>NC_053159.1:63439754-63792254 GCF_016835505.1 Polypterus senegalus | reverse complement strand
TAATTGTCTTTCCTTTCAAAATGATGTAGCAACAATGTATACTTATACTTTTTCTTTTAAAGGCATTGGGTATTTTAATAAAAGCTACTGCAGTTATTTAAATGTCTATTCCTATTATGAAATATTTTTGTTCTCTAATAAAAACAGTATACATCGATCAGCCACAGCAATAAAACCACTGACAAGTGAAGTGAATAACATTGACTATTTCATTACAATGACACCTATCAAGGGGTGGGTTATATTAGGCAGCAAGCGAGCAGTCAGTTCTTGAAGGTAATGTGTTTGAAGCATGGAAAATGGTCAAACATAAGATTCTGAGTTGCTTTAACAAAAATTTTAAAGGCTAGACAACTGGGTCAGAGCATCTCCAAAATAGCAGGTCCTATGGAGTGTTACCAGTATGCAGTGATTAGTAGCTAACAAAAGTGGTCCAATGAAAGGCAGCCTGTGACTGGCAGCAGGGTTATGTGGCCCCCAAGGTTCAGTGATGCACATGAGAAGTGAAGGTTAGCTGGTTTGGTACAATCCCACAGAACAGCTACTGTAGCCAAACTGCTGAAAAACTTAAGCTGGCAATGACAAGAAGGTGTCAAAATACACAGTACAGTTGCGTAGTGTAAACAGGTCACAGTGATGATCCATGTCTGCCACCAAAAGCACCTACAATGGGCAAGTTAGTGTCAGAACTGGACCACAGAGCATTGGAAGAAGGTGGCTTCATCTGATAATCATGTTTTCTTTTTTCGATCCTGTGGAGGGCTGGGGACATTTGCATTGTTTACCTGAGGAAGACATGACAACAGGATGCACTCTGGAAAGAAATTAAGCCAGCAGAGGCAGTGTGATGCTCTAGGCAATGTTCTGATGGGAAACCTGGATCCTGGCATTCATGTTTGACATATACCACCTACCTAAACATTGCTGCAGACAACATATTTCAGTCCATGGCCACAGTATTCCCTGATGGCACTGGCTTCTTTGAGCAGGATAATAAACCTGCCACACTGCAAAAATTATTCTGGAACAGTTTGAAGAACATAACAGAGTTTAATGTGTTCACTTGGCCTCCGCATTTCTCAGATTTCAATCTGATTGAGCATCTATGGAACATGCTAAATAAATAAATCTGATCTAAGGAGACCCCATCAAACAACTTACAGGACTTAAAGGATCTGATGTTAACATCTTAGTACCAGATACCACAGGATACCGTTAAAGGTCTTGAGGAGTCAATGCCTTCAGAAATCAAAGCTATTTTGGTAGCACAAGGGACAGCTACACAATATTAGGCAGGTAGATTTAATGTTGTGGCTGATCAGCATATATCCAAAAATCTTATGTACTGCTTAAAGAGATTCCTGTATAAAATTGGTAGTAACAAGCATGTGCAAATGTAGGTTAACTTAAAATTTATCTGGACAGTTGACAAGGTAAGCATAACTAGGTTGGTAAATTAAAGGGCTTACTTGGTATGCAAAGATACAAGTGAATTTAAGGGTATTGTTATAAATGGCTAAAACCTTTGAGAGTGTTGTAAAAGCCACAGTGAAACATGCAAGTTTTACTCTTGTGTAAGAAAAAATGTTTAAAATGTCATTCAGCTAAGCAAGAAGAATTAAATTTCAGAGACTATACTACAATTGGAATGAGAATGAGTACTTTTTTACTATGTGCATTTAGCAAAAAAGAGAAACTAAAATTTATAAAATTTTCTTTTGTCAATATCAATCTCAACCAGAACTCTTTAAACTAATTGTTGATCTCATTCAGTAGCTGTAATGTTTCTAGTTACTATTATTCTTCTCCTTTCTTTTTACTTTTTCTAAACTTAATTTTTTAGGGGGAATGGGGAGTCTGAATAGGACTACTGTAATAAGTGGAAAATGCATTTTAAATAAGAACCTTTTTATCTAACTAGTTAAAAATATAACATTCTACACTGCTTTTCTGAAATGTAATTAAAATTTAGAAATAAAAAGGTGATTTTTAAATTTTGTACGGACTGGCCCCTTTTGAAGCTGTAAAGGAATAAAATAGCTTCAGCCAGGAAAGACACAAATATAATTTAACTCTGATGTACAAATGTTGATGTTTAATGTACATAAAAACAGGTTTAACTATTCGAGGACCTTCTCTTTTGAGTGAACTCTTTTAAAAAAGTGATTTGAATTTGGCTGAAAGGTGCACTAAGACACTGTAATGCCCAGAATGTTCTAATCAAAAATAAAATTAATCTAAGTGGGTGTCTCAATCTCTTTTAAAGAATCTGAAAAAAATCCTGAATTTATAGGAATTCCACACTTCTCATCTAGGGTTGGATCCTACCTTGTGCCCAATATTGGCAGAAAAGTTTCTGGCCCTTAGGATACCAACATGGATAAGAAGGTAAAAATAAAATAGTAGAAATATGGCAGTATATAAAACAGATAACAACAGGAACAGTCTAATACCAACAATGTTTTACCAGACCTGTATTTCTTTACATTCAGGAGACAGTTGAAGCTAGTTTATCACAGAAATAAATATAATGTTATGGTTATGTTTATACTGGATTTTGTATTGACTTTTCCCCACTTTGAGCTACATTACCTGAACTCTAAATGACTGTTTCAACTGAAAGTAACAATTTAAATGAAGTGTACCATTAAAGACCACTGCTGTTCCTTTTGATTGCATGGAAAGTAAAGGTTAATATTTTGAGGCTGACCTTGCCAGATGCAGTTACCATGACCATCATCTTCTGAAGGTTGAACTCATCCCTTGCCAGGGTTTCAATAGTAACTTCATTTTTCACCTGACTACGTGGCTTGCGGGCATCATAGAACATCTTCCAAAGGTGTGAAATCCATGCCTGGAGCAAAATCAACTGGGAGGAAAGCCTCTTGAATACCATTCCTAGTAAGCCATCTGCAAAAAGTCAGGGAGCAGCAAAAGAAGAAATATCACCGAAATATTTCTATAAATGTAAAATGATAATAATGTCACCCACAAGTGCGGGAATATCTGAACAACAAAAACAAGTGGCCGGCATAATAGTAAACAGTGTAGTGTATGTTTGTACATCATGTCATCTGGTGTTCACAACAGGACTAGAATGTGTGACTAAGAAAGGCCAAAAAAAAACAAAATGCGCAAAGAAAGAGGGATGTGTAATTTTTCCTCTTTTCTGTTTTAAGTTCTACAAGTGTCTGCATACCATATATTTATACTGCATTTCTCGAAGTAACTGATGGGGAAAAAGCAAAAAAAGAAAAAAACTTTTTAATCAACAATCAATGTGTAGTTTAGGTTTTATTTTTGTTCCCAAAGGTTGGTTGACTCTCGAATGTTAACTGGCATTAGGTGAGTTAGTGTGCCTTTTGATGGAATTCATTAAGCTGATGTCACATTATACATCTTCTAGACATGGGGCATGTCAGACTTCCAGACTGAAATTGCTGATCTCGTTGCCAAGCCATGTCAATTTACATGACTGAAAATAAATGGCTAGGCAAGTCAAATTTAACGACTGTGTGATGACTTTGCAATACAATTATACCTGCCCATTTTTCTGACAGCAAATAGCCCGATGGAGCAGGTGCTGTATGGGGGGTTAACAGGTATGGGGAGGACAATCTTTGACCTTTATTTTTTTCCTTTTTTTTTTCCCCCATTCTTTCATGCTATGTAAAACATGAAACAGACAGACAAGTTTCTCTTCCGTTTGTGAGGTCCAATACCCCTGCGTCCCTCATTCCTGCTTCATATGCATTTTAATTTTGGATGATTATTCAATGATTGTTCTATCTCTTGCACACACAGCCAGCCACCTCTGCTACAAAATGGACACAAATAGATGCAATAGAAATAAAATCCTGCAGTACTTCTTTATATTCCCTGCTTTGTGCCCCAATAAATGCAAGTTATCGCCGATATACTAATAACTAGGGAATCTAATCCCGGGCTCCCGGTACGTTTTTCATTCCTGCATTCCTGGGAATTAAACTGCTGGAATTCCCGGGTGAACGAGAACGGCCAAACTCGCATATATATAGCGTGTAAAAGTGTAAAAATCGATCAAGAAATAACGGCGTTATAGTGGAAAATAATTAAGTGGCACGGTTTTTTTGGCCCAAAGTGTAGTGTGTTGCTCATTAATTCAGTCAACAACAGACCAGCAGCAGTCAGTCTCCCGGCTCCCACTAAGACTGAGCACAGTGGACTGGGAGGTGTCTGCACTCTGCAGCTCACAAATGCCAGGATGGGGCAGAGTTCGTTGACATCTGTGGCACGTACTGTTGACAGTACAGGCTGTTGTCTTCATCAGATAACAGCAACTTGAAATTGCAATGCGTCTGTTGCATCCGCATTAGCTGTGCCAAGAAACTTGCCATCACAGAATGATGACAAGAAACTGGATGCATGAGTAAAAGCTGAAATGGTGGTGTTTCAGAGCAACGGCAAGCGCGGGACGTTGTTCAGAACAAGTATCTGATGACTGTGCCACCTACTTCAGTGGAGGCAGAGTATGCTTTCTCAGTGGCTGGCGTACTCTGCATGAAGGTATGCTCTCGCTTTGACGACCGCACGCTCGACACATTGTGCTTTCTACGCTCTTATTACGCAACTAACTAGATACATGTACTTATATGATGGCATGAACTGCTTGTAGTTAAGGTTAGTCTTTTATTGGTGTCAACATATTGCAGTAGTTTTATTAAAAATAAGTGTTGGTCGTTCTAAAACCATTTACATGTGAGATGCCCGTGCACTGTGTCATTCACGGGAGCCCGGGAATGACATGCAGGATTCCCGAATTTCTGGGAATGGATACACCCATCCGGGAATGGATTCCCTACTAATAACCCAATTGTGCTTCACTCACTCAGAATATGGAACCAATGTACAGTAGAAAGCATTTTAAGATGGAGACTCTTATCTGTGGCACCTCTGCATGAGAACCACCTTTTTCAACCCTCGCAAACCTATGCAGTTTTTAATATCTGGAAAACATTTGGGATTAAATCGCTTAGAGTTCTTTATATAGACAACATCTATGCATCCTATGAACAATTACATTCCAAATTTAACTTTCCAGCAACACATATCTTTCACTATCTTCAAATTAGAAACTTTGTTAAACAGAACCTGCCCAATTTTCCTCATCTCGCACCCTCCTCAGAATATTGCTCTGTTTTGAGGAATCAGACAGGATTTCTGCAATATATAAAATTATTTTACAGTCCGTCCCTTTCAAAGATCCAAGAGGACAGTGGGAAAAGATCTCCCACTCAACATATCAGAAAAGGAGTGGAAGGTAGCAATGCAGAGAATTCACTCAAGCTCCATATGCGCAAAGCATATAATTATTCAACTCAAAATTATATATCGAGCACAACTGTCTCGCTTAAAATTGTCCAAAATGTTTCCAGGGCAAGATTCATCCTGCGAACGCTGCAATCAAGTCCCAGCCTCACTCGGTCATATGTTTTGGGCCTGCAGCAAATTAACATCATTCTGGACAAAATTTTGTAAGTGCCTTTCAGACAGCCTGGTGTCCCAATCCTTCCTAACCCATTAACAGCTGTGTTTGGTGTTCTTCCAGATGGGTTTAAAGTGGAGAAGGACAAACAAACTGTGATTGCCTTCACTACATTATTGACACGCAGACTTATTTTGCTAAACTGGAAGAATGCTAACTATCCTCTGTTAAGTCTGTGGGTAACTGATGTTTTATGTTATTTGAAATCAGAAAAAATCTAATTCTCACTTAGAGGATCTATGCGGAACTTTTTCAAAACCTGGCAGGATCTAATCAATAATATTTTAGAATAAGCTCTTAAAGCACTGAGGAAGCAGATAATCTTCCCATTTCTTTTTCTTCTCCATTTATCTTTATCCGCCTATTAAAATAAATCAAGTTGTACTCCGTTGGCCATGCTCTTTCTCAGGGGTGGGGGATGATTTGTTTTCAATCCTATTTTTGGTAAATATTGATCTATTTTGTATGGAAGGATTACAATAAAATCAATTTATAAAAAAAAAAAAACAAACAAACAAAAAAAAATCTTGGGTTTACAAATCTGCCACCTTCAATATGGAAGCACTACAAATCAACACTGAAAATCATTTACATCTACCTGGAAGGTCAGTTTAAAAACAATTAAATATGTTGCTTAAATCTATACTAATAAAAGGCAAAGCCCTGACTGACTGACTGACTCACTGACTCATCACTAAATTCTCCAACTTCCCGTGTAGGTAGAAGGCTGAGATTTGGCAGGCTCATTCCTTACAGCTTCCTTACAAAAGTTGGGCAGGTTTCATTTCGAAATTCTACGCATAATGGTCATAACTAGAAGCTATTTTTCTCCATTTACTGTAATGGAGTTGAGCTCGAAAGCCGTGGGGACGGAGTTCCGTGTGACATCATCACGCCACTCACGTAATCACGCATTACGTAGAAAACCAGGAAGAGCTACAAAAAGCGCTGAAGAAAACATGCATTATATAATTAAGAAGGCAGTGAAACAATTAGAAGCGAGCGAGTGACACATAAAACCATATTCAGTGCCCTTGTGTTTTTTTGAACTCCATCCACCACAAGACCATCCAGGGCTGTTTTTTGTGTTGATTCTCTTGATAGGTTTTCACACAATAATTGCAGGAATTTATATAGTGATATCATAGTCATTCACATTCATTGTTACGTACTTCTGACAGCTCAAATGTATCATCTGACAATGCAGAATATGAGACATCAATCATATGCAAAACATCTATCAAGTGTGTGTTTGTCTATACAAAATACATGGTAGTAGACATTTCTATCATTCTGCCTTCTGCTTCTTGATGTTGGCAACATTTGGATTAAAATTGTTAAAGGTGAATATAATATTTTTTTCTAGATTTAAGCTTTTGCAAACAGAAAACCAGAAATATCAGTAACTCATGTAGACATTTGATAAACACTGTATTTAATCACACTCACAAACTATACATTTTTCTTCAGATGAATGTATAACTCACTCAAGTAAAGAATCAAATTTAATCAAATCACTTACATTTTAGTAGTAGAGTGTTGTACTGTGTTAGCCATAGATTGATACAGGAGAAAGTAGGGTGAAATGACACCTTTTATTGGCTAACTAAATAGATTACACCTTGCCTGATGAAGGGGCCTTAGCTGCCTCAAAAGATTGCATTTGTAATCTATTTAGTTAGCCAATAAAAGGTGAAATTTTAGGGAAACCACTGAGCACACCCACTTGACTCAGACTGAACGCTATCATTTGTCGTAAAATAAGTACCCAAACTGAAACAGCACTGAAAGAAAATTTACAATATCGTCAAAAGTATGTGGACACCCCTCCAAATTACCGAGTTCAAGTGTTTCAGCTGCACCCATTGTTAACAGATGCCTAAAATCAAGCACATAGTCGTGCAATCTCCTTTGACAAACACTTGCAGTAGAATGGATTATACTGAAGGGCTCAATAACTTTAAAGTTAATATGTAAAATTTCTGTTCTGTTAGATGTGCCCTGGTCAAATGTGTTGTTATTGTGAAGTGGAAGCATCTAGAAGCAAAAATAGCTCAACCATGAAATAGCAAAGGAAGCAATCTCGTGGAGTGGGGCCACTGAGTGCTGAAGCACATAGCGTGTAAAATTCACCTGTCCTCTTTTGCATCACTCATACTGAGTTCCAAACTGTGTTTATGAAATCGGTTTCCTTACTCAAGCACACAAGCATCTGCACACAAGCTCAAAATCTATGTGCAATGCTATTTGCAAGATGGAGTAGTGTAAAGTACACTGTCCTTAGACTGTGGAGTAGTGGAAACATGTTCCATGGAGTGATGAATCATTCTCTATTATGTCCCTGATGGATGAATCTGGATTTGAGGATGATAGGAGAATGCTATCTTCTAGACTGAACTGGGCCAACAGTAGAGTTTAGGTGGAGGAGGAATAATGGTTAGAGGCCGTTTTTCAGAGTTTGGGCTTGGCCCCTTGGTTCCACTGAAGAGTACTGTTAACACAACAGCATACAAAGACATTTAAGACAACTGTGCACTTCCAACTTTGCAATAGTTTGGGGAAGGCCTTTTTCTGTTCCAGCTTAATTCTGCCTCTGTACACAAAGCCAGATTTATAAAGATTCAGTTGAAGAATTTGGTATGGAGGTACCAAAGTGGCCTGCACAAAGCCCTAAAGTCAACCCTACTGGACACCTTTGGGATGAATTGGTATGCTGATTGTGACACACTCTAAAACCTTGTAAAAAGCCTTCCCAAAAGAATGGAGGCTGTTATAGCTTGTGGGGAGGAAGTGTCAACTCCATATTAATGTCTATGGTTTTGGAATGGGATGTCCAACAAGCTCATACTGGTGTGATGGGTATAGGTGTTCATAGACTTTTTGCAATATAGAGTCTCTCATAAAGGGTACCATCAAATATTTTGGACATGTCTATTTTACTATTGAAAATGAAGTAAAATAAAATCTTATTTACCTTGAATGGCTAAGCCCATGTGCAGCATTAAAGACAATAAGTTAAAACAGAAAAATAAATTAGCTTCAGTATATGACAAAAATTTTAAATATATAGGATCATAAATGCACACAGTAGATATAAAACAGGTTCCTAAATTTGGAAACTCTCTGTCTTTCTCTGCATATACAACACAACAGAACAAAAACATATTCTACCTGCTTTTTTGCCAAACTCTCCCTCTAGCTCAGCCTGCGTTCCAGTAAGAGGAAGGTCAACCATCTCCATAGAAACAACATCTGCCAGTGCCTCTTCACGTGTCCATAGTATTTTTCCTAGAAATAACCATTGATAAGTTTTTCATTAAAATGGATCCACTCATTGTACTCCCTCGTAAAACCAGACAGCTTTCATGTACACTCACAAAAAAAAGTCCAAGCCTGTTCAAAATAAATACTATAAACACATGATATGAACTTAAATGATACACAGTTGTCTAGTGTTTACAGTTGCATACAAAATGTTTATGAACCCAGTTAAATCACAAGTTTCACTTATTAAAATGTTACTATACCCTCAAGAAAATACAAACTTTAACACAACATATTGCTGCTCATTTTTAATAAATAATTTTACATAATTAGGATATATTTACATACTACAAACACATAGTAGTAAATGTGACAGCTTGGTCACTAATCTGCATCATTCATTATTAGTTGTTTTTTTTAAGCCTCAAAAAATAATCTATTTAGTTGGCTTTAGATTAAATTATGTGAGAATGATTCCAGAGTATAAATTCCTTTTTAATGTGACTGGATGTTGTATCTGCTCTTAACGGCTCTTAAGCAGGTGACTGAGGAGTTCAGTTTCTTTTTCTTTTCAAAAAGAAAGGTAAGGTTAAAAAATGATATATAAATACTTCCTGCAAAGAATATCCACTGGGAGAGAGAACTTTAGGAAAAAGAAGATGGGGCACGCTGATGAAAAGAAGGGCAAATCTGAAAAATCTAGAAAGAAATTCAGATTAAAACTACTTTTAAACCAATTAGACATACTAAGCAGAATCACTGCAAAATGCCCATAAAGGAAGTTTAGCAGACACTAGGGTAATGGTCCACAGTACAGCATGGCATACACAAAATGATTTGCATGGAAGTAACCATTAAGAAATGTCTTCCATGATCCCATCAAAAAATTAATGTCAAAAGTATGGAAAACAACAAGCCAAAAACTATTTGAAACAAAGGGCTGTGGAACGATGAAACAAAATCCACTGTGGATAGAACAAAAACAAAGTTTTTGGCCACATCCATGACAAAAGCCTGGAAGAAAAGAACACTTGATACAAATATTAGGTATAATGGTAGATTTGTTATATTTTTAAATAAAGTATAGACAGTGGCACTCAAAAAAAAAAAAAAAAGGGGGCAGGAGTAAGGAAGAATGGTTATTATCTATAACATAATGGAACGCTAAAGCCTGTGTTTACAGTTTCTCAGAGCAATCTCTAAGGCTTTAGTGAGATTGGTCAGTTTGACTTTGGTGACATGTTGAAAGAGGAAAGGACAGTGTGAGATGCACGTGGAGGAGTAAAGGCTTATGAACCACTCAGAGAGAGAGTCACCTTGAAAGATGGCCAAATATAAAACCAGACAGGAGGCAAGAAAGGTGCCTTACAAATAATGACAAAGTCTAAGAGGCAGGCTTTACGGGAATGTGCTCAAGAGTGGAAGTGCCAGTGAAGAGGCTGAGCGTACTTGTATGGCAAGAGATAGCAAATATTTTCTCATTATTTTATTACCCGTCTCCAACAAGTACCATGCCTAGTTAAACATGATATTAAACATCTTAGAAATCTCAGCAAGACATCAATCCAAATAATCCCTCTATTGTAAACATAAAGCACTTGCAGCAATAGCCACATGAACCAAGTACAGTGAAATTCATATTTGCATGTCTAACCAACAACATGTAATATGTTTCCACTCGGGCTCAATTATGAAAATGTAGCACTAAGATTTAGGAATAAATTCACAGTCCCCAGACTTTATTTTTTAAAACTTGCGAGGAAATCTCTAATGTGCTGCTAACCCAAGACGACCTAAGGCTACTTCTGAAATTATACATTTTCAAAGAAAAGAAAGAAAATATTAAAGCAAGAAAATGTCCTAATCATTATTTTATTTTCACCTAAGTTCATAAAATAGTAACTGTTAATTAAAATTTGCAGAACCAAGTCTATTAAAGTTTGTACCTAAAAAATGTTTTAGCATTTTTATTTTTTCACATTTGGCGATTCAATAAAATATACTATTCGCTTCCCGGGTCCTCCCTGCGTGGAGTTTGCATGTTCTCCCCATGTCCACGTGGGTTTCCTCTGGGTGCTCCGGCTTCCTCCCACAGTCCAAACACATGCAGGTTAGGTGCATTGGCGGTCCTAAATTGTCCCTAGTGTGTGCTTGGTGTAGGGGGTGTATGTGTGTGTGCCCTGCGGTAGGCTGGCGCTCTGCCCGGGATTTGTTCCTGCCTTGTGCCCTGTGTTGGCTGGGATTGGCTCCAGCAGACCCCCCGTGTCCTGTGTTAGGATATAGCGGGTTGGCCAATGACTGACTGATTGATACTATTTGGCTGGAGAGTACAGTTTTTTGAAAACATATGCAATTGCAGGTGTGTCTTACCTCTAATAAAATGGCATCTCATTCTGATAAAAACATCAATGAAGCAAATATCCACTGCAGTTTAAAAAACAGAACTTCATATTATTTTTCATATAGGGCATTACACAAAAAGTTACCTGGCTGTTGTACAAAGATCAGTGAGTCATCTTCTGTCTGTAGAAGCACTCTATACCCTACTGAGTCATCCTTCTTCAGAAATGCATGTACATATGCCTGAAGTAAATAAATTTAAAGACTGTAAAATCATTAAAGCGACCATAACAGAGAGAACTATAAAACTGAAGCCCTATATTCCAGATGTGTGAGAGGTCCTAGTTTTAAAACATTCTCCATAATAACAAATATCTCCCCTACCTTTACTAATGGACCCTCACCAGGAGTCAGGTTCACAGTGGTTAATGTGTCTAATAACCTTCGGCCAGAATCAGCTGAAAACAAGTTGATGTTGTAAGCCTGCGAATTGAAAGCAAGAGATCATTAGTAGCAAGAAAGATTCGATCTTAAAAAAAAAAAAAAAACAAACAAAGACTCATAGCTAAGACACTTATTTATTTGGGACAGTAAAAAAAAAAATTTATATGATTTTCTTATACACAAACAGATCCTCTGAATATATTATATTCACATAAAAGCCTTTGTGAATGGGTTTTATAACAGACCAACATACAGAGCATGAGCAAAAATGATTTTTCAAAAGTAACAAAGTAATTCTGGCTAGGACTCACAGTTTGGTTTTTTGAAGACACAACCACTGCTACAGTTTTGTCCCCTGTTGTGGCAAAAGTAACAAGAAGTGTCTGAAACAAAAAAGAAGCAGCAACAATTTAATTTTGTATCTACACTCTAAACCTCAAAGAATGCAATCTCACATAAATAGGAAATAAACAATAATAATTTTCTGACCAATAGAAGTAATTTGAAAAGTTCAAGAGTTATACCTGTTGGAAGTCTCGTACAGGACTGATAATGTCCTGCTGGAGTTGCAGTAGAGAGTAGTGGTGTGGACCAAGCTGCAGAAAAAACTGTGCGTGTGCGTTCAAAGCAGGATTGGGTTGAGTGGCAATGATGTGAGGTTGGAAGCCTTCTTCCAGTGACAAATCTAGAGACTAACAAGAGAAAATATGACTATAACCAATTTCACATATAAATAAATAAATACATAGATAAATAAATAAATAAAATCTCTCTTAAATTAAATTTGACAGTGTTGTTCCAAATGTTCTGTTCTGGCAGCTGTTTTTAACTCCTCAGCTGTTGTAGCTAGCAAGGATCTCTTGTCTTACTATGCCTGACACTTCTTCTATTCCACTTTTACTAGGCACTCATTCAGAATTATTTTTAAAGAAGCTTGCTAAAGATATGGCATTTATTAAAGTGTGGGCAGTAAACAAATGTGCCAAATACAACTCTCAGAGACCACAAAACCTTAAAACCTTTCCAACATCAAAAGGCCATGACTTCTTTTGTGGTGCTCTCAAATACACGCCAGTGTAATAAACAGCTCTTGATATGGTATACTAGAAATCCTTCACTCCAGACTCAGCCAGTGAAATCTGTGGCTTATTCAAAGTGATTCTTGCCTTTGTGAGTCTTGAATCACAACTTTCAAGAGTGCTCTGTGGGATAAACAGGGCCCAGTGGGACAACCAAGCAGATGGGATTATTGTTTAATATCCCTTTCCTGATTTAGGCATTTGTATTATTTTATCACTAGCTTCTTTGGAAAACTGTTCAGTATTCACGTCACAACTATCATTCAGATAAACATCCTGAGTAATGAGGTCTTAACTGTGAAGTTTGAATGGTATTCATTTTAATGATTCATTGGTGGTGATCAAATGTAAAGCAACAGTGTCCTCATTAAGTAAGCGTTATTCTGACCTGTGTAAGCACAGATCGTCCATAACACCAGCATTGAACACTCATACATATGGCAAATTTCCTTATTTTTCTAACATAAACCATACTATTTTTGTCACATTAAAGATAATTTTTAGTACTTTGAAATAAAAATATTGTAGATAATAAAATTTCAGTGTAGGATTTGCTTTTCAGTAAAATTAGAGATTCAGGCACTGTATTATTTACAAATATACATAACAACCACATATCTATATTTTCAAAGTCTTCTAGCATTTAACAAATATATGGTTTCTGCTGCTGGGGACATGAACATTTACATTACTAATACTGTATTACAGTTTTAATCAAGTATTTACCTGCATTGTAACCTGGGTTAATGTGCGTCCTGTTTCAAGTGCAAGAGTATAGAGAGAGCGAGTCTCTGAATCAGCACAGACAAGATTACCTTCTCCAACAATGGCACAATTTGAATGTAAGCTGACAATCCAAGGACATTGCACAAGAACCTATGAGGCATCAAAAAGAAAAAACAAAAATGTACAAAACTCATCAAATCTTCTTCCCTTTGTAAGAGAGCATTTGACAGAATTTTAAGCAGGATACTGAATTCTTCAATGCTTCTGGAAAAGTTTAAGTGACTATTTCAAACAACAAAACCCAGCTGATAAACAGGACTTCAACAACATGGAAAGGACATCACTATTTTCTAATAAATCATTATGAAAGCTGTAACATTGTTCTGTCTACTCAGTCTTGTACTCTTACCTGGCTTAGGATCTCTCCATCTTCCAGGTTATACGCAATTATAGTTAAATGAGAGCGAGTAGTCAATCCCAGAACATACACTATTCCATTTCCACCAGAATACACCAATTGGTAAGTCACAGTCTCACTGCATGGGGTGGGAAAGATAGTTCTTTAAGAGGCAGATATCAATTTTAGAGCAGCTATTCAAAAATAAGTTCTCATAGGTTTTTTTTCTTACTATCTGCTTAGTTAAGTTAAAATAGGAAAATATGGTAAAAAGACAACAATTCTTCAAAACAAAAACTTTCTTTATATAAAGTTAAAAATGTATTTTTACTTTATAATTTGCCATGTGACAGGGAACAAAAAACAAGGAAAAACTATATATATTTTTATTAGGATTCTAGAAATGATCATTCCATTATCTAATCCACTTTATCCAGACCAGGGTTGTGAGGGGAACAGAAAACTATCCCAAATAGCATAGGGTGCAAGGCAGGAACAAACCATGGACATGGCACCAGATAAAACAAACACCCACACAACCACCCAGCAGGGCCAATTTTATGCCTCCAGTTCACATAACCTGCATGTCTTTGGACAGTGAGAGGAAACTGAAACACCTGGAGAAAATCCATGAAGACAAAAGGAGAACATACAAGCTCCATTCAGGGAGGACCTATAGTGCAAACCCTGGTCTCCTGTTTTTTTTAAACAGTTGAACACTGAAATGGATTTGTATTAATGCTGCATTATAGTTGTATCTCCATGCATCAGTGCAACATTCAACATCCACCACAACTGTATCTAATTTAGCTATTCAGTAATTTTAGTTTTTCTTAGAATACTGCAAGCCTTAGATGTGTAAACAAAGATGTTACTTGTAACCACTGTGGCTTTAAAAGCAAATGAACCAAAAAGGGGACTTAACACACGTTCTTGGTGAAACTAAAATGTATTCTTTCAGTCCAGCAGTTCAATTTGTCTCCTTAAGGAGCTCCAGAACAATGGAAACCATGCACATAGGCCACACTCAGCAATGCATTGCACAACTCTGTATTGTGTTGTCTAAAGTAAAATACTTTGTCCATAAAATCAATACAATATTGATTTTTTGTTTTTGATTCTAAAATAAAGACCAAATGTTCTGACCAGCAGTAGTGCCTGCATGCTAAGACAACTCATAATAAAAGATGAGCTCAGGCACCAACAGCTTTTAAATCTCCTTTGTCTACAATACTGGAAATGGTTTGAACACCATGTAGCATGAAACTTCCAGAACAAATGCACTATGTTTTGCACATATCTGATCAGACCAGAAAATATTTTTCATCTTCCCTGTTAGAAATCAATGCAACTGAACAGCTACAGGTAAATCAACAACATCTGGACTTTTATGATAATATATGTGGAGCAGCAGTACATTACTCATAATTGGTTGCCAGACATGTTCATGAAAATAAAGATTCAAAAATGTTTTTGAAACCAGCAGCACATACAGTGCCCTTCACCATTATTGGCACCCCTTGCAAAAATTAATAAGAAGGGTTTGAAGAAAAAAAAAAATCAGTTCGCTAATGAACCGTCATCTTGCACTGAAAAAATGAGAAACGGAAAGCCCTCATCAAGAAATAAATATTTTTAACAAAAACACATGTGCTACAATTGTTGGCACCCTTGGAAATTAATGGGAAACAATGTAACTGAAGCATGTTTCCCATTTAAATTGGACATTGTTAAATTGATTGGAGTGTATAGGAACTTTCCAGCTAAAATCAATGACTTCCTGATTACATGGGATACAAATGTGAGGAGAAACAGAACCATATTTCCTTAGTCAAGCATCATCATGGCAAAGAAAAGAGAATGTTTATAAACAAAAATAGCTACTCGCCTGAAAATTCCCATTTCTAAAGTTAGGGCATAATAAAAAAGTGGTCATCAACTGGAACTATGACAAATTTGCCTGGAAGAGGACCCAAGTTTATTTTGCCCCCATGAACAGTGAGAAGGATGGTAAGAGAGGCAATAGTATCTCTAAGGATCACTGTTGGGGAATTGCAAGAAAAAGTAAAATCCTGGGGTTATCAAGTCTCCAGAACCACCATCAGATGGCATCTCTCCATGCTAACAGATTATTTGCTATGCCAGAAAGAAGCCTTTTCTATCATTTATCGAGAAAGGTAAGCACCTGGAGTTTGTAAAATGTTACTACAACTTTGACTGGAACCGTGCTCTATGGTCTAATGAAACAAAAATTGAACTTTTTTGGCATAAACACGCAAAGTGGGTTTGGTGTAAAAAGAAGGATGGCTATAATGAAAAGAACCTTCTCCCAACTGTGAAATATGGTGGAGGTTCTGTGATGTTGTGGGGCTGTTTTTCCTCCAAAGACCCTGGAAACATTGTCAGGGTACATGGCATCATGGATTCCATGAAATATCAGGAGATTTTAAATCAAAACCTGGCTTCTTCTGCCAGGAAACTAAAATTGGTTCGTCATTGGATCTTCCAGCAGGATAATGATCCGAAACACATGTCTAAATCAAACCTGCAATGGTTAACTGACCACAAAACCAAAGTTCTGCCATGGCCATCTCAGTTCCCTGACCTGAACCCTATTGAAATCCACGTGGAGTGAGCTGAAGAGGAGAGTACACTGGAGAGGGCCTAGGAAACTGGATGATCTGGAGAGATTATGTAAAGAAAAATGGTCTCAGATGCCATACTCTGGATTCTCCAACCTTATAAAACGTTACAAGAGAAGACAAAGCATTAAATGCAGGAGTGCCAACAACCGTGGCACATGTGTTTTTGTTAAAAATATTTATTTCTTTTTCTTTGAATTAACTTGTTTCAATTAAACATTTCTCATTTTTTCCAGTGCAAGATGACAGTTCTTTAGCAAACAGTTGTTTTTTTTTTATATTTGATTTTTACAAGGGGTGCCAATAACAGTGGAGGACACTTGTATGGCTTGTATGGAGATCCTGCGTAAGGGATATGTTCATCCTGACACTGATGATTCACCATTAGATAATCTAGACTGAAACTACATCAATGTAAAAATGAGAAATTTCAGAAACAGAAAAAACTGCAGAATGTAAAATACATCGAAATTTTAACAATGTCCTTTGCAACTGTTAGAAGACAGTGCTTGCTGATTATTTGCCAAGGTTAGTTGAAAATGCTGATCATGAGGATCTGTTACATGTTAGTAGACAGTAGCCTACAGCTGATTTTGCTCTATTAGGAATATTTTCTAATGTATGACAACGGTATATGGTTATAAACAAACTTATCATTTTTTTGCTACCCACTACCATCTTAGTGTATGACCCAGAATATGTCACTTAACCTACCATCGATCAAAGTGTAGAAAAACAGCAGTAAATGTCAACAACTGTAGTGTAATTTAGAGGGAACTGCTAAACAAATATATGTAATTCACACAAAAGTGATTTGAAAAAAATATACATTCTAACTTTAACAAAAAGAATTACTTAAAATTTTATGTGTGAAGTTAGTAAAGTTTTATACCTTAACCCAAATGTAAAGTGTCTAACTTAGCAAGGATTTTCCAGGGGGAAAAAAAAAAGTATCCCTTAAAAACTATGCATGGCATACACAGTAAACATTATAAAAATATCTGCTTGTGCTTGGGAGATAAAAGATCTGGCTCAAACTGAACCTGTATCTGAAAATATTTACACATATTAATTTACCTGTCTGGTAAATTCTCCACCCACTTTTGATGTCCATTAGAAAGATAGTGCAAGGAGATAGCAGTTTCTTTAAGAACAGCTACATATTTCACCGTATCCTGTACCCCAATAAAAGTGGCAAACTGAAAACTGACCAGAAAAGAAAAATTCTAATTAGACAGGATATGTTTTCCAAGATTACTTATATGCAACTAGTAATTTTAACATACATAATGTTTTTCTTTGGCTTATATTCTGCATCTTCATTGTTATCAATACTAAGTTTACATTCCCAAATTAAGAGGGAAAAAACAATACTGTATATATGGACCACATTAATCATATTGTCCAGCAATATACAAAATCTTAAAATGAACATTTTCTTAACATTAAATATATATTCATAAGACAGCATACCTGCCCGTGTCTAATACCATTTCCCAATTCAAGCCCCCAATGTTAGTTTCCCATGAGCGAAGGAAGCGACCATTTCCAGACACTACTACAGCATCTGTGAGAAAAAAACAAATACCCCAAATTGAAGATTTCTTGCCAAATATTATTTTGAAGTCAGCCAATGAATGAGAAAGTCAAGAAAAATGCATAATAACAAACCACTGAGCCAGAGTAATAAATACAAAGATAAATTATCAAAACAGGAAGGTTACAGAAAGAAACACTAAATATGGAAGAATTCCCATGTAAACTCACTAAGACAAATAAAAAGCCAATGGTACAGAAATGGTAAAAAAAAAAATGTGAAAAAAATCACCTTGACCATGGAATAGCGTGGCATCTATGTAGCCTTCAGATCCACTCTTGTCCAGTTGTCTCCATACTTAAAATAGGAATTAAAGACAAACAGGCACTTAAATTAAAAAAGTTCCCAGATTGTTAGTTTAATCATGCAAAATGACATTTAGTCTGTTGGAATTTGGAACTATTTTGTGGCTTCTGAATTTTAGATCCAGGACATGAAATGCATTTTTTTTTTTTTTTAAAAAAAGGTACTATTCTTATTCCTAAAACTTTTCTCTCATAATAACTACAATTCAAAATTTAGTTCCATTCACATTGTTATTGAAGATCATTTATTATCCTGCGCAAAAATTTATGCAGTAGTAGTTTCACTTTGCTCTGAAGTGAAATAATTATCACACAGAAAAGAATTAACTGAATTATAAAGTATCACAGAGATCATGGCAGCGACAGATATGACATTTGCCAAATATGGCTATAAACTTGACGTAGGCTAATCCATCTATACTGTAGGGGCAAATGCATATGGACACCCTTCCAAATTATTGAGATCAGGAGTTTTAGCTGCACCCATTGTTAATAGGTTGCATGGTCATATGATACTGTTGTGGAGCAATCTTCAGAAAAAACAAGCAGAGTCTTCAGAAAGGCAATCAGAATTTACGACTGTATTGCACAGAATAGAAAATATTTGCAGAGCACATAAAGCCTTTCTCAGTTCATGAAATTAGCCCGATGGATTTGGTTTGATTCGTTTATATTTCAATTCTAATCACAAAAATATCACTTCATCCACTTTACATGTTATCTTCGTAATAATTACCTCGTGCTGTACCCGTTTTCATAACAATTACCTCGCCTTATAAACTTCTTTCTCCTAATAATAATCAATCAATTTTCATAACAATCATTAGGACTCAAAGGTCGTACTTGCCACATGGCCCGGAGATGACCGTCATCTGATCAGGTTTTACATTCCTCACATTCCCAATCTTGAGCTAATAAAAATTGGAGTCCTTTTAATTTATCAGCCCTCATCATTAAGTTGGAACCAGGATGACCCACATATGGAAAACTGAACTACTCAATTAATACTTGCTTGATACACCAGCATCCAGGAAGACTAAAATCACAGGCAGTTGTGCTGGTAAGCGCACCACGCAGCTTTACTGATATGAGCTAAGCTGCTGCAGCTGGAAGTAGGTGAGAGGCCTTGAGTCAGCAAGCACATTGCTAAAGCCTTTATTAATGAACCCTTACATTTTTATATTGCTCAAAGCCAGCTGATATAGTACGTGTTGTTTTACCTTAATTACTAAATATTGATTCATAAGGAAACATTGACATAGCAACTTAAATGTCATCTAGAATGTATGTATACTGTACAGACCAATTTGACAGCCTGACAGCAAAGGCAGCTGCATCATCAGCCATAGATGTGTAGCCACATATGATCTGACTTACCAATATAGGAGCTAACCTTGACAATCAATTCATTAAAGCTTCTATATAATTCAACCTAACTAACACAATACAGATTGCTTTTAATCGGATTATCAGAAATGTTTATAAGCCTTAATATGCAAAATTAAATGCTTAAATGTTTATGTGTTAGCATGTCAGTTTACTTAAGTTTCCAGGGATGTTGAAGGTTTTTTCAACAAAAAGGCCCACGTCCCAAAACAAAACATCCCTGGTTCCCAGATATCTCTCTCTCTGTATCTATATATATATATATATATATATATATATATATATATATATATATATATATCTATATCTATATCTATATACACACACACACACACATACACACTCAGCAAAAAAAGAAACATTCCTTTTTCCAGGACTGTGTATTTCAACAATAATGTTTTAAAAATCCAAATAACTTTACAGATCTTCATTGTAAAGGGTTTAAACAATGTTTTCCATGCATGTTCAATTAACCATAATCAATTAATTAACATGCACCTGTGGAATGGTCATTAAGACCTTAACAGCTTACAGAAAGTAGGCATTTAAGGTCACAGTTCTAAAAAGCAGGACACTAAAGAGACTTGTCTACCGACTGTGAAAAACACCCAAAGAAAGATGCCCAGGGTCCCTGCTCATCTGCGTGAAGCGTGCATTAGGCATGCTGCAGGGAGGCATGAGGACTGCTGATGTGGCTAGGGCAATAAATTGCCATGTCCGCACTGTGAGACGCCTAAGACAGCGCTACAGGGAGACAGGAAGGACAGCTGATCATCCTCGCAGTGGAAAAGCCCGGATCTCAATCCCATTGAGCACGTCTGGGACCTGTTGGATCGCAGGGTGAGGGCTAGGGCCATTCCCCCCAGAAATGTCCAGGAACTTGCAGGTGCCTTGGTGGAAGAGTGGGTAACATCTCACAGCAAGAACTGACAAATCTGGTCCAGTCCATGAGGAGGAGATGCACTGCAGTACTTCAAGCAGCTGGTGGCCACACCAGATACTGACTGGTACTTTTGATTTTGAGCCTCCCTTCATTCAGGGACACATTGTGAAACATTTTTAGTTTATGTCTTATGGTGTTGACTCTTTTAGTGTTCATACAAATATTTACACATTAAGTTTACTGAAAGTAAAAACAGTTGAAAGTCAGAGGACGTTTCTTTTTTTTGCTGACAGTGTATATACACTGTGTGCACAATTATTAGGCAAGTGAGTATTTTGACCATATCATCATTTTTAATGCGTATATTCCAACTCCAAGCTGTAATAACTTGAATGCTTATTGGATTTAAGCCGTCAGGTGATGTGTATTTGTGTAATGAGGGAGGGTGTGGCCTAAGGAGATCAACACCCTATATCAAGGTGTGCAGAATTATTAGGCAGCTAGTTTTCCTCGGGCAAAACGGGCCAAAAAAGAGATTTAACTGACTCTGAAAAGTCAAAAATTGTAAAAAGTCTTTCAGAGGGATGCAGCACTTTTGGAATTGCTAAGATATTGGTGTGTGATCACAGAACCATCAAACATTTTGTTGCAAATAGTCAACAGGGTCGCAAGAAACATGTTGAGAACAAAAAGATAAATTAGCTGCCAAAGATTTGAGAAGAATCAAGCGTGAAGCTACCAGGAACCCATTATCCTCCAGTACTTTCATATTCCAGAGCTGCAACCTACCTGGAGTGCCCAGAAGTACAAGGTGTTCAGTGCTCAAAGACATGGCCAAGGTAAGGAGGGCTGAAACCCAACCACCACTGAACAAGAAACATAAGTTGAAACGTCAAAACTGGGCCAAGAAATATCTGAAGACAGATTTTTTTCAAAGGTTTTATGGACCGATGAGATGAGAGTGATTCTTGATGGACCAGATGGATGGACCTGTGGATCAGTAATGGGCACAGAGCTCCACTCCAACGTGGAGGTGGGGTACTGGTATGAGCTGGTATTTTTAAAGATGAGCTAGTTGGACCTTTTGCATTGAAGATGAACTCAAAATCAACTCCCAAACCTACTGCCAGTTTTTCAAGACACTTTCTTCAAACAGTGATACAGGAAAAGACCATGATTTTTATGCAGGCCAATGCTCCATCACTTGCATCGAAGTTCTCCACTGCGTGGCCAGCCAGTAAAGGCCTTAAAGATGAAGGAATAATGACATGGCCCCCCTTCCTCATCTGACCTAAACCCTATCGAGAACTTGTGGGCACTTCTTAAACGCTAGATTTACGGGGGAGAAAAACAATACACCTCTCTGAAGAGTGTCTGGGAGGCTGTAGTCACTGCTCCACAAAAAGCTGATCGTCAACAGATCAAGAAACTGACAGACTCCATGAATGGAAAGGCTTATGACTGTTATTGGAAAGAAGGGTGGCTATATTGGTCATTGATTGATTGATTGATTTTTTTAAATGTCAGAGATGTTTATTTGTAAATTTTGAGGTGTTTGTTTATTATTCTCACTATAACAGATGAAAATAAACAAGTGAGATGGGAAAATGTTCATTTTTCCTTTAGTTGCATAATAAATCTGCACACTAATAGTTGCCTAATAATTGTGCACATATGTATTTCCCCTGATGATGTTCACACTCACATTTCTGTTGTGAAACATTCAGGTTTCAGGTTTATTAACATTTTGGATTGACTGATAGCACTGTGTTTGTTCCATATTAAAATTAATCCTCAAAAATACAACTTGCCTAATAATTCTGCACTCCTGTGTATATATATATATATATATATATATATATATATATATATATATATATATATATATATATATATATATAAATAAAAGGCAAGTGAAAATCAAGCTAGCAGGCCATATCAAAAACAATGGCCTGTAATTAACAGTGCCTCACTAAGCCACTTAAAAAGATGTTAAACAGCTCCTTTAAATAATCAATACTTCTAAAAGCAATAATAAGGCATATAAACTTAAATGCTAGATGAATTAAATATAAATATGCATGCTAATGTAAGAGCCCAGTGCTGTTAAATCATGGCATGCAGCTGCACAGTGGTCTGACAGAGGCCAAGCTACTGCTTACATCACAGTACATGTTCAGGAAAAACTCCCTAACTTTTGACAATCAACTCTTAAGCTCCAAAAGTGCTTAATAATCTTATTGCCAAAGTATTAAAAAAACCCTAATATAGCTCTAAATGCCATTTGAGTGCTTATGTGTTTTATTCACTAGCCTGACAGCTTGCATCTCACTCACACAGGCAAAGGTACTATATGCAGTTTGTTAATAAAACTCATTCACTTTTTTCTAAAGGCTTTAAGGACATTTGGACATTCATGGGCAGTCCCATAAATGAACCGTAAACTTCCTTCTATATTCTTTACATGGTGAAGCACACAATATTTTTAAAGCTAATGATGTAAATTTCAATGACAAAGATTACTCAGTAAAGTGATATTTGACTACAGAACCATTTTGATGGTTACTCAAAATAACTGAACATACTTAATAATTTAACTCTATAGAAAAAGATGGTTTAAACGCTTAACTTTTAAAAGAAAAAATACACTGTCTCTCCAGTACTGATGCTGACCTGAACAGGAACAGTATTGAGAAACATATGCTTGTAGTACAGACTGTGGCTTATTTTTACAAATAAAGCCATAGCTCTGTAATAGTGTATACCACAGGTATTTTGAGAAAATGACAAAGGTATCAAAAATATTAGTGACTTACACAGTTCCCCTGTCCTGGAGTTGATGGAGGCTATAACATTCTGGTCTGTTGCTACCAACAGTTTTTTGGAGGCTTGTGTCTGTGTGTCAAAATAAGCAAATTGGACTTTGCCAACATACTGTCGCCTCCTGAGGAAAAAAATAAACCCAAGTTAGACCAGTTGCAAACTTTGCAATGCAAAAGAGACATAGGAAAAGAGCACAATTATGGCTGTAAGAAACATTCAAATTGAATAAAAACTACTGGGAACCTTATCATCCATCCATCCATTTTCTAACCCGCTGAATCCGAACACAGGGTCACGGGGGTCTGCTGGAGCCAATCACAGCCAACGCAGGGCACAAGGCAGGAACCAATCCTGGGCAGGGTGCCAACCCACCGCAGGACACACACAAACACACCAAGCACACACTAGGGCCAATTCATCATTATCTAAAATTAAAGGTAGAACACCTATAATCTAGAATGACAAAAACTGACCAATACTTATTACTTCTTTTCCTCTTAACAGACCGGTCAAGATCAATAATCCAAAACTGATTTTGTAGTGTAAGGATGCCTAAATATTAGACACACAGAATTAAGAACGGCAATGGTGACAAATGAGCAATTTGTAGTCAATTACAGGTTTTGGTCAAGAAAGGCATGGTTTCATTTTTGACATAAAAGGAGACTACAGCTCTAATCAACCAATGAAACTGGATTTACTGCCGGTTTAAAGATATAACTGGAATTATTTTGTGCATTCTGACATAATAGTTCTAGAAAAAGGTGACAAATAAGAATTGTGTTTTATTTTCTGGTCTAAGGTATTTTTCCTTTATAATCTCTTTCATTGCCGAAAGCATTTTAAAAGCAAAACTGCACCACGTCAACTCTAGGTGCAGCCAGCTGTATTTTTATTAATTGACTAGTATGACAAGAAATTAAGTGATGAGACATAAAACATCATGTTTATATCATAAAAGCCAAGTAACAAACATTAAATCAAAAAGGCAGCTGGTAATTTTGCAGTTGGTTATGCCGATTATTATTTATACACACTTTATTACTTTGCAATAACTTCTACAAATGTAATATGCCGACCACTGTTTCAGCATGAAACTTTTTGTACTGGGTACGGAGTGTTATTTTTAATTGTGATTTGTTTTACGAAATACTTATAGGGATGAATACTTTTCTGTCCATATTGCTTTTGAAGTGTTCTGTCTTTTATTTTCCTCTCTTTATATTTTCTTTTTTCTTTCATTTTGTGTGTAAACCCCAACTTCATCTAAATACAAAAGTACCAAGTTATGTAGTCCGCCAAAGAAATAAAATTTTGTATTAACCTGTGTTTTGCATTTATAATTTAAATTATTCCACTACGTTATCTTTGCAGGATCAACATTATTTCAACATATGCATATTGCAATTCAACAACTAGTCTATGTAGCTAACTTGACTGAAGAAACAACTTCAAACATTAATTCTTATCATAACAAGGAATAAAAAGTCAGTTGTCAGAGTACCTTTTGGATAAGAAATCCACTATGTCAGTAAAGGTTTTGAGTCAATGATGAAAACAGTAGTTTATGTTTTCCATATGCTTTCATTTTTGACAGCCCTGTTCTATATTTTATTGAAGACCACATGGCTAATGGTTCTATTCCCACCAAGAGCTTAGTATATGGCCCAAACATGTCACTTAACTGCCAGAAGAAAAAACAGTCATACATGCATAGAACTGTAGTGTAATTTAGAAGGAACTGCTAAATTGTTTGATTTTATTCAACCAGTCACAGACTAGTTTGTCTTGGTCATTGGGTATGTCACATTTGATGATCAGCTTCATGGGAGTGTGCAGCTGACTATCTCAAAAGGGGCTACACCTGAAAATCGCTTGGAAAAGTTTTTTTAATGTGACACAGCCTTTACACCATATGCATAGCATAGAACTCTTTTGTCACCTTGAATGGTGTTTTTACTAAGACGAGAAAAGTGGTAATATATTTACTGTTTCACATGGAACCCTTTTCTCTCCATTCATTCATTATGGTTTTAATTTGTATTTACTTGCCTCAGGTGAGTTCACATACTTCTGAGTGACCCTATGAACAACAGTCTGATAAATAAGCTCAAAGTCTTAAAGTTCATTAACAGGGCAATTTTTAACCATGCCATTCAATACCTGTACTAAATGTTATGTATGCATTTAAATTTTGCACTTGGCGTTAATTGTTTTTGCATTTTACCTATTCTGCAGTGTGTTAAGAGATAAAACTTTGTTGATTATTAGCAAGCAGGGTGTGAGCAGGATTTATTCTACATGTACTGTTCACTACCTGCAGCTAATAAAAGCTAGAAAATGTAATAAGATTACATAAGCTGACTTGTATAAAAATAGCAGACATAACAAAAACATTTCTTCTTCCATTACCGTAAAATATCATTAAGATGGTGCCTGCTTCAAAATGACAAGATATTAACGTGATATGCGATTCATGAATTAGTATTTACAGATTTACCGAGATTCATGAACTTATGTCTGGTTTAAGAGCTATCTGTAGTCATTGCGGTCAGTAAAAACCATTTACCCATTCTTTTCCCTTTTCCAAGAACCCAAATGCCCATGTTTGTTATACTAATCCACAAATAAAAAAAAAAGTCAGACCACAACATAGAAACAGTTATGTACTGCAATTGTCCTACAGTGAAAAATCTTTACTTTTTAAACTGCACACTGTTTATATTAAATTATAATTATCTTGCTCAAACAAAGCAGGAAGAACTGAATTTATAGTTCTTCAATTACATGAAATGCATGCATCCCTTCTTGCACATTCTTCCTCTATTGTACAATAATTTATGTATCTGTTTTTAGGTGGTTTCTTTTTCAATTAGTTTATGACCAGAGAATGGGAATTAGTATGGCTTTCGAACCTGTTTTAATTAATTTATAACATGAGAACAGTTGGACACCGTAGGACTAGGAATTACAGAATTAGTTTACAGCTTAAGAAAGAAAGGAGTGTGGAGGTACTAAAAAGAACAAACACTTTGATCAGAGTCATTCGTTATCAAGGCCAACATATACAAAACAAATATGTGCAATGTCACAAGTCTCGAATCCCATATTTTAACATAATTTTAACTCAAGACACAGTATATTCATAGTACCAATATTATCACATTTACAGAGTACAATGATATTCTTACTTGTATGTGTTAATAAAAATATAATACCAAACCACAAATATTTTACTCAATCCAAAAGCCAATAAAAATATAATACCAAACCACAAATATTTTACTCAAAACAAAAACCCAAAAGTTTAACAAAACCTGTAATGAAGAAGTAGAAAAGGAACTTGGCAGTATTACACACTTTTTCACTACAACTAATCTGTGATTGAGCTGCACCTCCTGTGACTGACTGTCTCCTTTACTAATGAAGACTTAAAACTATCAAGCAAATGTATAAAAAACGTCATATTTTCTGGAGGACTACATCAAAGAAATGATTGCCAATGGCAATCAAGCAGACACCGTAATGATGTCAGTAGGACTGAACTGCTCGAGCAAAAGACACTGCATGAAGTCTATTTTAAACATGTCCATAATGGACAAGAAATACCTTTTCATTCCATGTCAACTGAGGACCTTCCAGATGGGCATTCAGCACTAGTGGCTTATAACCTGTCACACATCTAACCTCAAGTGGAGTGGTGGCTCTGAGACTAAAGATCTGCGCTGGCAGCAGGAAGGTTGCCAGTTCAAATCCTGTAATTGCAAGAAGGGATCCTACTCTGCTGGGTGCTGAAACAAGGCCCTTAACATGAAAAACTGCTCCAAAGACACTGTACATTGGCAAACCCTGCACTCTGACACCCCCAAAAAAAAATGTCATTCAAAAAGCCAATTAAAGTAATATCATAAAAAAAGCTAGAGGTTGTGGTTGTTGCCTGTAATGTAAATTATAACCTGAAATACAACTTAATGTGTGTACCCTGATTTTCAAACTGTTAACATAAGTACTGGATTACATATTCAAATTTAGAAGGATTTTACTTGGAGTATTACTATTAAAAATAAAGAAAACATAATATTTGACTCTTCAACTAAATGTGAAACATCAAGTAAAGGAAAAACATAGTAGCGAACCAAAAGTTTATGTTAACTCAAGGCAATAATAACTTTCTATTCAAGTCTTGTACTTTTTTTAAAGCATGCACAATTGAAACTCTAAGAAAAAGATTTGTATTGTGATAAATATTTTACTGTCTGAAATTAAGCAAGTCTCTCTCTCAGGGTATTGTAATAGAAGGTGTCCAATACCATTTCAAAAGATCCCTGTCCCCTACATGCAGAATGGCTTCTTCAGTTTCTACTGCACACCTTGCCCGTGTTACATGAAATGCAGGTGCCATTCATGCTCTTTATAAACTCTAGCTAGTCAGGCAACTCTTCAGAACCCTAAATCCAAAGAGGACTGTTTCATTTATGTTAGGTAGAATGCCCAGAGGGGACTGGGCAGTCTCATGGTCTGGAATCCCTACAGATTTTATTTTTTCTCCAGCCGTCTGGAGTTTTTGTTTTTCTGTCCCCCTGGCCATTGAACCTTACTCTTATTCGATGTTAATTAATATTGATTTATTTTGTTTTATAATTGTCTTTCATTTTTCTATTCTTTAATATGTAAAGCACTTTGAGCTACTGTTTGTATGAAAATGTGCTATATAAATAAATGTTGTTGTTGTTCGTTACGGATATTAAAACAGATCCAGCAGTGAACCGCCACACACACACGTCGTCAATATCCTTAATTTAAGAGAAAGTGTGAGATAACAAATTGAGGTTTGTAAAACAATTGTGATATTCAAAGGTGTGAGGATACAAACATTAATACATATATTAGTAAATGCGATATTGGCAGCATTCATTCTGGGACAGAACAGGAAGTGTCCCTGAAAATCTATATAAGCCTAGTTTATATGGTTTTATTTTGCATAATTACTGAAATTATGTTCATTGGTAGCCCACATTGCTTAATCATATTTAAAACTATAAAGGAATTAAATATACATGGATTGGTAAAGGATATAAAATTGTTCTAACAGTCTAACTGGTTGCTGTCCAGTTCACATTCATAAAACTAACGGTGTAAGTGGATACAAGATTTCGAACTTTAAATTATATGTATAAAACCATTTAGTTTCATATGATTATTCAAAAAAATATACTTCAATGCCAATTTTGGTCGGAGAGAATGATAAGGATAAAATGTCGACTAGCTTAAAGCCCATTAATTACTACAGTTCATGGAGGACCCTGCAAGAGCAGCATTTGATATGAATATATAACCTTTTGAATAGACTTGCTGCTTATCAAAAAATGTTAGTACGTGCAGACTAGTTACCAAACTGGTTTTCTTTTCTATCTGATGTAAATACAGTAACCTAAAGAAGACAAGTCTAAGCACGAAAATCCACTTGTAGAAACAGTGCACAATGGAAAATAATGTATCATATTAAGACAGGTTTTATTTCCATACATAAGATAAACATATGGTTTCGGCACGGACACTCAATAATCAACACTTCTCCAACGCATATGGCTACCTGCACCTGTTAATAACCTGCACTGGTGGTTATTATTTTAAATTCAACTACCAGAAGAACTACATTGTCATTTCACCACGAGGCCGCAGTTATCATAATAACTGAAATATACAGTTGAAACTACTACCGAGGAAGGTGCCAGGTCGGTGATCGACTTCCAAGCTGTAAAGTCAAGACATCCGAGGATTTCTAATATTATCCCAGTAGCCCCCAAATGCCGGGGATTTGCAGCGTATAGTTGAATCATCACAGCCAGCGGTGCAACACCGGATAAGACTGTCCGCCTCTCGGAACACTTTACTTACCAGTCAAACTTGCCCACTTGATCCTCGAAAACAGCAGCAGCAAGGGCCAAGACAGCTGACAACAATACGAGAAAACGAGCAAGCACGTCCATAACTGTAGGAAAGAGCGTGAACCCTCCACAGCCCCAGAGTGCACTGCTCAATGAGTAGACTACAAAACTGCCTGTATGATTAGCAACATCTAAAGAATTGCAACAAAATAGGAAAAATAAATACATTTAACACGTCTTTAATGTTTATGTGGTAATACAGTCTTTGCAACATGTGTGAGATTTAAAACAGGCAATATTTTAGGAAAATCTTACCCCGGAAGTTGGCGGACCCAGTGGGGCCTTTCGTAATGCTGGAGTACAACGTGGGTTGCAATCATGCCGAAATCCAAGCGAGATAAAAAAAGTGAGTTTTTTGAATTTCAAACGACTTTTTAAAATCGAATAAAGTAGAGTATCTAGCGATGTTTTGTGCCAAGTTAAGCAATTAGATTTAAAGAGAAAAATCATAGGACTACTTTAATTTGTCTTTAATTTGTGGGGAAGCATGAGCTAATACCTGAAAGACTCACATTTGCAATATTCTCGATTCATTTGCAGAATTCTTATCCCGTCATAACAGTTTTATATTTATGAGCAATGCTGCACCTGCAGTGGCTACAAATGTCACGTAAACCTGTTAAAATCATAAGTTACCGGGTGTTTGCCTTTTTGCCCCTAGATGTTTCAGTGTTTCATTTTAGACCTGCTTGTTTTGCCCCGTAACGGATTATTTAACTACTCTGCTGATGCTGACTTTATTGTGCTATTGATCAGTTGTTAATATCACTTTACTTTTATGAATCATCAGTTCGATATTATTTCCATATGTTTTGATTTGTAAAGTGCTGTGTAAAACTGTGGTCTGTGGAAAGTTACATATAATAATGGATAAATAAAACGATAGACCCGTGTCTAGATTTTCTGTCATTCTTAAGTGTGCAAGAACGGAAATAATCCAAAGTAAAATTGACAAATATATACTTTGAAAATCAAATGCGTATCTATGCTTAAAATAAAGTGCATTAGTCTTTTAGATTCAAAGTTGAATAATCCCGGGGTCATTTCTAAATGTCAGAGTAAAAACATAGATCAAAAATGTTTACGTATAGTATTTGCCCAGTTAAAAGCAAGATTTTTACTTCGAGCAACAGAATTTTTTGTACAGTTAAACTTGCATTTGAAGAGTGTAGCCTTGGAAAAACTGCTCATTGGTATTAAAATATATGCATTTAATCCGAAACAAATAAATGTATATATTGTTGTGAATTAACTGGGTTTTACAGCAGACCAGGTTCAACAACAGTGAATGAAAACACTGGGTTTGCTAAAGATTATAAATGCTTTGAAAACTGGACTAGAAAAAGTATGCTTTACAGTTGTATTACTGTCTTAACATTTTCTGTATTTGTTTCATTCCAAAATTAAAATGTTAATCTTTAGACCTCATATGGAATATGGATGAGTTCAAAATGTTGTGCATCCTACACCTGCATTTATGCTGAACTAAACTGTTAGAGGGTTGGCTTTGATGCACATTAAATACATCAGATGTTGAAAGCATTACTTAGAAAGTATCTGAATCCTGTATTGTTGAGATAATTTTTTTTTTGTGGTGTGTTTGTGTTTTCTATGTATATTTTATGTGTTTTCATGTAATCAATCTATTTAAATGATCAGATTGTTTGTAGTGCCAGAAACAAACTATTGTTCTTGCTGAGTCATGTTGGTGTCACTAAGAGGTCAGTGCTGGGACCACTCTCTTAATATAAATATATATATGCAGCTGGAGTTTCACAAATGGGAGAAAAAAATGGAAAAAAAAAAAATATATATATATATAACCTTGATTGCAATATAAATAACAAGCTTGTTATTGTAGATGATACCAAATGAGGTGGAAGGTCAGATAATGCAGAATCAGCTTAGTTGCTACATGGGCCTTATGGAGCATACAATATTACACATAGAAAGTAGAAATGTTAGATGGGAATACACAATGGAAAGTCTGACATGTAAAAGTTCCTCTTATAAGAAGGACCTAGGTGTAGTAGTGAACTTGTCACAATCTTTAACCAGATAATTTACAGAAATGGAAAAACAAGACTATTAGGATATTAAGCTGTTTATCTGGTACAAAGGCCTCACCTGGTGTACTGTGTACAGTTTTGTGTCCATATTTAAAAAAAAAAAAAAAAGACATAGCAACAGTAGAGAGAGTCCAGAGAAGAGTGAGTAGGGTGATTCTGGAACTAAAAGGTTTGAGCAATGAGGAGAGATTGAAAGAGTTGAACTTTTTCAGTTTAAACAAACAGGTTAAGAGGTGGCCTGATCAAAGTGTTTAAAATTATGAAAGGAATTAGAAGAGTTAATTCCAGTTGTTACTTTAAAATAAACACCGGGATATGATTGGAAACATGTTGGGGGTGGTTTGTGTTGTAATGGGTCAACAGCTCAGATTTAAAAGGCCAGGTTTTCAATAGATAATCGCGGCTTAAAGAGGGGGCGTGGTAGTGTGGCTGGAGCGGTTCCTGGGTGTTTCGTGATGCAGGCGGTCCTCGCTTAAGTGCACTTGTGAGGAGTCGTCTGCATCCGTAATTGATGCCGGGAGCTTCTAATCGCCACACCTGATCCACATCCCCGTAATATATACTAGAAGCGTGAGGCGGATAGGGGAGGAGAAAAAAAAAGGAAAGAATGGAGGTTAATGGAGAAGAAAGTGGCAGGAAGGAGAAAGCCGGTTCATGAGCAGGCTTGTCGGAGGTTGAATGAAGTTGGTAGGATAGCCCCATAGATATGTTTGGCCAACTCTCAGGGGTGCAGATAGAAGCAGTCGCTCCAGCTGAGCAGTTTTGAGGAGCTGGATTGACCGGCAGTGGAGATGACTTGCCGTTGAAGGAAGCGGCAGTTGAGGAGGCTTTGGGCGGGTTGCTCCCCCAACGTGAGCGCCCTGGCCACTGGGGAGGGAACCCAAGTCTTGGTCTGGCTGGAGCCTTACATAGCCAGGGATCGGAAGGCTACTGGACCAGAATAGGAGGGAGCTTCATTTGCTGGTAGGGCGACTCCCCTTTTGCGGGGCTCGTATGGGAGAAGCAGGGGAGCCACCAGTAGAAAGAAGAAAGCACCGGAGTTTTAAGACAAACCTGCTTCCAGCCATTATCATTTTAACCTCGTTTTTAAATGATGTATTTATTGGGTTTTAACATCCACAGTTCACCTGTTTTAATGGGTTATTTATTTAAGAACTATTTGAGACACTGCATTATTTGGACACTGTTTTTGGTTTTGTTTTTAAATAAAAGCACTTTGCACTTTTTGCACCATTCCCTTGCTTCCTTGTTGATGTCTTCTCTGTCTAGCTCATCGGTGACATTACTGACGGTGTTGGGTTCGAGAGCTCCCCAGAAGCTCCTATATCGGAGCGTGGAGTAGAACTTTTATCGTCACAAGGTTTTGCATAAATGTTAGGTTTTTCTTCATGCAATTAACCATAGACTCATGGAATAAATTACCAAGTAGTGTGGTGGAGTGTACGATTTTTAAGGACCTTCAGATTTTGACTTATTGGTATTTTGGACAATCAAGTTAAATAGGATGAACAAGCTTGTTGGTCTGAATGGCCTGTTCTCATCACAATTATGACTAATACTGCGGGAGTGTCAGCTGTGTGGTAATTTTTTTGTGAAAAGAGGAAGACAACAGAGTTGCAGTCTGCTCTACCTGCAAAAATAAGATAATGTGCAGAGACTTTAGAATTAAATCTTTCAATACCACAAATTTAATTACCCATCTGAAGAACCACCATAACGAATTATACACAGAATTTTATTTTTAGCAACTAATACCAAAATGAAAGTTAAATCAGACGCTACTGGGCTTACTAGCGGTAACCTCTTACAACAAACCCTTCAAAACGTGAAGACATTTCCTCAAGACAGCACCAGAGTTAAAGTCATAACTACTAAAATAATGGAAATGGTCGCACTCGATGAACAACCTTTTACCCTAGCTGAGTATGAGGGATTTCGTCGGTTACTACAGCATTTAGAACCTTGGTACATTCTTCCAGGCTGATGATACTTTGCAGATGTCTCACTGCCTTCATTATATGATGTGCTTGCTACAAATATCCACAAGTTTTTAAGAAACAATCTTACCAGCATTATCTTCACTACAGATATGTGGAGCTCAGAGGTCAGCCCCATGAGCATGCTGGGTCTAATGGCACACTGGATTAATGAAAATTTTGATGCATATAGAGTGGTGTTGCATGCTAATGAGTTCTCCGGTTCTCATTCTGCACAAGCTTTTGATTCCATGTGAACGAAAATTTCAAAAAGTAGCGTGCACGTTGTGCTTTGTGACATCGCTCGCAGTATGGCAAATGCTATGGAAGAAAGTGACATTAAAAGTTTAAGCTGCATGGCTCTCACTTTGCAGCTTGCTGTAAATAAAGGCTTATTAAGCCAGAGAATTGTCTCCAACTGTTTTGCCATTGGGAAGCGAATACTGTAGTTACTCATTTTAAACACTCCTAGCTCGCTGTTTCGCAGCTGAGAGAAATGCAAATAGACTTTGGTACCCCAACAAGAATGCTTTAGCAGGACACGCTGACTCATTGGAGCAGCACGTATTATATGCTGAAAAGTCTGGTTGATCAGAAGTGCACTCATGGTGCTGAATACGAGCTTCCTGCTTCTCTCACCGTGCGTCAGTGGGGACTTGTGGAAAACATGATTACTCGACCCATTCAAGCAACTTACTAAAGACATAAGCGTGCATTCAGCTACAATTTCAGATGTGATTCTGTCTATTGAAGTGCTTTAAGCCTGCTTAGCAAGTGTTGCATGACAGATTCCGGTGATCAAATGACAAAAATCACACTTTTGGAGGCTGTCACAAAAACACTTGAGTGGTGCATTCTCCAAGCCACTATACTATCTCTCTACTCTCCTTGACCCATAGTACAAAGATAGATTTTTGTTACCAAAATACCAAAAAACACTTGAGAAACTACTGGTCGAGATGTCAGTTGGTAATGGAGACGCAGAGAGCAACAGCACACCCACAAGAGATAAAGATTTGCAATCGGAAAGATGTATGAAGAAATTCTTGAAGAAAATTTGTATGTGGCTGCAAAACCACATTCAACTGCTGTCGAGTTAACATAACAATCATAAAATTATTAACAATAATCATACTAATTAGGATGACCAGATGTCCCAAATTACTGATTTAATTAAAAAAAAAAAAGCACAAGTCATACACTACAGCTTCCTAATATCTAATCTGTATCATTGTGCATTCGCCAGAAACTCATAGTTGGCACTGCGAGGCGGCTTGCTGGGACTGTGCATAACTTAATGAGTGTGGGGCAAACTACTCCACAAACATTAGCTGAGAAGAAAAGGAACAAGTTAATGGCATCACCTCGCCTTTTTCGTTAGGGTTTTTACAATTTGTTTCCTTACAAAACTGTTATTGCAGCAGCGCAGTTTGTGGGTTTTTCCATTTTAGATGGTCGAGTCACTGTAGAAAAATATTGGAGGAATTTAATTTCGTGGGTACTTAACAAAAAGGCGGAACAGGTTCACCTGCAATAGAATGCAGCTTCATGTTTTGTACTTTGTGAAAGATGTGCCTCCAATATCTAAACTGTAAAAGATTTTAAGGCAACATCTACTCCAGTTTTAATGTAAGCATTACTTTAAAACAAAATCACCCTAAAATATGCAGTAGTCTTTCAATATTTCAAGGCACACCTGTGTTACAAAGTATTTCATTGTGGAACAGCTTGTGCTGCATCTCTTAATAGTGCATCCGCATCACCCTTTATAGAATGCCTTTGACCCAAATCATTATACGTCAAGCTTTCAGTGTCACAAGTTTTTATTAATGGCAGTGGTTGGTGCAGGTGATTATCCTGTTTTTCTTTAGCACATATCTAGTGAACCTAATTAATTTATTATTTTTTATTATAATATAGGTGAATGTTTGTAAACTTGTGGGGTTTTTTTTCTTTTTTTCCCAGTTGAATAACTATCTGGGTGAGCCCTCTATCTCCAGAAATAACTGCACCCTCCAGTATTGGAAAAGCAATGCAGCCTGTTTCCCAACCTTGGCCAAGGCAGTGATCATGTACCCTGTACCAGTGTAGACTGTGAACATCTTTTTTCAGCTGTATCAAATATAGTAAATGAAAATAGAAACAGACTTTCTGATGAAAAGGCAGAAATGCTTCTTTTTGTTAAGAAAAACCTACCATTTGTGCTTTTAAAGAAGCCAACTTAAGACCAGTGTTATTGGCCTCATTGTACCTTTTATTTTAATGTTACTTAATTAAAGCAATATACTGTATGTATGATTATAGCACAAAGAATATACGTTGTTTTTTTTTGTTAATATACCCAATGCCATGTTCTGTAAGGGCATGGTGTCTTGATGTGCTCAAGTTACGCAGAATGTGTATGTTTAGCAGATTTTTGTACATGACCTGGAATATTTTTTCTATAGAGATGGGCCGTATCTTGCCCTTTCCTCTCCCCACAGAAAGTACTGGCTGCTTATATCTATAGAAAAAAATGGCGTAAAAGTCAGCAAGTTAATAAAAAAAGTTCATCTCTATTTGACATGCTACTGATGTTTCTTTGATAATGCATAATACATTTTCAGAATAACTAAAAAAATATTGGCCATAGGTTATAATGAGTACAGATGCAAAGACTAAAATTGTTAAGTTGAACTTTAGTAGGGCTAATTTTGAGCAGATGCGACAAAGTCTAAGTAGGATAGACTGGGATAAGCTTTTAAATGTGGAGACAGTCGAGGAGCAGTGGAACAGGTTTAAAAATGTTTTACATGTAATGCAGGACAGATACATACCTAAATTTGGAAGTAATAGGAAACTAAAAAAATCTCCACGATGGATTAATAAAGATTTAAAAAAGAAGTTGCAAAGGAAAAAACTGCTGTATAAGGCATATAAGACTAATGACTGCAAAGAGAACCGTAGCGCGTATGAGAACATGAGGGCAACCATTAAGAAGGATATCAGAGAGGCTAAAAGACAGTTGGAGAGGAATATAGCAGATAAGGCTAAAGAAGACCCCAAGAGATTCTTTCAGTATTTTAGTAGTAAAAGAACAGTTAAGGAGGAGGTCAAGTTCATCAGGAATAGTAAAGGGGAATTAAAAGATACAGACAATGAAATAGCAGATGCCCTAAACTTACATTTTTCTGAGGTGTTTACAAGTGAGCAAGTGGATAACCTGCCAGAGGTAAACACAACTACTAAGGAGGTACTGAGGGATTTGGAAATTGTAGAGGGAGAAGTGCTGCTCAGATTAAATAAGATGAAATCAAACAAATCACCAGGCCCAGATAATATTTATCCTCGTGTTCTTAAGGAGGCTAGTGAGTACATATATAAACCCTTGACACGTATTTTTAGGAAGTCACTGTGCACTGGAGAGATTCCAAAGGACTGGAAAATGGCAAATATCATCCCATTATATAAAAAGGGTGACAGGGCAGATCCAAGCAACTATAGGCCAGTAAGCTTAACAAGCATCACAGGAAAATTAATGGAAGGAATTATTAAGGATAAGATTGAGCAACACATGACAAGGACAGGAGTTATTCTGAACAGTCAGCATGGGTTCAGAAGGGGAGGTCGTGTTTTACTAACATGTTGGAATTCTATGAGGAGGCAACAAAAGGATACGATCAAAGTGGAGCTTATGATATTATTTATCTGGACTTTCAGAAAGCATTTGATAAGGTGCCACATGAGAGGTTGGGCATCAAGTTAAAAGAAGTGGGAATTCAGGGTGATGTTTTTAGATGGGTGCAGAATTGGCTCAGACACAGGAAGCAGAGGGTGATGGTGCGAGGAACCTCATCAGAACTGGCTGATGTTAAGAGTGGTGTTCCACAGGGGTCAGTGCTAGGGCGCTGCTATTTTTAATATATATAAATGATTTAGATAGGAATATAAGTAACAAGCTGGTTAAGTTTGCAGATGATACCAAGATAGGTGGATTAGCAGATAATTTGGAATCCGTTATATCATTACAGAAGGACTTGGATAGCATACAGGCTTGGGCAGATTTGTGGCAGATGAAATTTAATGTCAGTAAATGTAAAGTATTACACATAGGAAGTAAAAATATTAGGTTTGAATACACAATGGGCGGTCGAAAAATCGAGAGTACACCTTATGAGAAGGATTTAGGAGTCATAGTGGACTCCAAGCTATCAACTTCCAAACAGTGTTCAGAAGCCATTAAGAAGGCTAACAGAATGTTAGGTTATATAGCACGATCTGTGGAGTACAAGTCCAAGGAGGTTATGCTCAACCTTTATAATGCACTGGTGAGGCCTCATCTTGAGTACTGTGTGCAGTTTTGGTCTCCAGGCTACAAAAGGACATAGCAGCACTAGAAAAGGTCCAGAGAAGAGCGACTAGGCTGATTCCAGGTCTACAGGGGTTGAATTATGAGGAAAGATTAAAAGAGCTGGGCCTTTACAGTTTAAGCAAAAGAAGATTAAGAGGTGACATGATTGAAGTGTTTAAAATTATGAAGGGAATTAGTACAGTGGATCGAGACTTGTATTTTAAAATGAGCTCATCAAGAACACGGGGACACAGTTGGAAACTTGTTAAGGGTAAATTTCGCACAAACATTAGGAAGTTTTTCTTTACACAAAGAACGATAGACACTTGGAATAAGTTACCAAGTAGTGTGGTAGACAGTAAGACGTTAGGGACTTTCAAAACTCGACTTGATGTTTTCTTGGAGGAAGCAAGTGAATAGGACTGGCGAGCTTTGTTGGGCTGAATGGCCTGTTCTCGTCTAGATTGTTCTAATTGTTCTAATTGTTATCGGTATTAGCAAAGATGGACAGAAACATATCGGTATCACCCAGAATTTTCATATCGCTGCATCACTAATTATTTGTTTTTATTTTTTTATATACTAGTATCCTTAACAAAAACAGCAAAGAAGGGATTAGAAGCAAAACAAAAATTAATTGAAGAGGTAAGTGCTGCAAAATTGCATGATTTTATTATTTTTTTTATTTAACAATAAAAAAAAAACTTTATATTCCTTTTTTTTTCCCCAGCTGCGTAAATGTGTGGATACATACAGGTATCTCTTCATATTTTCTGTTGCCAATGTGAGGAATAGCAAATTAAAAGTTATCAGGACAGCATGGAAGCACAGCAGGTGAGCAGACAGCACAATAGTTTGTGTCCTTCTAAAAAAAAGGTATTGATTTTAACATCATTGTAGTGTATTGTCACATGTACAGCTTACCCCGTGTATTTCTAATGCATACATCTTCTTTAAAGCTGTCTAAAATGTATATTGCACAAGATCCTAATGACAACACTACTACTACTTTCACTGTTTCCATACTGTTCACTTAGTTATATTCCCTTACTAAAAATCTTGTCTGAAAAGCCCTAAGAAAAACATTGGTATAGTTATTTTAAGCCTGATATGGAATAACGAGTGTGGAGTAATTGCCTGATATCAAAGCTTATAATATTTTTATGTAAACACTATGTATTTTGTTGTGTTTTCTTGTTAGATGCAGATAGTTAAATACCTTTAAAATTTAATCGGGTACTTCAGTCTTTTTGACTTCCATTTCTTTAATTATATGGTTTTATAGGCTAGCTCAACTCCCTTGGTCTTTGCAGTGCGTTCTTTTATTATTTCTCTTTTTTGGGTAGGTTTTTCTTTGGAAAAAACAAAGTAATGATGGTTGCTTTGGGAAAAGGATGTGAAGATGAGTACAAGGATAATTTGCACAAGGTAAGGATAAAACTGTTTTTTTGTTCTACCATCCAAGATTCAGAATGTTAAGTTCCAAGTGTTTCTGGAAGATGACACTAACACTTTACATTGTAGTGTCTTCAGGAGTTACCTGGGAGTAATATAAAGAAAACTTGGCTCTGCCAGGGTGGATTAAGCAGGGTTTGGGTTAGTATTGGTGTAGTTATCCAATCAAAATATCTGACATTTTTTTTTTACTTTTTAAATGCTTTTTTTTTTTTTTTCTTCTTCTTCTTCTTCCTAGGGGCCTTGTGTGTGTTTTTTTTTTTTGTGTGACTGCTTGCATGCTTTTATTGTTGTACCAGAAAAGATGGACAGAAAGTAAAATGTGAGAAATGTAAAGTTTTGGTTTATTTTAAAATGTTCTGGAAAGGCAAGACCATATGAAACAGGACCTACTTTTTCACAATCAGTAAAGGGTCTACATTGCATCCGGAAAGTATTCACAGTGCATCACTTTTTCCACATTTTGTTATGTTACAGCCTTTTTCCAAAATTGATTAAATTCATTTTTTTCTTCAGAATTCTACACACAACACCCCATAATGACAATGTGAAAAAAGTTTACTTGAGGTTTTTGCAAATTTATTAAAAATAAAAAAACTGAGAAATTACATGTACATAAGTATTCACAGCTTTTGCTCAATACTTTGTCGATGCACCTTTGGCAGCAATTACAGCCTCAAGTCTTTTTGAATATGATGCCACAAGCTTGGCACACCTATCCTTGGCCAGTTTCGCCCATTCCTCTTTGCAGCACCTCTCAAGCTCCATCAGGTTGGATGGGAAGCGTCGGTGAACAGCCATTTTAAGATCTCTCCAGAGATGTTCAATCGGATTCAAGTCTGGGCTCTGGCTGGGCCACTCAAGGACATTCACAGAGTTGTCCTGAAGCCACTCCTTTGATATCTTGGCTGTGTGCTTAGGGTCGTTGTCCTGCTGAAAGATGAACTGTCGCCCCTGTCTGAGGTCAAGAGCGCTCTTTTTTCTTTTTTATAATTTTTTTAACTTTTTTCACGTTGTCATTATGGGGTGTTGTGTGTAGAATTCTGAGGAAAAAAAGGAATTTAATCCATTTTGGAATAAGGCTGTAACATAACAAAATGTGGAAAAAGTGATGCGCTCTGAATACTTCCCGGATGCACTGTATGTATCATGGAGCTAGTTTATGGGGTGGATGTTTAAGGCAAATGTCTCATGTGGTGAGCTATAACTCCTGACCCAGAGATTAAGGACCTTTTTCTGTTTAATATCTGAAAACTATTTTGCAAAGGATCTTGACATGACATCTTCATTCCTGGATTTCGGTGCTAACTAACTCTCGCATCCTGTTGAAAAACACTGTCCTACCTGTGCTCTGTCCTGTCCAGAAAATTCCCAAATTTCCATTTGGGTGTTTTGAGGCTTATTATATTCTGAATATTATACTGAATCTTGCTGAGGGGTCTATTGATTTAAACGATATTCAATCATTTCTTTCACTTGAAGCAGATTTTAGTGTGGGCGTGTTCTGTGTTCCTGAAGTTTTGCAGTTGTATTATTTTTATACTTGTTTTTGTTAAATTGCTGTGTCTTTAAGGCGGAATATAATTTTTTATATATGCTTAATTTAAATGTGTTTCTTTCTTTGGTATTACAGATCAGCAAGCGTTTGAGAGGAGAGGTCGGCCTATTATTTACTAACAAAACCCGTGAAGATGTTCAAGAGTAAGTCTGTCTAATGTAAATTAAGAGTATGTGTGCTTATACAGAAAATGTTCCTCACTACGGTATATTGGAGCTGGGGATTTAAATAAAAAAAACTATATTAACTCTTCTGGGTTTTTTTTGTGGGTTTACCATCAAGCCAAAGTTTTATAAGTTGCACTTGTATTCATGGGCTATTGGCCTTATGTGAAATTCCCTACTAAGAAGCATATATTTCACATGAGCACTCATCCAGTATAACATGTAAGAAATTAATGTGGTTCTCATCTAAGTTGCAAAGAAACACTAACTTCTTCTTTCATTTCCTTATATAAAAAACCCTCGTTCGCTGCAATTGCCATTTTTGTGGTTGCATTATATTTATGGTGAGGGGATACATAGTTAATGTTTTATAGTTTGCTTTTGTTTTCACAATACAGTACATTCAATTTTTTGTGCTATCCGGGCAGCCACATTTTGTTTTTTCCTAAAATTCTGACTGAAAATTAAGGTGAGCAGAACAAAATGGGACGGAATATTAAAAGTGGTAACTCTGAAAATTCGTATATACTATGTGAATGCCTTATTATGTTATTTAAATGATAGTATGAAAGTAAAATGTGTCTGATATGGGTAGTTTTCTGTTTTTCTTTTTTTTTTTTTTCTTTTTTTTAATCTGGTGGAGTGGTAATAATGTATTCAGTAAAATGTTTTGATTTTATTGCCTCAGGTACTTCAACCACTTTAAGGAGATGGACTTTGCCCGTGCAGGAAATAAGGCCAGCATGAATGTGACTCTGGATGAGGGACCACTTGAAAAGTTTCCTCACTCTATGGAGCCTCAGTTACGGCAGCTTGGACTTCCCACAGCTCTGAAGAAAGGTGTGCATACTTTCCATGAAGAGCTCAATTTCTACACTGCTCTTCATTAACTTACTTTAAAATAATACATATCTATTTGCTTACTTTTTTCCTAGCAGAATTGGTTCTGTTCCTGCAACTTTTACTCATATAGTCTTCATCTTTATATTACGTCTGAGATTTCTTTTCAGAGCGTTACTCCACAGTTTTCATATGTTCTGTGCTATTTATTGTTCATTCTGCAACCAGTATTAACTTCAGACTCACCATGTTTGTCATCAAATGGACATCACTTTTGATTTTTTCCTTTTAAATTTTGCAACTTTGAAACATCTGTTCCATCCCTTTTACATTTCTTGTTTTTCTTAATATGTGTTTTTCTTTTATGTCTACATTTTAATTGGGAAAAGAAAAGATAAAGACAATTTTGAAATTGCTACTTAGTAAACAAAAGATTTTTAAAGATTTGTACTGTTTGTTATTCGTTGCTGTGTGTCATAAAGCCTAAGTTTTGGTAAGAAACAAATTCTACATAATTAAAATGGTAATTCATATTTTATAATTACACCTCAAGAATTACAAATGTCTAGTCAATACACTGAAGAAAAAATCACACTTGTATACATTTAGTAAATGTGTATTTCAACATCAAAAAGCTTTAATGCTATTAATGATTTAAAATGATTAAAATGTATAAGTGCATGAATATCGCGTTTAATTGCAAATGGAGCTTTATTTAATACGTAATACAGTGGGATGCAAAAGTTTGGGCAACCTTGTTAATAGTCATTATTTTCCTGTATAAATTGTTGGTTGTTACTATAAAAAATGTCAGTTAAATATATCATATAGGAGACACATTTTTTTTATTTGAGAAGTGAAATAAAGTTTATTGGATTTACAGAAAGTGTGCAATAATTGTTCAAACAAAATCAGGCAGGTGCATATGTATACATATATATATGTGTGTGTGTATATGTATATATATATATATATATATATATATATATATATATATATATATATATATATATATATATATATATATATATATATATATATATATATATATACTCACACACAGTGATCCCTCACTATATCGCTCGACTGTGTATGTGTGTGTGTGTGTGTATATATATATATATATATATATATATATATATATATATATACTAATAAAAGGCAAAGCCCTCACTGACTCATCACTAATTCTCCAACTTGCTGTGTAGGTAGAAGGCTGAAATTTGGCAGGTTCATTCCTTACAGCTTCCTTACAAAAGTTGGGCAATTTCATTTCGAAATTCTACGCATAATGGTCATAACTAGAAGCTATTTTTCTCCATTTATTGTAATGGAGTTGAGCTCGAAAGCCGTGGGGGGAAGGAGTTTCGTGTGACATCATCACGCCTCCCACGTAATCACGCAGTACGTAGAAAACCAGGAAGAGCTCCAAAAAGCGCTGAAGAAAACATGCATTATATAATTAAGAAGGCAGCGAAACAATTAGAAGCGAGTGACATATAAAACCATATTCAGCGGCTCACGTGAACTGACGCAATGCGCAGACAAAAAGCAACAGTTCCAAAGAGTGCTAAACAAAAAACAAATTACACTGCTACGCTCAAATAGACAAACCACACGCCGTGGCGCAATAGTAGAGGCTTCGCCTAGCGCCGACGTCCGAGGTTCGAATCCCGAGAGGGGATGCACTGAGTATGTACGCGCGCTTCTCGATTCATTTTAGCCTCGCATCCCCTTGGTTTGAGACGTATGAAAAAATATGCGGTTAACAGAAAGACAGATCACCAATTGAAGCTTTATGAATAATGGATACTTTATTCGCGATCAATGATTGTTTTGGTAAAGCCATACTCAGTGTATTCATTAGATGAACGGTAAAAAAGTAAGAGCGAGGGGAGGGTAACTTATTGAGGCACGCAGGCAAAACCACAATAGCATGCGGGCTCGATGTACTGTAGTGCGCGTCAACTCGATCTGAATTGCGCGATCACATTTGAAAAATATATCTTTTCAAGTTCTATTTAGTCCATATGTGTCAAACTCAAGGCCGCAGGCCACATCCGCCCGTGTGTAATTATATCCGCCCCGAGATCATTTTATATATTATTGTTATTAATGGCCCGGGGATATGAAGCGCTGGTAACACAATAAACTACAGATCCCATAATGCAGCGCTTCAGCTGCCTTGCCAACACGCGTTAATCAAGTCTAGCTTATGATGCTGCAAGTTATTGCGAAGCTAGCCCACACGATGCCGAAGAGAAAAGGTGATTCTGAACATAGAGCCTTTAAAAACCGATGGGAGGCTGAGTATATGTTTACTGACATTGCCGGTAAACCCGTGTGTCTCATTTGTGGAGCTAATGTGGCTGTAATTACAGAATTTAATCTAAGACGGCACTATGAGACAAAACATCAAGATAACCTGAAAGACCTGAATGCAATGCACAAGATACAGAAAGCAGAAGAGTTAAAGAAGAATCTGACACTTCAGCAGACGTTTTACCGTGCAAAATCACAAAGTGATTTCAAGTGAAGCTACTTTTATGGGAGACACAAATGCACCAGTGCAACTTGCCCCACTTTCCCTGTTGCCAAGTAATGTTGAACCAAGTCGGCACTACGGTGTTCCCAAATAACTTTGCTGATAAACTGAGCGCACTGAGTTCGCACGGCGCTTTGGTGACTTTGAAGAACAAAAAAAGAATTTTGAGTTGTTTCACAACCCATTTGCCGTCGATGTGGAAACTGCACCTGTGCAGATTCAGATGGAGGTGATTGAGCTGCAGTGTAATGGCACACTGAAGGCAAAGTATGATACTGCACGCCCGCACAGTTTATTCACTCCATTCCGCACAAATGCTCCAGCTCCATCTACATGCGGCTCGAACCTTGTGCATGTTTGGTACCACATATCTGTGTGAGAAGCTCTTCTCAGTGATGAAGACTAACAAAACAGCACACAGGAGTCGCCTCACTGATGAGCACCTGCAGTCCATCCTGAGAATCTCCACAACACAGAACCTCACAGCAAACATAAACAAACTTGTTGCCAAAAAAAGATGCCAGGCGTCCAGCTCTAAAATGACATATGAGCAAAGACAACTGAATGATTTGATTTGTTATTGCTGAAAAGAACAATTTTTATTTATATTTCCAGGTTTTGTTATGCACCATGTTCATATTTGAATTTGTATAATTTTGACAGGATATATTTTTATGGAGAGCAAAATCTTTTGGGATATTTAAAATTTAAGTTTATTTTTTATATAAAATTACATAAGAGGAAAGAAATTTGAATGTTTGTTCTTTTAACGTTTACTTTATTTCTAACTTGTATAATTTAGACAGGATATATTTTTATGGAGAGCAAAATATTATAAGTTATTTAAGGTTTGAGTTGATTTATTCCGGAATAATATTCTGTCGACTAAATAAAAATTCCTTCTATTTAAAATTTAAATAGAACTTGAACAGAAACGTAATAATCATAATATCCACGCAGACTTGCACGTAAGAGCGGAGTCATCCGTTTTAACAAACAGCGTATTGCACTGATCTGAAATGGCCTGCCCATTTAATTATTTAGGAATGGATAAATAAATTAAGATTTTGTACAAATAATGTTTTTCATTTTTCTTCCTTCATGGATTCTGCCATCCCCAGCAACAGTTGCTCGCACCCCAAAGACTGTGTATATGTATGTATGTATATATATATATATATATATATATATATATATATATATATATATATATATGTGTATATATATATATATATATATATATATATATATATATATGTATATATATATATATATATATATATATATATATATATATATATATATATATATATATATATATATATATATATATATATATGTGTGTATATATATATATATATATATATATATATATATATATATATATATATATGTGTGTATATATATATATATATATATATATATATATATATATATATATATATATGTGTATATATATATATATATATATGTGTATATATATATATATATATATATATATATGTATATATATATATATATATGTATATATATATATATATATGTATATATGTATTGATATGTATATTTATATGTGTGTGTTTAACACTCATCACTCACAACAGTGACAAAACAATTACATTAACAATCATGTTACATTATTTTCAAAATGTTTCCTTTTCTTTTTCATTACTTCTTTAACACACTACTTCTCCGCTGCGAGGCACAGGTATTTTGCTATGTGTATATATATATATATATATATGTGTGTGTGTGTATATACAGTGGTGTGAAAAACTATTTGCCCCCTTCCTGATTTCTTATTCTTTTGCATGTTTGTCACACAAAATGTTTCTGATCATCAAACACATTTAACCATAGATCTCAATTACTTCTGTTCTCATTTGTTCCGGGGGCGGCACGGTGGCGCAGTGGTAGCGCTGCTGCCTCGCAGTTAGGAGACCGGTTCGCTTCGGTCCTCCCTGCGTGGAGTTTGCATGTTCTCCCCGTGTCTGCGTGGGTTTCCTCCGGGCGCTCCGGTTTCCTCCCACAATCCAAAGACATGCAGGCTAGGTGGATTGGTGATTCTAAATTGGCCCTAGTGTGTGCTTGGTGTGTAGGTGTGTTTGTGTGTGTCCTGCGGTGGGTTGGCACCCTGCCCAGGATTGGTTCCTGCCTTGTGCCCTGTGTTGGCTGGGATTGGCTCCAGCAGACCCCCGTGACCCTGTATTCGGATTCAGCGGGTTAGAAAATGGATGGATGGAGGATGGATGGATCATTTGTTCCTGAATTTCTTTGGATCTTGGCATGATGTCTAGCTTTTGAGGTGCTTTTGGTCTACTTCTCTGTGTCAGGCAGCTCCTATTCAAGTGATTTCGTGTGGCAGTAATCAGGCCTGGGGGTGGCTACGGAAATTGAACTCAGGTGTGATACACCACAGTTAGGTTATTTTTAACAAGGGGCAATTACTTTTCACACAGGGCCATGTAGGTTTGGATTTTTTTTTTCTCCCTAAATAATAAAAACCATCATTTAAAAACTGCATTTTGTGTTTACTTGTGTTATATTTGACTAATGGTTAAATGTGTTTGATGATCAGAAACATTTTGTGTGACAAACATGCAAAAGAATAAGAAATCAGGAAGGGGGCAAATAGTTTTTCACACCACTGTATATGTGTGTATATATATATATATATATGTGTGTATATACAGTATATATATATATGTATGTGTGTATGTGTATGCATGTACTTTTATTAAAGTATGTATTTTAAGGCATTTTCATATTGTTGATAAAAAAAATGAACAGTTGACAGTTGTGGTCTATAGTTTAATTATGAAAATACACCTTAATATAGGACATAAATCTTCTATTTCTCTGGTTATGCAAAAGTATTTTAAAGGGATAAAGAAATTGGAATTGGCCAATCAAGTTAAATGAAATCGGTATCTGCCTTAAAATACCTGATCAGAGCATCCTTGCAACATGCACAAATATTGAGAAGTGAATTTAAGTTAAATAAAAACATTTGAATACATGGAATAAGCAGCATTATTCCCCATTTTGGAGCTAGATTCCTGAATTATAAAAGCTGCAGTAAAGAGAGTGCTACTAGTGTGAAAAGGGGCTTATGGTGCACTTGTTAATTTTCACTGTAATGTTTATTTGACTAGCATGATTTGGTTTGATGCTGCTGCCATGTGGACTATTTTATTGATTTATATGATTTTAACAATTGATTTATATGATTAATTTGAACTTACAGTATATTGGTAATTTTAGTTGCTTTTCTTTGTTATATTGCCTGACTTTAAGACATGTTGCTAATTTAAATAAATACTTGAGGTTAATATTTGAGCTACACGTCGGAGTGTTTCACATCAAGAGGCAGAATAGATGTTTTCAGAGAACATGCAATGGTCTAAACATAACTCAGTTTGGGTTCAATTCAAATAATATTGTGGCAAACTTTGCAGCAAACTATGATTAAAAAAATAACTGAATGGTTACATGCTCTTGTCATAGGTAAAGTTTATACCATTCCTGAAAAACAGGAAAGAGAAGAGGGTTAGAAGTACAGTGTTCTGGCTGTTTAGACTTGAAAGCAGCTTGTTGTCATCTTCCAGTCATTTTATGTCTAAGACTTCATTGTCCATCTGGACTGCACCCATGATAAGAGTTTTGCATTTTCTTTTTACAGGGGTTGTAACATTGTTGTCCGATTATGAAGTTTGTAAAGAAGGAGATGTTCTGACTCCAGAGCAGGCACGGATTCTAGTAAGGTGTTTTTTTGTTGTTTGTTTTTTGTTTTGTTTGTTTTTAGCTTGTAGGACCAGTTTTCACAGTCCTGAAATTAAAATTTGATGAGGTGAAGACAATGAATTTAAATTACACATCATAATGTGAAAAATGTGAAGGGGTCTGAATGCACTGTTATGTTGTTGTACTCCTTGCTTATTTGTTTACATAGCTGTGAAACAAAAATGAAACACTTTAAAGTTGTTTGTGGTTTACAAATTTATTGAACATGAAAATGGGGTAGTTTTGTTTATTGTAGTTATTACACTAATTAAATATTCATTTCTGATATCAAAAGGAAGTACTTCAAATACAGTCATAGGAAACATATATTTGAAATGTGCTCAACGCTTGAATGCTCCAATGCTTATATAATGCAGAAGTTTTGTAGACTTCTGTTTCAGTTGATGCCATTGTTTGTAATAACTCTCTGGTCCCAAATTTCAGTCTCTGACATTGTTTTGCTTTAACACCTCAAAACATTTTGAGAGAGGGGACAGGTATTTATACTTCTTAGTCAGATGGATGGAGCACTATGCTGATCTGCATTAACAGGAAAAAAACGTATAATACTACAGCTTTCACTATTGTTAATATTGGCCGCAGCCATCTTCGATGCTAAGGCAAGAGTTGGTGAGGCTCTTCCAACTTTCTGAGTAGGATATCTGACTTGCGGGAGCATTCCTGTAGAAACCTGCAATTTGGAAAGCAGAAATTCTGTCTTCCCAGTTCATATGGCAAGAGAGCAGGAAAATGATTTGGGGGTAACCTGGGTACACACAGAAAATGGCTGTTAAAAAGGTGATGAAAACATGTGCTTATATCTAACATTCTTCAGTTTTAACATCAAAATGTACCATCTAGGTATTACCTTTACACTTCTGTCTTCAGCTGTGCTTTCAGTGTTATGATTATGCTTTATTTCTGTTTGGCACCAGTAGTAGCATCTCATTTTACAGTATATATTGTCATATCTAATGTTGTTTTTCTTTGTTATAGAAACTCTTTGGAATCCAAATGGCAGAATTTAAGGTGAATATAAGATGTATGTGGAATTCAGAGACTGGGGAATATGAGCAGCTAAGTGAAGAAACTGAGGAAGAGGAAGAAGAACAGGAAATGGATGAAGATGTTGATGAGTGAAGGACAGATGGAATCTCCCTGTTCAGTCACAACCAACTGTCTTAGTGTTGAGCATGAACACTTTGTTAAAACAGGGTTTTATATAAAAGCCTAACTTTCATTTTTGTATAAATGTGCTGGTGGTTAAACAAAAGGAAAACTGACAGCGATGTGGACTTTGATCTGCTGAGCCTTTGCACTGATCAGCAATACCCATATTAATTCCCAGCATAAATGACTCGTTTGGTGGTTGGCGTTTACAACCTGACATTTTGTACTGAGATAATAATCAGAAACTTGAATATAAAGGAATCTACAAGCGAAACAAAATTTTCCTAATGATAACTCTGACCCATATGTAATTTGTTACACATTTGTCTAGAAATCAAGGCAGGTGGAAAGTTTGTTGTTTGTTTGGCTTATTTTTTTCTTGGAAACTTTACATCTTAGAGGGTTTTATGAGCTTGGCAATGTGTTTATTTTCCCTCTGTGGATCTTTGTTCCAAGAAGCCATAAAGGAGAAAGATCAGCATGATTTTTATGATGGACAGTGCTGTCTGGTATGAATTATATTATGAATGGATTCATGTTTCATTACACTGTAGTTTTAGATATAGAATGTTTTTTGCAACCTCAGTCTGACTTTTCTAGGGGAAATAACACCTTGGAAATCTGCTGTCAACATGTAGCAAGACTGTAAAAAGATTTGAATATTCAGTACAACCAAGCACATGGTACCCATGTAATCAAAATACTGTTTGAATTTCATCATTATTTGTGTTTGCCATACTCAAACCAAAGTCAGTTTCTTTTATTTTCAACAGTTGCTACTTGTCAATAAATGAAATTTACTTGTTTAAAAAAAATTACAAGATATTGTGGGAGGGCAAAAACTAAACTCTAATCAAACCGAGGTTCTCAAATTCAGTCATAAAAGTAACACCGTGGCGGTAGGTTTTTATTCCAACTGGTTTCCTAAATAAATAGGCTAGCTCGTTAAATAATTAGAATGAAGACTGCCTCATTTTCTTGTTTTGCATTTAGAAAATGTGCTAGCGTGGTATTTACATGTAAATGAAATTCAGAAATGTATAGTTTTTGTCAGAGCTTCAAACCCTTGGATATTCTTTACTCACCATTTTCTGTGGTGTTTACTACCTTAACTGTATTTAAATACTGAATTTTACTTAGCAGTGCAGACAAGTTAAAATAGGTCTTGCCCATTTGCAAGAACTAGGAAGTTCAATCTTCCTTTCCAGATTATACTGCAAATGCTTAGATAATTACTTAAACTTGAAAGAGAATCCAGTCAATTCAATCTATACTAGCTTTATTTTCAAAAGCTGCTGTCCTGACATTTATGTCAGTGATTCATTCTAGCTGTGAATGAAATAAGACATGTACTGTATACACAGGCAAGGACAAATCAAGTATTAAAGTCAGAGTAGTGAGTTTTAAACTCAGAATTTGTCCTTGCCATTGTTGTTGAGAACTCACTGATTTCTCTGTGATTATCTCTATATTTTAATCTATAAACACACACTTTGTAATTTGCGTCAGATGTCAAGCACTTCAGCTGTTGCACTTTAACAGCCAGCCAAACTCTTCTTGCAGTGCAATTTCTTGAATAGCAGTGCATCTTGCGCTAACTTGATTCCAAAATTATGATTTTCACATTGGGTTGGAGCTTCTAAAATTACGATATTGCTGGAAACAAAGCACCAGAGATTTGTGGACCTGAGCTTGAAGAGATGCTCCTTTATTTTCAGGTTGTCCCATCAGATTGTGCTTGCAAAGAGGACATACAATGCATCACTTTTTCCACATGTTATGTTACAGCCTCATTCCAAAATGAATTAATTTTTTTCCTCAGAATTCTACACACAACACCCCATAAAGAAAATGTGAAAAAAGTTTACTTGAGGTTTTTGTAAATTTATTAAAAATAAACAGAAATCACATGATGCACCTTTGACAGCAAATACAGCCTCAAGTCTTTTTGAATATGATGCCACAAGCTTGGCACACCTATCCTTGGCCAGTTTCGCCCATTCCTCTTTGCAGCACCTTTCAAGCTCCATCAGGTTGGATGGGAAGCATCGGTGCACAGCCATTTTAAGATCTCTCCAGAGATGTTCAATCGGATTCAAGTCTGGGCCACTCAAGGACATTAACAGAGTTGTCCTGAAGCCACTCCTTTGATATCTTGTCTGTGTGCTTAGGGTCGTTGTCCTGCTGAAAGATGAACCGTCGCCTCAGTCTGAGGTCAAGAGCACTCTGGAGCAGGTTTTCATCCAGCATGTCTCTGTACATTGCTGCAGTCATCTTTCCCTTTATCCTGACTAGTCTCCCAGTTCCTGCCGCTGAAAAACATCCCCACACCATGATGCTGCTACCACCATGCATCACTGTAGGGATGGTATTGGCCTGGTGATGAGCGATGCCTGGTTTCCTCCAAACGTGACACCTGGCATTCACACCAAAGAGTTCAATCTTTGTCTCATCCGACCAGAGAATTTTGTTTCTCATTGTCAGAGTCCTTCAGGTGCCTTTTAGCAAACTGCAGGCAGGCTGCCATGTGCCTTTTACTAAGGAGTGGCTTCTGTCTGGCCAGTCTACCATACAGGCCTGATTGGTGGATTGCTGCAGAGATGGTTGTCCTTCTGGAATGTTCTCCTCTCTCCACAGAGGACCTCTGGAGCTCAGACAGAGTGACCATCGGGTTCTTGGTCACCTCCCAGATTAAGGCCCTTGTCCCCCGATCGCTCAGTTTAGATGGCCGGCCAGCTCTAAGAAGAGTCCTGGTGGTTTCGAACTTCTTCCACTTACGGATGATGGAGGCCACTGTGCTCATTGGGACCTTCAAAAGCAGCAGAAATTTTTCTGTGACCTTCCCCAGATTTGTGCCTCAACACAATCCTGTCTCAGAGGTCTACAGACAATTCCTTTGACTTCATGCTTGGTTTGTGCTGTGACATGTCAACTGTGGGACCTTCTATAGACAGGTGTGTGCCTTTCCAAATCATGTCCAATCAACTGAATTTACCACAGGTGGACTCCAATTAAGCTGCAGAAACATCTCAAGGATGACCAGGTGAAACAGGATGCACCCAAGCTCAATTTTGAGCTTCATGGCAAAAGCTGTGAATACTTATGTATATGTGATTTCTCGTTTTTTTTTATTTTTAATAAATTTGCAAAAATCTCAAGTAAACTTTTTTTCACGTTGCCATTATGAGGGGTTGTGTGTAGAATACTGTGGAAAAAAATGAATTTAATCCATTTTGGAATAAGGCTGTAACATAACAAAATGTGGAAAAAGTGATGCGCTGTGAATACTTTCCAGATGCACTGTATCTTTTGAACCTGAAGACACAGAACCTTAGCAAGTCAGTCCAGAGGTAAATGTTCTCTACGGTGAGAGCAAATTCTGTGTACAGTCTTGCCATGAACAGAACTTTTCCAAGCTTCTCCCATCCCAATTATGACCTTGAAATAAAGGGCGAGTTTACAAACATACACAAGGGAGGGGGTCATCCATCTGAAGTCTTTCAAGCTACACAAAACCCATTACAGTGACAAGTCTTAGCCAATAATTCTGACCATTAATTTACTTAATTTTATAAAAAAAAAAAAAAAAACACCTTTACAGAATCAATATGCAAATTAAAGCTGTTGAATTCATATACATGCGTTTTTTTTAATCTACAAATTACATTTTTGCAATAGCAGCATTACCACCACTCAGCGAAAGTAGTTTGGACAATCGTGTGCTACAAGAGCCCAAGCCTTGTCAAATGCCTCCACCACCCCTGCCTCCAAGGGCCCTTCCTCTGTGGCTTTAAGGTTCTCCTGCAGCTGTTCCATGGTAGACATGCCTAGGATGACAGCATCTCCATGTTCTGACTGCAAGAAAAAGACAAGAGCAGGCAGGTCTGTTAAAAATCCCAAGAATACCAAAACTTGAGTAAAGGTGAAACAGAACATTTTCATTAGAGGAAAAGCTTTTTAAGTCTAGGAGTGTCATTTGTACGAAGCAGGAATTTGTCAGCCTACATCAGTGTTTCACATTTAATTTTTTATTAATCATTCACTATTATATGGGGGGAAAACAACCATGCAACCTACCAGGGTAACCTATTATTGCTTGCTTTTTCACTGTCAACCTTAAATCTCCCAGCTTGCATCACCATACTAATGGAGAAACCAATGGTCACAACTGCTAGGACACCTTCTACAGGCCATGAAAGAGAAAACCTGTATTTCTGCACTAGATGTTCACTTGCAGTCTTACCTAACCATGCTGAACATACTAAAGCCCAATAGCATTTTTGAAAATTGGGCATCAATGCAGTGTATTTTGAAGGTCTGCTTCTCAGATTGCTCTTTGGAAAAAGACAAACATTAAACAATTGAATAAAGTGTGAGATTTTTATATATTATATGCCAACCAGTCAAAACCACAACCCTGTGGAGGTCTCCCAGCCTGCCACCAAAACAGCACATTTCTAAGTGCCCATCATAAGCACTTTCTGTAGCGGTCAAGTGTCAGCATGGGCACTCCAACTGGTCTGCAGCTACGCAGTAAGCCGCGATGCACTGCATGTTCCAACACTTCTCTCTTATGGCCAGCATTACATTTTCATCAATTTGTACTACAATTGCTCTTCTGTAGGATCAGACAAGATGGGCTTCCCTTCGTTCCCCTTGTGTATCACACTGAGCCATGGCCACCCTTGACCTTGTCGCCGTTTCACCAGTTGTCCTTCCTTGGACCACTTTTGGTACGTACTACCCACGGCATACCAGAAAGACCCCACAAGAGCTGCCATTAACCCAGTCACCTAGCCATCACAATCTGTCTTTGTCTCAGATCCATAATGCTGATTTATATCTCTGTCGAGCCTACACTGTTATACACGTTGCCTACCACACGCCTCCTCAAAAATGTGACTATGCATCATGTTGACATGAACTCTTATTTTTGCCAGTTTGGCAATTTCTTATTTCCTGAAATGTTTTTTTCTCCCCCTCCCCCCCCCATCTTCTAGGCTTGGAAGTCAGCATGTGTATGAAAGAGTGGAAAAACATGAGGGACAAATACATTCACCTATGGAAAAAAATGCTGGAGGGCAAAAACCATGTGAACTTTATTGGATCATTCGCTTTTCTTGCATGTTACAAATGCTGTCAACTAAATGTTCAGGCATGTGCCTACGATGCAGTGCGACACAGAACTTTAAAATGGTTTTACTATGCACACAGCTATAGTGTAGACTTGTTGCTCAAGTATGCATCAGGCTTTACGCTTGCCCAAGTTTCCTACTTCCAACACATCATCTTCAAGGGCTGACTGTTCACTTGCTGCCTAATACAGTATATCCCACCCCTTATCAGGAGCCACTGTAACGAGATAGTCAATGATATCCCCTTTACCCATCAGAGGTTTTAATGTTGTGGCTTATACTCTGTGTGTTTATTAGGGCTGTCAAACGATAATCATATATTTAACAAAGGTAGTTAGTTTAGGAGTGTCTAGTAGTGCCCAGTGAATGTGACTGAGAATGCTTGTGCCTTTCATACAAGTCCTTTACATGCGACAACTGTGTCATTTAAGGTAATGAGAAAGAACTATCAGTCCTCACTGAATGACATCTCTCAGCCCAGTTCTCTTCAATTAATTTTATAGGTCTGCTGTCTGATATGATGCATATTGCAAATAAATAAATAGTGGTAGTTAAATACTTTAGATTCTGTTTCAATCATGACCAAATATCAAGTTGTACATTCATGGATTTATAGCCTGCTGGAGATTTTGCATACTAATGATGATTTTGTATAATAGATTTATAAAAATCAAAGCAAATGCCCAAATACAGCAGACTATTGCCACATTTTCTCTTGGTGGAGCACCACCATGAATCGAAATATTGTGAAGTATCCCCATTTTCTTACAGTCTTAAAGTTGTTACAAACTGAACTCTTAAAAATAATATTGCTCATCTCCCACAAGCATTTAGAGATAGAGCGTGTGGTTACATAGGTCTTGATTTTCTTATGCACAAATGCTTTTTTTTTCCTAAAGAAGAGTAGCAAAATTCAAAAAGGAAAAAAACATTGCCCAAAATTTCCATATTTTTAATTTACAAAAAATACATTCTCATTTCTTCTCAAAAGAAGAAGAAAAATAACCCAAGTAACAGAATTCCAGTTCCAAAAAAAGTCAATGGCTAAGGCTGAATGTCTTTGTTTTATTGGGTCATTATGTCAATGTTCCATTATAGTTTTGAGAACTTTTTGTACAGTTCTGCTTTTAAAGTTCAGCACATTACTGTATTTATTTTTAAAGAATGGATGAGGGTCGCCAAATACTGTCAACTCTGCCTGAAAAAAGTAGCTTTCCATCCTTGATTAATATTAATATGCGATGTTAGATATGTGTATTAGTAATTGTCAAAATTAAATATTCTGTCTTTGTCTGCCAGTTTCTAAAACTGTTTTAAAACTGAGGATACATCAAACATGTTCACCAAAATTAAAAATCTTGTAATGCTGGAGGACCAGACCTGAGACAGGGACAGACTGCTTGTGCGAGTGGGGGGGACTGAGAAAGAAAGCACTCATCTAGGAAGCGCTCTTTCACAAAAATCCATCGTTCCTTGGTCTGGTGGAAGACTTTGATTTGGACACTCAAGAGAATGGCAATGTAAAGACAGAAGTGAAGTCATAAGTACCATGAGACAGCACCATAGAATTGAGAAACAGATAAGCATGACAACTTGAGTTCATCCTCTGTGCAACCAACAGCCCTTTGAAGTTCCAGTTTTTTCTTATTTTTTTGGTTCCACACCTACCATTGTAGAACAACTGCTGCTCTCGTTTGTAAATTTTATGATAAATTTTTTGTAACACCTAAAGAATATTTTCAATTGCCAATAACTTCATATACAGACCAAATGTTTAAAATACTGTAAATAGGGTTGTTTTTTTTTTTAGTCAGCTGATAAGTTTTGCATTTTTTTCTTAATTGAACTAATTTGCATTCATTAACAGCATTAAAATTAATATTCATTAATTTTGAAAGCCCTAATATACACAGTATATATATTTGATGCATTTTTTTACTTCAGCAATTTATATATAGTAATCCCTCCTCGATCGCGGGGGTTGCATTCCAGACCCCCCGCGATAGGTGAAAATCCGCGAAGTAGAAACCATGTTTGTATGGTTATTTTTATATATTTTAAGCCCTTATAAACGCTCCCACACTGTTTATAAATATTCCCTGCACAGTTATACAGCATAAACCCTCTGTATTCTCTTAGATATTAGGTAACAGTCATTGAAATTATGTATGTAAACACACTGTTTATATACAGTAAAACCTAAATATTTTAAAAAGATAGTGTCTCCGATATCACATGTTACAGCCATTACGATAGACAGGCCACCAGCAATAAATACGTGCAATGCAAGAAAAAATGTATACAGTAAAATGTGTGTACAGTGACACTAAACATACGTACATGTACTAAGTAAAAAATTATAGTTACTCACTAACAATGACACGATGACTTGTCCGATAACGATGAGTTTAGTTTTACTGCACAACAAAGGAGAGCGTTACAGCCCTTCTAAAGGAACATCTTCAGGCAACTGTATAGCACCGCCGTTGTTGTTGTTGTTCTTCCGGCAGACTTCAATCCAAATCCCTAAAGCAGATTCCATCTGGACTACTGCCTTATTACATCCAATTACAACTCATTTTGCTCCCTGTTTAAAAGGACACTGTGGTTGTAGATCTTATATTCCTTTCCTACTTTTTAAATAAAAAGAATTGTAGCCTCATTGATGCCGTAATTGCGTCCTACAGTGGTGTAGCTTTTCCCTTCCTTCAACATATCCAAAACATTTACCTTTTCGGCAATCATTAACATCTTCCGTTGGCGCTTGGGCACGGCCCCTGAAGCAGTAACAGGAGCAGGAGCAGATAGTTTTGGAGCCCTAATGAAGGGCTTGACTATGCACAAAGATAAACACAAAAGCTGTGGTGGGTTGGCACCCTGCCTTGTGCCCTGTGTTGGTTGGGATTGGCTCCAGCGGGTTAGAAAATTGATCGGTGGATGGATAAACACAAAAGAGCACAAAAGTTAACCCTTTACACAGCGAAACACGTTGATGCTGAATGAGCGAGACGAGACTTCCTGGTTAATGCCGTGGAATCGAATTCAGCTCTCTGTCGCTGAGCCATTCAGCAAACAGGAACTTAACTGCGTGCTCTGATTGGTTAGCTTCTCAGCCATCCACCAATAGCGTCCCTTGTATGAGACCAACTGGGCAAACCAAATGAGGAAGCATGTACAGGAAGTAAAAAGACCCATTGTCCGCAGAACCCGCGAAGCAGCGAAAAATCCGCGTTATACATTTAGATATGCTTGCATACAAAATCCGCGATAGAGTAAAGCCGTGAAAGTCGAAGCGCGATATAGCGAGGGATTACTGTATAGTGAACTGGACTCATTACTGGAATCCCACTTAATATAAATTGAAAATTCCTTTGAATACAGAATTACCTTTGCATAAGGAAGCAACTTTGAGAAGGGTGTCTTCCTTTGCATACCTCCCTCCAATCATGGCATTTTACTGTTAAATTGCACTTCTCTTTTCAGATGGGTATACTTCTATCCTTCTGTAAATAATGACACATGCATACCAAGAAACCTAACCAGAAATAAAACTGCTAAATTTCCCCAGGGATGAGGAGTTTATACTGCATACTAATATGAGCGCACAGTTATTTAGAACAGTTACGTTTAAATTGTGGTTGGGGGGGGTAATTACACCCAAACTTGGACAAGAAGAACAGACAACTGGGTAAATGAAAACCACACTTCAAGGAACCCATGCATGTATTGTATGTGTTACTGCTGGAGACGATACAGTACGTTACTAAACATGAATGAGTAACTAAACAGAACAGCATGCAGGAATTTCTGAACACAAGTCCACAACTGATAGTAGATAGATACAAGGTGGTCTGCTCATTTCTGAGGCTGGGATGGGCTACAGAGAAGCCCCTTTTCTTCCCCATTCATAAAAATACTACAGGATTTAATCAATGGCTTTCAGCAAGTTAGCTACACTTTCTAAAAGTGGCCTAGGTCTTTAAAAACTATTTCCTATACCGGTGAACAAAGTTCTGTTTGAATTACAACTGAACATTGTGTTAGTCATCCATTTCACATTTGCTAAAGTGGCACCAAGCCCTCAAATTTACTCCTCTATTCCCTGGAACAAATCATTTTGGTATAAAAGCAAACACATTCCCACCATTAATTTTAAACAAGACTTTGCCCAAAATGCTTCTCTGCACATTCCGGGATTAAGGTCATGTCCCATTACACAACTTTTCCCAATGATTACCAGTCATAAATTATCTTAATGAAATCTTAACAAGTAGGAGGAAGTCATCTGTGCATTCCTGTGAAGCTGATCATCAAATAGGACTTACTCAATGATCGAGACCAACTAGTCTGCAACTGGCTAGTTTAAAATCAAACCGTTTTGATTTTCACTTTGGTTGTGGGGGGCTTCGTGCGCATGAGAGCCGACAACTGATGACCACTGCATAATGTAAGAAATAAGGAACAGATGTATTTTGGACCTTGTAAACAGAAGGGAGGCTCATCTGTCCGATTTTATGTACCATGACAAAATGAAAGGAGGGGAGGAAAATAAATAACTGCTTGCCGCACTTGTACATCGTTGGTACAGTGCAGGCTAAGTCACGCAACACATTATGGACTTTATAGAAAAAAGGACGAACATTCAGTTCTTGAGAGATCAGCAATGTCATGTTATCAAGTGTGACATACCCTCGAGTTAGAAAGTGCTTTAGATGATAAATAGAATACTCACATCAATTGTCTGTCCCTTTAAATATTTCTGATTGAGGTGGTCTTAGCTGGAGGTGAGGAATCACCACATTTGATTAAGTAAGCGGACACTGAAAATTTCAGCATTTGCAGAACACTAACTTGGCCACAGGGTGTCCTCACCGTTAACAGGCATGCACTGCAACGATGTACAAAAGTACCTCAATATAGAAAAGCACAGATGGGCAAATTGACAGCTATGAAGGTACCAGTTTTTTAAATACTTTGGTTTGAAGTAAATAAGACCTGGTGAGCCAAAACGTTTGAGTAAACTTGAAAATGGATATCCTAAAAGATTAACAAACGAGGTACTTGCATGGCAAGGTGCATGCTGTATGTGCAAATAGCCATGCAAGTTTAGTCAAAAGTGCTAGCATAAGAACTAAAAGCTCATCTCATCAACTATTAACACAATTGGATTTGGGGGAAAAAAAAAAACCAAAATATAAGCAGGGCAGTGAGAGATGGGTACAAGGTACTGTGGTGTTATGGGTCCACAGCTCGTTGAGTAAAGGCCATTTTTAAATAAATAATCAATGTGCTCGCGGCTTAGCGAGGGGACGTTGGGCCATAGTGAGCCGCGGGACAATCCGTAGGGTGTGGGCGTTTCTCACCTAGTGCACAGGTGAGGAACTGCCCACATTCATGATTTGTCCCGCGGCTAATGCTGCAGCTGCTGTGGCCCTCGTCATTTTAAAAAAGAAGCGCGAGTCGGTTTTAAAAAAACGATCGGGGAGAGAAAGGAAAGGAGAGGAAGCAGGTTGGTGAGAGAGAGAGAGAGAGCAAGAGCGAAGCGGACGGCGGCGAATGGCGCTCGTGGGCAGCTGCGTTGAAGCTGGGTGTTAGGCCGACACCCAGACGTTTGTGTTGATGTCGCTCCGCTGGCGATCAGGTAGCGGAGTGACCAGGGAAGGCGACTGGCGCGAGAGGCCATTGAAAGGCAGCGGAAGTCGGGAGACTTGGTGGTGGGAATCCCCAAGCGTGGCGACCTGGCGTTGTGGGAAACCAAGTTCTCCGGGACTGGGATGAGTGCCATACCGAAGCCAGGGATCAGGAGGTCTCCAGTCTCGTGCGTTTGTTTCAGGAGGGCAGCTGCAGAGAGCGTCTTGCCTGCTGCGATGCCCAAACGGGATAAGCAGGTGAGACCCTAACAAAAGAACACCGGATTTGTTTGTTGTTGGTTTTAAAACTGCTTCCAAGAGAAGATTTTAACCTCCGATTTTTAAGGATGTGTTTTTTTTCTATTTATTGATTTTTAACCTCCACATGTTCATTTAATGGATTATTTATTTATTTATTGGAGTACTGCACTATTTATGAACACTGTTTTTGATTTGTTTTGATGGACAATTTTTAATAAAAGCACTTTTGCACTTTTTACCTTCCCCTTGCTCAGATGCTTAATTTGCCTCCATTGACTAGCTCACTCGGCAACATTATCGACGGTGTTGGGTTCGAGTGCTTCCAATAGCAAAGGGAGTGTGGAGCCAGAACCCACATCGTCACAGGTACCTCAACTGTTACACATTATTTATGTGAATAAATGGTTAAGAGATTGAGTTTGTAATGCAAACCTAACACATGTGGAGACTGGACAGCCCATCACGATCGCTGTCACTCAACAATTGAAGGATTTTATCTCACAAGCCACGACTCTTCACACCTCCAGATTAACAGCAGCAAGTTTGCGTCTTTGACAAGAGATGTAACAAGTGTGGCATTACACAAGAACCTCTACCTCTCTCCGCTCCTCTTAATAAAATGCAACAGTGCCCAAAGTAAACAGGGCATTTATGAGGTGTTTAGTTACATGGTTCTAATCATCAGCAAAATAATGTCAATTGGCAAGGTAAGGAATCAGTTTTCCATTGCGGAGGATAAAGTTCATCAGTACAGGCCTAGCCCATTTAGGCAGATTTCTGGTAGAGTCTGGCCAGGAGGGTCTCTTGTAAATACTATATAATGATCTGGGTAATATAAAATCAAGCTTTCCGAGAATATATTGTATATTACCACAAAAGTGATCCTTTTAGGGGTCTCTCTGTTCACTCACCCGCAACTGAGAGTGGTGATACATCCATCTCAGTGAGGCACAAGTCATGCTGGTCTGGTCAGGGCCATATGCAGCTTTCAGAGCATTCTTTACCAGGTCTACTGCTTGAAAGTGATGTGGTTTCCAGTACCTGATGAGGGGGGAAAAAAAAACATCAAATTTGTTTTTTGTGAAAAACAAAAAGTAAGGCAAGTTTTCAACAAACTTAAAATGACAGCCATTAGCAGGTTAGGAAATATTTTAGGGAAGATAGGGAGTTAATGTAAGGCATAAACAGGAAGATCCTAACCCATTTAAACACCATGTCAAAGAGGTACCAGTGAAAGTAACCTTGCTTACCTGGAATGGTACACTGATGCCCAGTCATTTCCAAAAAAGCGTCCCACAGGCTGTAACTCATCCTTGTCCTCAAACTTGTATTTACCAGTGAGCATCCCACCTGAAGAAAGTGAAAACACTTAGCTCTTTTACTTTATAATGAAGACTCTTCAGGATTAATTTAAAATTAAAAATTAATGAAGCCTGATGAGCAGCTCAATCCCATCAGGGAGGGCCAAATGAGTAAATTTTAAAGGTTATAGAAATAGGCTTCCCATTTTAACTCAATAGGCCAGCGTTTCTCATCCTTTACGTATTTGCGACCCGAGTTTTCATAACAGTTTTAATCGTGCCCCCCTAACATTTTTTTTGAAAGGAACCCACTAATACCAATTTCTTCTTTTTTAAATTAATGATATATCATAGATGCATATTTTATTATACCTACTTAACTTTTATCAACATTTATCTAACTCGATTTATTTTTCTAGTATCAGAAAGTAGTTTCAGTTAATTCGTTTTGGTATCAATAGATGTATTTTTCATATTTTCGAGTCTTGTTTTCTATTTTTCACATGTTTGCACCTCCTTTTTTGTTACTTCGTGCCCCCCTAGGGGGGCCCGCCCCAAAGTTTTAGAACCACTGCCATTGGCAATGTACGAGCAAGAGCCTAACTGCATGAGGAACATCAATACCAAAGACGTCTGTCCACCTCCTTACCTGCAAGAGGGTTATAGGCATAAAAACTCATCTTGAAATATCGCAGACATGGTAGCAATTCAGTCTCAACCTGACGAGTGGTTGCATTATACATCCCCTAATAGCGAGTAGAGAAGGGGGAGGGGGGGGAGAAATACATCTCAAAAGATTATACTTAAGGAGGAGGGAGAAAAAAAAAAAAAAAACCAATATTCTTGATCTAAAAGAAGCTTATCACTGATTTGGTTTACTCAATTAGACACTCACCTGGTACAAAGTGGGCAGAACCCAGCCATTATGCTTACAAATACTGCAAATCTCTGCCACTTCCCAGGCTGCATAGTTTGACAAACCTAGCTCCTTAAATTTTCCCTGTGGAAAGGCACACATTTCTCCATTAGTTGGGATCTAGTTGTCTTTGTGCCACCCCTTCCAGTGTAGTTGCCCACCTCTTTGTAAAGTTCCTGGCAGGCATGCAGTGTGTCCTCAATTGGATTTTCATGGTCTGGAGCATGAAGATAAAATACATTTGCTTGTGGCCGTTGCAAGCTTTTAAGCGAGGACTCTAACTGTGCTCGAACGCTTGCTGGCTTTAAGGTCTTCCCATTCCAAGGGTTTGCTTTTGTATCAATTTTCACTACAGAGAGAAAAAAAAACTAAAATAAATGAGGATGTGAGAAACAAGAAACATACCTGATGTTAAGAGAACTGTTAAGTACATTGCTAGTGTGACCAAACTCAGATACAAGAGGGCCACAGCGGCTGCAGGTTTTCATTTCAGCAACTTTCTTAATTAGCAGCCAATCACTGCTACTAGTGAAACAGACCACAGATCCTTTAATTTAATTGACTTGCTTCTTAAAGTACAGCAGCCCTCATTGTTAAAAGCAGTCCAACAACAATATGAAAAGTGACCCAACCAATGACAAAGCAACTTCATCCTATTTGAATAGGTCTATCATACAGTATCTGTTTCAATAAAATGTTTGAAAATAAAAAAAAAAGTGAAGGTCCAGAAAACATCAATTTGGACTGGTCTTCAGAACATGATGATACTCTTCAAAAAAAGAAAATGAGCAGTTTTGGAAATGTCTGGTGTGACGGAATGAGCACACTAAGAAGCCATAGAATTAAACATTGGGTTTCATTAGCAGCAAGAATGGCTTTAAATTATGAAACTGGTTGAAGCAAACACAGTTGGATTACAAGAAGACAAGTTTGAGACTTCCAAGTTAGCTTGTCATCTGGTAAAATGGTAAGCATCCTTCATGGAATACTCCAAGCAAGTCTTGATTTAAGCCAGAACTATTTCAACCATTTGCACTTCCGCCATGGAGGACAAGGGCAAGTTGCGCTTAGCACTTGAAGCAATTTAGCATGGATTGAAAATCACATTTGCTGAGAAACAAAACTTAGGAGAAAGGTTCTGAGGATTTTCTTGGCATACCTACTATTATTAAATCCTTATTTAGAATTAACATACGTAATGTTAATATATCCTCATTTAGATATACTCTTATTTGCTTAACACAAAATGGTAAAATGTTAAAGGCTAAAGTATCCATTGAGAAAAGAAGAATTAATATATAACATTTAAATTATGTCTTTCATCACTATTGTGTGTTTTTACTTTCTCATATACTAAGTATTGGGAAAGTATTGTAAATCATCAAAAAATGTGATGTCGAGATTTTTATGAATCTTGACATTTAAAAATCTCAACATTTTAGACCTCTCTGACTTTCTTGTATACGAAGTATAGGGAAAGTATTGGAATCCTCCAAAAATTCCTTTTCAAAATTTTGATAGGCATTTTAGACCACCCCGAGTTCGAAAAATACCATTTTTGCAGTTATGTCTGTGTATGTAAACACAATAACTTGAGTATGCTTTCACTTAGGATCAACCAAATTTTGCATGCAAGTATTAGGTACACAACATAGATTTCTAGCAACTTTTGGGCTATTTCTGTTAACCGGAAGTGGTACTTTTTCAGTGACAGGATTTAACAAATGTTGCTGCATTCATAGTTGCATTATTTTTTTAAAATCACCTGATAGGTTTGTGATAGAATTGTAAAACTCTGAATGCTAAACTGTATAAAAACATCCAGAATTAATAATTATCACACTTAAATTATTACACTGTTCACCCACATTGCTCTTTTTTGACAACAAAAGGCAAAAGATATACTGTAGTTAAAAAAAAAAAATTATAAAAAGGTGTGTTCCTTAAAGTGTAAAGTTCCAATTTCTATGTTATCAAACATTAAGTGGCACAGAGCTGTTCAGAGTAATGCAGTGTATAATCAAAAATACCACACTTCTATAAAGTTAAGGAAACAGCACACACCATGGTTCATCTTAAAAAGGTGTACCATGTAGAACTTTTACAGAATAAAAACACCACTGCAGTAACAATGTGTTTAAATTGTGTAATAAACTGTAACCCATTAAACAGATTCAAGTGCTCAACTCAATACTCATTTGCATTCCATCTCTACTATCTTATAATAGTCCATATTAATCTTTTTTCACTAGCAAGATATAAAAAAAAAATACAAAATGTTTTGTAATTGAGGATCTTAAAGTAAAACATTAATTATAAAATTTAGCCAGCATGCTATGACACTCATACTAATACTTTCTATACAGATGTTTGCAGATGTATTTAATAAATAAAAAGCTAAGCTTGCATTCATCAAGCTTGTAGGTTCATCCATGGCATACAAACTTGCTCTACCTCAAATAGTTATACCCATGGCATTTCTTAATGACTACAGATTTGCAAAAAAACAACTTTATATGCCACAAGTTGAAGCCATACATTATTAAGTGAACTTGCCATCACAAACGCTTAACCACTATGCAAAAGATCTGCATCAACCATGTTTCTGTAAAGTGCTGGCGATGCAGAGTCAGAGTATCCTTTGAACTGAAGCAGTTTGCTGGCCATCATGCAAAATGGGAGGACATTTTTGTTGTTAAGTTGGTCTATGTAAAATACATCTATTCTAAGTTGTAACATTAACACTAGATAATGTTCCTTAGGCTTTCCAAACATGAAAGGCACTTGTGCAAATAATGGCACCACCAAGCTTATGAAATTTATGAAAAACACAAATCATTCTAGAGAATCAATTACCACAGATGTCCTTTTAAACAGCATGCAAGGCCAGTTGTATTGTGCAATCAGCCTTTGTAAGGAGTACAAACTCCTCAGCAAGAGTCATATTCAAATAACCCCCAGCATGCAAATTCTCCATTTCACAAGTCTGCTTCATGGAATACACACATACTTTAAAGTTCATGGCTTGTCTACTGGTTAGGGGGAAATGATAAAATGAGAACTGAAATATTAAGAGCTCTGAACTTTAAAAAGCAGCTCAATTACAATTATGGTAAAATAAGTTCCATTAGCAGCAGTAATTGGTTACCAATTAAAAAAATAATAAAGTGGTTGGGATGAAAATCCCAGAGGATTTTGCAGTTAATGCATGAGGCCACCCAGTAGCTGCAGGTTTTCATCCCAAACAACTTTAATTTGAACTCCTTCATTAGTTGAGCAAACTGTTATTTACAAGTTTCCATATTACAAATTGGTTACACTAAATCTTTACTGCATCAAACAATAATTTATATGTGTATTGATCCAAGTCACAAAGGCCATGGTGAATAAGTTAAATATGTTGTTAAAATCATTTGCTAGCAACTACAGAAGTGGGTAACACTGATGCCCTTTATTGCCGTTTACTCCACTCATTATCAGGATTCAGATAAAATAAATAAAAGTAAACTCACAATAAAAAGTTAAAATTACAAAACGGGCTTAAGATTTTAAGATTTAAATCTTGCACTGCTGTATTTTGTTGAACTCAAAGTAAAAAAGGAACAATGTTTGCAAATGAAACGGAGATCAGTTAGACGTGAAATGTCTCACCGATAGTGCAACTGCTTGGAACAAAAACCTGCTACTACAGCTGAAGCCCCAGGACGGAGCTTGAAAATCCCCGCTAGTTCACAATATGCTGCTGCTCTCTCTCTGACCAGACTACTAATTGACTTCAATAAACTCTACCATTATGTTAGTTTCTTCACAGCTAAAAGGAATGTCACAAACGAACAGTCGGCCTCCCACCAATCTCAACACTGAACAATCTAAATACGGTATCGGATAACTTGCATGATTCGCTCCTACCTGTGGCTTCCAGGCCCATGGACCCCAATATTGCCTCAGATTGACCATCGTTATACATAAACGCCGTATCTATCGTATCGTGCCCGCGCTCCAAGAAAGCGCGGAGCATAATGTTGCTCGTACTCGCATCGGCGCGTCCACCAAAAGCCATGCTGCCGAGTACCGTCCTAGGTACGGCAGGCCTCATCGCTCCTGAAGATGACATGGCACGGAAAACGATAAAATGCGAAGGTAATAAAACTCGAGAAGAGAGTCTAATGACGCACTGCATATCTCTCTCTCTCTCTCTCTCTCTCTCTCTCTCTCTCTCTCAGGAACGGTTCAAAGGCCACATAGAGAAGGACCAGTTAGGGAGCGTGTGTAAATTGCTTAAATCTGTTTGCAGTGCAAAGGTAGATCAGTCAATCAGTCATTATCCAACCCGCTATATCCTAACACGGGATAAGTTTCATGTTCTTTAAAATCTAAATCCGTCATTAGTTTTTGTAAGAAAGAATTCGTTTTCCGCATTTAAAAATGATTTTAAAGAAAGTATATAGCAAATTACAAAGCAAAAAAATGATATATTTATAAAAACTGCATTACTTACAATTTATTCATACGAAAATATGATGGTTAAACGTCTAGACTTTTGCAGCCATCTACTAGAATACTTCACCACAGCCCAATCAATTTTCTGTCAAACACATAAAAACAAATCACTTGGCACACAGAAATGGCGTTTACAACAACGTAGACAATGATACACCAGTGGCTCATGTCAGTTGCGCGACCTGTTTAATAATGTCAAAAATGTTTCTGGGTGGGAGTCAAGCATGTTAGAGTAGTGGAGGTGATACATTATTGTCTGTTGGGTATATAGAACTAATACGTGCTTCGAAATCGGAGACAAAAACATAGGAAAAAGTTATCCTCATACTGATGGAGTGATGGACTGAGTATGGGAATGTTTTTTTATTTACTTTTTATTCCATTTAAGAATGGAAAACATTTAATTGTAAAATTTCGTAACATCAATTTGGTGCCCCTGGATGCTGCTCCCGGGGTCAGATGTCCCCCCATGCAAATTTGGAAAAATTGAAATTTGGTTTTGATGAGCAGCAGTTGTCTACGCAGTGATGTGCTGAGCTGGTACCATCACTTAAAGAGAGGTCCACTGAATCAACAAGCAAATTTAAAAAGGCAGGCTCAGTATTGGGGCACACTCTGGACCGACTGGAGGTAGTGTCAAAGGAGAAAATTTTGAACAATGCCAAATATCCTCTGTCCAACAAATTAAAACAAAAGGACTTTCAGCCAACAAATTATTCAGCAGAAGTGTCCAAATAGAAATGTGCCTGGGGCTCCACACACGTGGACAAAAATGTTGGTACCCTTTAGTCAATGAAAGAAAAACTCAAAATGGTCACAAGAAATAACTTTAATCTGACAAAAGTAATAATAAATAAAAATTCTATGAAATTTAACTAATAAAAGTCAGACATTAGTTTTCAACCATGCTTCAACAGAATTAATAAAAAAAAAAAAACTCATGAAACAGGCCTGGACAAAAATGATGGTACCCCTAGAAAAGACTGAAAATAATGTGACCAAAGGGACATGTTAATCCAAGGTGTGTCCACTAATTAGCATCACAGGTGTCTACAATCTTGTAATCAGTCAGTGGACCTATATATAGGGCTCCAGGTAGTCACTGTGTTGTTTGGTGACATGGTGTGTACCACACTCAACATGGACCAGAGGAAGCGAAGGAAAGAGTTGTCTCAGGAGATTAGAAAGAAAATTATAGACAAGCATGTCAAAGGTAAAGGCTATAAGACCATCTCGAAGCAGCTTGATGTTCCTGTGACTACAGTTGCACATATTATTCAGAAATTTAAGATCCATGGGACTGTAGCCAACCTCCCTGGACGTGGTTGCAGGAGGAAAATTGATGACAAATCAAAGAGACGGATAATACGAATGGTAACAAAAGAGCCCAGAAAAACTTCTAAAGAGATCCAAGGTGAACTTCAAGCTCAAGGAACATCAGTGTCAGATCGCACCATCCGTCGTTGTTTGAGCCAAAGTGGACTTCATGGGAGACGACCAAGGAGGACACCATTGTTGAAAACAAATCATAAAAAACCAGACTGGAATTTGCCAAACTACATGTGGACAAGCCACAAAGATTCTGGGAGAATGTCCTATGGACAGATGAGACGAAAATTGAACTTTTTGCCAAGGCACATCAGCTCTATGTTCACAGACGGAAAAATGAAGCATATCAAGAAAAGAACACTGTCCCTTCTGTGAAACATGGAGGAGGCTCTGTTATGTTCTGGGGCTGCTTTGCTGCATCTGGCACAGGGTGTCTTGAATCTGTGCAGGGTACAATGAAATCTCAAGACTATCAAGGGATTCTAGAGAGAAATGTGCTGGCCAGTGTTAGAAAGCTTGGTCTCAGTCGCAGGTCATGGGTCTTGCAACAGGACAATGACCCAAAACACACAGCTAAAAACACCCAAGAATGGCTAAGAGGAAAACATTGGACTATTCTAAAGTGGCCTTCTATGAGCCCTGACCTCAATCCTATTGAGCATCTTTGGAAAGAGCTGAAACATGCCATCTGGAAAAGGCACCCTTCAAACCTGAGACAACTGGAGCAGTTTGCTCATGAGGAGTGGGCCAAAATACCTGCTGAGAAGTGCAGAAGTCTCATTGACAGTTACAGGAATCGTTTGATTGCAGTGAATGCCTCAAAAGGTTGTGCAACAAAATATTAAGTTAGGGGTACCATCATTTTTGTCCTGGCCTGCCATGAGTTTATTTTTTTAAATAATTCTGTTGAAGCATGGTTGAAAATCAATGTCTGACTTTCATTGGTTAAATTTCATAGAATTTTTATTTATTATTACTTTTGTCAGATTAAAGTTATTTCTGTGACCATTTTGAGTTTTTCTTTCATTGATCAACAATTTTGTCCACATAGGAATACACCTACATATCGCCTCATTGTGACAGGGACAGTCAAGTCAGAGGTTTTCTAGTCTTTCTTTTTCAAATGTTCTTACTTTTTAGGCATTCTTGTGTTTGTTCAGACCATAGTTTTTGTGTAAATATATACTATATATATATATATATATATATATATATATATATATATATATATATATATATATATATATATATATATATATATATATATCTACCTTAGTGGCTGAACGCACGCTAAGGAGATGCAGTCGGATCATCTGCTGTCTTTCTGCTGCTGGTGAGCTGTGTGTTCTTTTTGTCACTTGGCGTTGTTTTAAGAGCTGGGAGCACATGATGCCTGTCTGCCAAAATCATTCCAACAACTGCTTGGTTAGATGTCCGAGAACTTGTTTCACATGTTTGTCCACTGCCTTGTCTTACGGGACATTAACGTGTCTTTCGCAAGACATCAAATTGTCTTTGCGTGACATTAAAGTGTCTCTCGCGGGATGTTAAATTGTCTTCCAAGAAGATGAAGTCTCGTCTCCCTAGTCTCCCTCCCAGGATTTTTTTAAATAGAGAGATATGTATATATGTATGTATGTATGTGTATATATATACAGTGTATATATATATATATATATATATATATATATATATATATATATATTGTGGCAGACAGCCAGATTTCATGCCTGGCCGGGGCGCACCTTGGACACTTGGTCTGGGGAAACAGCCATGGATGACATACTACTTCCCCCGGAATGCCCCCCTGGGTTTCATCAGGGCCACAGACATGGGATTCCGGAGCTCAGTCCTGTTGGGCTCCATGGCCACCGCCAGGGGGAGCTGCATGGCTTCCTGACCCCGTGTGGGCGGGGATGTAGCCACACCCGGAAGTACAACCGGATGTAGGTCATCAATTACCTGAAGCACTTCCGGGTGGGTTATAAAAGGGAGCCAGCAGCCACCATTGGGAACAAGTGTTGGGAGGAGGAGGACAAAGCTTGCCGGGAAGAGTGGTGGTGAAGACCAATGTGCTTTGTGTTGGCTTTTGTGACTTGTTTGTGCTTGTGGGACTTTGTTAGGGGGGAGGAACACGGAAAAGACGTGGCCCACAGCTGAAGAGAAAATAAAAGTTTGGTTTCTTTTTACGTGTGCTCCATGTCTCTCTGTGCCGGGTCAGGTGCCATTATAGTGCCTTTCTACTATATATATACTATATATATATACATACTAGCAAAATACCCGTGCTTTGCCGCAGAGAAGAAGTGTGTTAAAGAAGTTATGAAAAAGAAAAGGAAACATTTTAAAAGTAATGTAACATTTGCTTTCTGTTCGTTTGCATAAGAATAGTCCTTCACCAGCAATTATTTAATGTTAGCTCAGACACGGCACTTAAAAGTTTCTGTCGCAATTTTGCTGAGTTTGTGCCAAACACTATTCTATCTCTGACTCCTCTTCATTTGCATAAGCACAGTCCTTCACCAGCAATTTTAACTCAGTCAGAAAGTGATCAAAAGTCTTGTTTATACCCTGCGTCCTCTCAGTAAACTTGTATCTCGCGAATATCGTATTCGTCTTAGGCATGACAAACGCCAGCAGCAACGTGTCTATGAACTTAATTTAAAGTTAAGCTTTACACCTTGCTTTCCTATTCATTTGCATAAGCACAGTCCTTCACCAGCAAGTTTAACTCCATTACAGCAATTTTAAATCTGTTATGAAGTGATCCAAAGTCTCCTTTATACCCCGCGTCTTCTCATTAAACTTGTATGTTGTGAATCTGGCCACCCTGACCATCTCTTGTTTCTATTGGATTGCTGCTGACGGACGGCCTTATATGGGCAGGCACTCATTTATGTGGGAGGTGTGACGATGAGGGCCGCAACTCCGCCTCACACGGCGACCGAGCTGCAGGCTATGGCCTTATATATGTACAGAAGTAGGTTCCAGTTATGACCGTTACGCGTAAAATTTCAAAATGAAACCTGCCTAACTTTTGTAAGTAAGCTGTAAGGAATGAGCCTGCCAAATTTCAGCCTTCTACCTACACGGGAAGTTGGAGAATTAGTGATGGAGTCAGTCAGTCAGTGAGTGAGTGAGTGAGTGAGGGCTTTGCCTTTTATTAGTATACAAGGGTTTTATTAAAGAGGATATACCCTGTATATATATATATATATATATATATATATATATATATATATATATTTCTGTAGTCTTTGATGTTTCACAAATCTGTTATCTTCTATTTATGGTTATTTATGAAAATTGTTAAAGATCTAAATTGGATTCTTCACGAGGATGGCCGTTGTTGGAGCCAAAAATGATTAATTTATGACGTTGTTCCTAAATCACAACTTTGGCACCTTTGTTTTTAAGAGTATGAGATCCTGTGACTTAAGTATTAAGTTAACAAGATGCACAGTGTATTATGTGATAATGAGAGTTAAAATTTTACTTAATTGTTGTAAAATTATTTATAACAGAGATAATGACTGTCTTTTTCATCCTCAGAACAAGAAGTAATTCTTCATCAATAATGAAACAAAATTTAAATAAGCCCACTATTAAAAAAAGTGAGAGAGGCTGCATTGCAATCTATGCAAGACTGATTATATGCCTAAGTAGATTATGATTCTGGAAATGTGCATTGCATAATTAAAAGCTAATGTCTCAAAATTCAATTGTAAAATGTATCATTTGTGAAAGTTATATTAAAAACACTTAAAAATAATTAACATTAGAACAATCTAGACAAGAACAGGCTATTCAGCCCAACAAAGCTTGTCAGTCCTATCCACTTATTTCTTCCAATAAAACATTAAGTCAAGTTTTAATAGCCCCTAAAGTCTTATTGTCTACCACACTACTTGGTAGCTTATTCCTAGTGTCTATTGTTCTTTGTATAAAGAAAAACTTCCTAATGTTTGTGCAAAATTTTCCCTTAACAAGTTTCCAACTGTGCTCATGCGTTTTTGATGAATTAATTTTAAAATAACAGTCTTTATTCATTGTACTAATTCCCTTCATAATTTTAAACACTTCAATCATGTCACCTCTTAAAATCTTCTTTTGTTTAAACTGTATAGGCTCAGCTCTTTTAATCTTTCCTCACAATTCAACCACTGTAGCCCTGGAATTAGCCTAATCACTGTTCTCTGGACCTTTTCTAACGCTGCTATGTCCTTTTTCTAGCCTGGAGACCAAAACTGCACACAGTACTCCAGATGAGGCCTCAGCTAAAATTTGAGCATAACCTCCTTGGACTTGTACTCCACAGATCGTGCTATATATCCTAACATTCTGTTAGCCTTCTTAATGGCTTCTGAACACTGTCAGGAAGTCAATAGCTTAGAGTCCACTATGACTCCTAAATCCTTCTCATAAGGTGTACTCTCGATTTTCCAACCTCCCATTGTTTATTCAAACCTAACATTTTTACTTCCTATGCGTAATACTTTACATTTACTGACATTAATTAATATATATATTTGGTGGCAACTGGAGTAATGTGAATTAGGCACTTGGCAGCAAGTGAAATTTAGATACAAAAACTTACCTCTGGATTTAGAATGTATTTAAATGCAAATATATATTGAAAATTTAGCAACCAAAAAGAAAGCTGTAGCCTCTACTACTAATTAAAACTCAGTTTTGAGTCTAAAATTGTCCCCAATTATTTATAACTATCAACAAGCTCCACTGCCTGCTCTTTGCTGATTGTTTCTTGTGGGAAAATGTTTTTTCTTCTAAAACTGATTATTAGTTCCTTATTTTTTGTAACTGTGATGCAGTGGGTGCTTGAAGCCATGGCATCTTCCATTTCCATCAACATTTCATAATCAATCGGGACATGGAAAGTCATAACTGAGCAGGGCTGTTCTTAGCAGTGCGGGGGACCTATGCGGTTCAGAAATGTGCAGGCCCCGGATGTGCAGTCCTCGGATGGGGGTGGGGAGGTCCAGGGGAGCAGAGCCCCCATAGCTCAGGAAGGTTCTCTAATAAAACGTCCAGAAAAGAACGATAAAATTTAGGATGAGGAGGGTATCGTGACACACTACGTGAGGGACTGGCACAGACGGCTGCAGTGCCAGGGGCATAACAGGGGCCCCAGGTCCACAGCCCGACAATAAAAAAAAAAATTGTAAGTTGGGGCTGGGCCGGGGGCCCCCCTCATAGTCAGGGCCCTAGTTCACGTATGCCTAAGAACATCTCTGAACTGAGGATGAACTACACCCTTAAAAACAAAGGTGCCAAAGAACAAATGTTTTGGTTCCCAAAAAGAACCATCCACATGAAGGTTCCATAAAGATAATTTATATAGCTCCATTACAGGCTCCATAAATAGCCATGAATCAATCTTAGATTTGTGAAATATCGATGAGTCCCTGATTTTAAAAGGACTCTGGCTACATACAGTCAGTAACACAGGCTAAGTTCAAGCTATTTTAATCTGCTAATATCCTTCCAGGTAGCTTACTATCCATTAAAGATTGGCTTTTTCCACTGTGGTGCAAAAGAAGCAACTTCAGTTATGTTGAAGTGTTGAGGAAATGCTTGGTATCATGTCCTTCGGACAGGTCAAACAAAAATTGAAACAAGAGGTTCAATATATACATCCGACACATGGAACAGGAATGCAGGGTTATTTATACAAAAACAAAATGGTCACAGGAAATGAAAACAAAGGATGTGACGTCTTCGAAGAGGGACTGGAAGTGACGTCATCTATTAGGGAACGGGAGCGGAAGTGTAGCCGTGGCCATTTTGAGTGCTGCAACAGGTAAGGGTGGTTCATTTTTCTTCATTGTGGCTGATAAAAAAGAGAAAGAAACATTAGTACTGTTCAACAACCCTTCATCTTGTTGTTTTCCTTATCTTAGGGCTTGTTGGCTGCCTCCGAATCACATGACATGAATGCCCCCCCCAGCCCAGACCCTTTGGGTCAGGCGGTCTGCACCGAGAGGTCGTGAACTCAAGAAAGGGCATCAGCGTTGGCCTGTAAGAAACCTTTACAATAAATGACAGTGAATCTGTATGGCTGAAGGTCCAAAATGAGGGGGTTGGACTCCTGATGCACGACCATCCACTGTAAGGCAGCATGATCCGTGACAAGGGTAAAGTCCTGCCCCAACAGGTAGTACCTTAAAGTGAGTCACAGCCCATTTGATCGCCAAGGCCTCACGTTCCAGCGGCGCATACATGCTCTCCCTGTCCAGCAGTTTGTGGCTCAGATACATCACAGGGTGTTCAGCACCATCAATGCATTGGCTCAACACGGCTTCCAGTCGTGTGTCTGATGCATCAGTCTGGAGAATGAAAGGAAGAGCAAAGTTAGGTGTGTTTAAGACAGGTGCTGATGTCAGGGCCTTTTTAAGTCACAAAATGCATTCTCAGTATTGTCATCCCAAACCACTTTCAGCGGTGCCCTCTTCTTCGTCAGGTTAGTTAAGAGCGCAGCTATTTTAGAGAACTGGGGTACAAAACGATGGTAGTAACTTGCTAGTTCTAAAAACGCCTGTACGTGCCTCTTATTTGTCGGACAGGGCCATTTAAGAATGGCTTCAACCTTCGAGCACTGTGGTTGAACTGCCCCCCCCCTCCCACTAGATAGCCCAAATACATGGCCTCCTTTAAGCCAAAAAAACATTTCTTTGCAGCGATGTGTAGCCCGGCTTGTGGTAGTGTAGAGAGAACAGCCTTATGCTCCTCCCAGGTGTTGGAAAAAATGACTAGGTCATCCAGGTATGCAGCACTATAGGCGTTGTGGGGCCATAACAGGGTGTCCACCAGATGCTGGAAGGTCACCAGTGCCCCGTGCAAGCCAAAGGGTAGGACCGTTAACTGCCAGTCTGCACTCGGGGTGCTAAAGGTGGTCGAGTGGAGGCCGTTAAGGGAATTTGCCAGTGCCCTTTGGTCATGTTAAGAGTACTCAAATATTGCGCATTACCGAGTCTCTCTAATAGATCATCTAGTCGGGGCATTGGATAAGCGTGAAACATGGAGAACTGATTAAGCCGTCGGAAGTCGTTACAGATCCTCCAGGCCTCATCAGGTTTAGGAACCAGAATAACAGGACTGAACTATGGGCTGTGGCTTGGTTCAATCACGGCCATTTCCAACATACGTCTGATTTCTAACTCCATTTCAGCCTTTTTCGACTTGGGAAGTCTATAGGGTCTCTCTCGGATAACGGGTCAGTGACGCTGTTGTGTTCAATCAGCGCTGTGTATCCTGGTTGCTCATTAACTATCCCTGTCACGGCCAGGATTGCTGACTCCAGCTCCTGCTTTTGTTTCGAAGATAGGTTGGGTCCAAAATTAAAGTTTTGGTGTTCTGTGAAAAGGGAGAGTGAATGGCCAGAGGGGAGACTTCCGTCCCTTTCCTTCCATGGCCTCAGCAGGTTTACATGATACACACACTCGCTCTATCGTCTATTAGGCTGTTTTACCAAATAGTCGACAAGCCCTTTTTCGCTCCTTAATCTCATAGGGGCCTTGCCAATGGACCAACAATTTGGAATGCGACTAGGGAATGAGCACCATAACATGATCCCCTGGGTGGAATTCCTGGAGGGTAGTGTTTTGATTATAATACCGCTCCTGCGCTGCTTGAGCATGCTCTAGATCAGTGCTTCCCAACGTCTCCCAAACCATGGCGCCTTTAGTGAAATCTTTTCAGCTAACGGCACACCTTCACTCTGATATGTCTGACACCGACACAGTTTTCATAAACAGCTGTGCTTGCTTCTGCTGGCTGTCCATTAAACGCCTAAAATATGCAGAGTTCTTGTTATTTGCATTCTGATGCTTGCTTTGAAAGTGACGTTGCAATGTGCTTGGAGCCATGGCTTCATTTACAAGGATATCACCACACAACAAACATCGCGGGTGCTGAATACCTTTTTTGTCAACAAATGTAAGCCCATAATTCAAGTAACTGTCCTGATAGTATCGTGTTTTCTCTTTTACAACTTTACTGCTCCCCGCATTATCATTTTCATTGAGGTCATTGATGCTGCTGTTGTTTTTACGTTTACGACTTTCACTACAGTCGGCCATTTTCGGCGCAAAAAAAAAAAAAAACAGACAACAGGAAGCAACGTCACTTAACCTGTGGCAAGTAAGTAAATTAGAGCTAATATTTATTAATTTGTCAGACTGCAGTTGAAATAGGATGCACACAGGTAGCATGACTTTAGTCTTGAGGTGTAACTGGTATTATTATTTTCAGTTCAAATCAAACTTTTTTATGTTCTGACACCTGGCAACGGCACCCTTAGTCCGTGCTCACGGCATCCAGGGTGCCGCGGCACACGGGCTGGGAAGCACTGCTCTAGATGTTCTTTGAGTACCGGTGTAATTTTGGCCAATCTATCGTGTAACTGCGCAATATATTCTAAAATATTAGAGGAGGGAAGGACCTCATCCTCCCATCCTCCTTTGAGCATGTCCAAAAGACCATGTGGTTGCCTTCTGTATAATAATTTAAAGGGAGAAAACACTGTAGAGGTCTGAGGGACTTCCCGATAGACGTAAAGCACGAGCGGGAGCAACTGATCCCAGCTCCTTGCTAACTACCTTGCACAGCATTTGTTTTAAGGTCTGATTAAATCGTTCTACCTGTCCGTTTGGTAGACTGATGTCTTTAGATGCTTAATTCTTAGTAACTTGGTCACCTCCCTAAACGTCTTCGTAGTGAAGGGAGTCCATTGGTCCTTGAGAACCTCTTTGGGGATCCCGACACGAGTGAATAGGCCTACTAGTTCCCGTGCAATATTCTTAGATGTCGCTGAACTCAAGGGGACAGCCTCTGGAAACCAAGTGGCATAATCCACCGTGACCAATATATATTTATGGCCCTATGCAGAGGGTTCAAGTGGACCTACGAGATTGATGCCGATCCGTTCAAAGGGAACATCAACTAAAGGAGTGGGAATAAGAGGAGCATGGTCCCTCCTAAGAATCTGATGCAACTGGCATTCAGGGCATGAAGTACAGATGCGTCGGTCCTCCTCGTTTATCCCCAGCCAATAGAATCGGAGCTGAATCTGCTCTAGTGTTTTTTCAGATCCCAGATGGATGCCGAGTAGGGGGGCATGTGCTAATTCACATACCTGGCGGCGATAGGTCCGTGGTATCAGCAACAATGACCTCACCTCCCCCTTGTGTTCCACCACTCCATAGATGAGATCATTTACAATGATGAAATAGGGCATTCGTGGATTGGGATTCAGGGACAATTGTCTGTTAACTTAGACAACTGCATTTCTAGCATGTTTTTAGGGAATCCTCATTTCACTGATCCCATTTAAAGGAGGATGACATTAGCCTGAACTGAGAAACCAATTCCTAAATGGGATCCGGGTCGACATCAAGGGGTGGGGTTTCAGGATCCAGCGGTGGGTCGGTTGTGCTGACGACTTCCGGGTCACCGCGGGGTCCTTCCAAACTGTCACACTGAGTTGACACTTGGGTCCTAGTGGCCGTCATACACGGCGTGGATGCAGCTGGATCAGAGCTTTCTCCGTCCATTAACAATACCACCCTCTGTATAGGTGTACTGTTTTTACCACTTATACTGTTTGACCATCCTTGTATCATGGGATAGGGTGGTTCAGACAGGAGAGCTACAACCAGGCGGGTCATAGAACTGTCCACAGTGATCACACAACTGGTGGACTTGTAAAAATGGGTGTCCCCATGAATACACCTTAGACTGGTCTTAAAGTCAAGCCACTGTCGTGGTAGGACAAAACGGCGAGCAACAATAGATATGTTGCTCCCGGAGTCAAATATAGCCATTACCCAGTGACCATTTAGTAAAACTACTCCTGTATATGGGAGCAACAAAGGGATAATGAGGGCACAATACCTCTCCCTCGATGTGGAAACAATCCATGGGCTCGACTGGGCAAGCCAGGAATATATCTCCAATTCCCCCACACTTGAAACAGCGGGGAGGATTGAACGATTTCTCCTTCATTCTGGTTGGAGATTCTGAGTATTGTCGGGTGGGCTCAGGGGCTGCAGCACAAACCTGTCTAGGGTGACGAGCGGACCCCTCCGACACCGCCGACTTACAGACCACAGTTTTAACCATCGTGAGCTCCACCACTATGGTGCCCAGGACAGTGTTTAGGTCTTGTTCCTCCATCATAGCTGGAGCAATGTATTCTGCTGGCTACACTAATTGTGGTGCAAAAGAAACGACTCCAGTCATGTAGAAATGTTGGGGAAGTGCCCCATATAATGTCCTTTGGACAGGTCAAACAAAAATTGAAACAAGAGGTTAAAAATACTGTATATATCTGACACATGGTACAGGGATGCAGGGTTATTTATACAAAAACAAAATGTTGACAGGAAATGAAAACAAAGGATATGATGTCTAGAAGAGGGACTGGAAGTGACGTCATCTATTAGGAAACGGGATCAGAAGTGTAGCCGCGGCCATTTTGAGTGCTGAAACAGGTAAGTGCGGTTTATTTTTCTTCCTTGCAGCTGAGAAAAAGAGAAAGAAGCATTAGTACCGTTCAACAACCCTTTATCTCGCGTTTTTTTCCTTATCTTAGGGCTTGTTGGCTGCCTCCGAATCACACGTGTGTCACACCACATATTAGGAACGTTTTCAAAATCCAAAGAACAAATATCTTATACAAAGACCCTTTCCAATAATGAAGTTTTTCTAGCAATGGTTATACAACAAGCCACACAACCAGTAAAGTGCCATTAAGGACCCATTACTTTTAAGAGTGTACAGTGCATGAGGATACAAACAACAAGTATGGAGCATAGTGCTTTACTAAATACAAAGCAGAGAGTTTCCAAAGTGCAGTACAGTTCAAAAAAATCTTCATCAATAAACAATCCATAAAATACTGCAGTAGTGGAAGATAAACAAAATAGTTCATATTGAATAAGTTAAAACCAAGAATAAAATTTGAAGTAATGAGTCCCACACACTCCATCCTCCTCTTTTGTTGTGCTCACCTCCTGCTTACTGTTTTCTCTGTTCCACCTGGTTTTTCCTTCCTCCCCTTTCTTTCTGACTAACTCAGAGCTTTTATACATTTTGAGTTCAGGTGCATGGAACAATCCATGAAACGCCAATGAGATGTGACTATGTTGACTGCTCTCCTGCACGTCAACAGGCTATTAACCAATTCCCCATTAAGCACTCCACAGCAACATGGCTTTCCTCCTACATAACTACACTCGCAAGGTCTGAGCCTCACTATTCTTCTTTTAAAAAAGCCTGCACCTTTTCCCATCTGCCATGGACCTGAATACACTTCACCATAGTAACATTTGGGTGTAGAAAAGACCCCTCACACCAATTAATAAAATCATGGTCACCACTGGACCATGACTGATTAAGTAGGTTCAATGTTACACAGCTTGTGGTCTATAATTAAAAGTAAATGGATGTTAAAAATGAGAGTTCACTTACTACATTGAACTCCTATGGTTAGCTATTAGTTTCATTGTTCTAATAACTAATTTTATCAGTCATCAAGGCACTCTTTCTATTACATATTTTTGTTCTAGCTCCTACAGACCTTAGTGTACAGAAGTGCTTCTGGGCTTTGTCTTGGACACCTTCCTCTTTAATTTGAAATGTATGTAATTCACTATTTAGGTAAAACAATTTTATTGTAGCAACTCTGTTGATGCCTTCCAGAATTTTGAAGGCCATTATTATTTCTGTACTTCTGTACTGTCGTCTTTGCTCCAAACTAAGGAAGTTTAACTCCCTTAGTCTATTAGATTAAGACAGACCCTTTAGTCCAGTTGTATACTTCATTGCCTTTCTCAGTGTAGCTTCTAGTGCTACAAAGTTATTTTTGCAAAGTGATGACCATAACTACACAGAATACTTAAGATGCAGTTTCAATAGCAAATTATATAGTCTTAGCATATTGATCTTATGGCCATTTTTGCAGCTTCTGGTGGTAGAGGGAAGAAGAGTCAACAAACAAAGAGCAGTTTGGCGTGGTAATACAGCCCTCCCTGTTTAGTAACATTGCATTCAAATAAAGTTAACACATAATGGCACGAAATAACAACAAAAGTAACTGCCACATAATAAAGTGGCCTCGATTGTTCGGTTCTTGTAAAAGAGGCTCTCTTTCTGGATCGTCTCCTTGGTCAAAGATGCCTCCATTCAGGTGGCCGTGCTTTTATAGCCCTGGTACTATAAGGAGCAGGGGCAGTTGCCCTCTCTGGCATTTTCTTTGGGCTATGGATGAAGAACATGATACAGCTGTTAGCAGCAGTGACCCCTTTCAACCCTGGGAGGTACTACATACCTGGAAAGAGATTGAATGGTGATCCTCAGCTGTGTATGCATGACAAGCTCTATGCAAATCTATAATAAGGATGGGAAATGAGATAAAGAACAAACTTGTCGAAAGGGAAACACTACTAAAACAAAATTTAAACTATGAACTATGTACCTGAAAAACATAAAGAAACTAGAATGCTGTGCATAAAGAGAGCCTATGTGAAACTGAGTCAAGAGCATGCTGGGATTTGGAAGACCTATAAAGGGGTTGTGTAGATAATTGGAAATTAAGACCAAACATCGCTAGTACAGAAAAGTAATATTAAACAATATGATAGGATTAATTGGAGTCAGAGAGGTGTATTGATTATTGGAATCAGGGTATGTGTTGTTTAAAAATATGAGGCCTCCATCCAAATGCTATCTTCTTAGGTGACCACCTAATTCACCTAAATGGTAGTGCCAGCCTTGCTTGATCTATGACCAAAAATGTACACTTATATAACCTAACATGTTGTTTTCTCTTTTAATTGTTTGTGCAATTTGGTTTGAAGAAGAAAATGCTACATCCAAATAAACCTTTTTTTAAGTTCATCCCTTTAGACATTGGCAGAGTAGTTGTAAATTCTGCCTCAAATGTCCAGCTTTCTTGGGTTCAAATCCTGTGCCTGGTTATTGTCTGTGTGAAGTCTGTGTGTTCTCTTTATGTCTGTGAGGGGTTTTCTGGGTAGTCTAGCTTTCCTTCCATATCCCAAAGGCATGCATGTTGGGATGTTTTAAATTGGCTTCATGTGGGAGTTAACATAAGTGGGCCTGGAAAAGAACTGGGGCCATATGCAAGGTGAGCTACTGCATTGCCCCCAGTCCAGCAGGGTTAACCTTCAAGCACAAGTTGGATTGACTGAATGTAGATTGTTCGTTCCATTCTCTCATCTGTACTTCACATTCCTTATGCCTTCATATTAACACTGTACACTTGTCAGGATTAAAGCACACTTTCCAAGTATTTACCCTTTTCTGTCCAGCTGTATCTGAATTTTTTCTGTCTCCTAAATATTTTTACCCCCAACTCAAGGCTTGGTCTCATTGGCAGATTTCCCACATTTACTCTGAAAAATAAGACAATAATGAATATTGAACAGGGCTCCACTGAAGACCCCAGCCTACATGGATCATGCTCCTTTTGTCTGTGTTCTTTTATTTTTTGTTCATCAAGCTGCAAAGAGGTGATGTTAGTGGCTTCTGGCTTCAGGATCTGGTTTTTGTGCTAAACTGTATCAAAGGCTTTTTGCAAGTTTAATGTTGCATGCTTTGTGCTTTTCTGGTTTTTTAGTTGCCTGTTCCAAATACATTTGTTAGACAAGATGTTTCTTTTCTAAATTAAGTATTTATTTGGCAGACACCTTTACTCCAGGTGATTTACAAAATTAGGACAGGTGTGTATCATGATCATTTTTATGCCTGTATATTTTACGTTTGAATTTCTCACAATCATATAGTAAGCCTGCTGCTGGTTGCTGAACCAGAACATAATTGTTTGAAATCAAACATGCACACCACTGGGTCATCATTTAGTTAATAGACTATTTGTTTTATAGTCTTCTAGTTTCTTTTCTTATACTTTACACAAAATAGAAGTAAAGCTAATTGATCTTCAATTACTGGGGTCCATTTATTCCCTCTCTAGTGAACTTTTAGTGAACAATTTTCCAGTCCCCCAGCATATTTCTTTTTTCAAGTGATTTTCAAGCAATTTAGTATCCTTGGACATTACAAAAAAATGGCAGCATCATAATCCTTTTTAAAAATGTCTAACATACCTCAGAATCTCTGCCTGACTTTCATTTATTGATGTTTATATCTGTGGCATTAGTTCAAGGACAGCAGGAGGGGCATGAACTACTGTTGAGCAGCTGGTGATTATAAGTTGATCACTTCAACTTAATTGATCTGAAACCTGAAAGAGAATCTCCTCAGTCAGGGATCCCAGGTGCACATTACTGTTTGGTCTGATAATTAGCAAACTACCATGAAGAGAACTTTGAGTCTTAATCTGATAACCAACTCCAGTCACTTGAGTTATCTTTAAACCAACTTGCTCTACAAATTAATTTGCTGTGGTGTATTTTGGCTCTGGAAACTATAATTCACTATGAGCCAAATACCTGTAAGTAAATTCTACTTATGATATTTAAAAAATGCAAAATGACAATTCTTCTGCTGCAAACTTTTTGAAATACAGATTTGTTCAGGTCCTTCTCCTCTATGAAAGTCATAAATGTTGTGCATGTTTAGTAGTAGTTTTATTATCTATGCAGATTTACTTTTGGTCACCAAAGCTGTCTCACAGATTCATTGTTTTAGGTTCAAGTCTTGAATTTGAATCCCACTTCAATTGATGTCTGTGGAAGTGTGGACAGTCTACTTGTGTCAGCTTGGGTTTTCATTTAGGTGCTACAGTTTTTTCCCCTACATCCCATAATTTTAGATTAATTGGCAACTGCAAATAGACCTTTTTTTTCACGGGTATCTATGATAACTTCCTGCCAGTTTCTTGCTGGGAGAATCAACTTCTTGCTGAATGCTGGTCAGCAAACACAATGGAGCAATCGGGACTGTTGTTCAGCTGTTGTATCAAATCTTCCCAAAGTGACAATGGCATATGTTACACAATTTGTGGAACGCAACATGTCATCTACAAAACTTAAAAAGGAATACAAATATTTTCATGAAAATTATCATTTCATCTGCAATGGTAAATGCTGTCTTGTTAATGTTATTTTGCTAGCTAGCATCATTTGCCATGTCGATTTATGAATGGAGCAATTTTCATTTTCTTTTGTTCTTTGTACATCCAGTTGGTATCAAATGTGTTAAATATGCAGGTAATGGTAAGATGCAGGTGTCACAGAACAATGAGGAAAAGAGAGGAACCACATTCCCTAAAGGTTTTGTGTAGCGGTTTAGTAACCTGATCTTACATGTTCTGTTATACAGTGGTCTGTGTTGACATTTATTCACTGCAGTTGCAGATATCATCTATACTTTTTTGTTCTATTACACTGTCGTGTTTTGATATCTATTCACTCAATTTATGGAAATCTTATATAATCATTTCTTCTGTTATCCTTTTGTAGTTTGATTTTTATTCACTGCGTTTACAGATCTCTATAATGAATGTTTTGGTATTGGCTATCTCCCCTCCAAAGCAACTCTGCTCAGCTCCATTGCTTCTGTGTTTATGGCATTGCAAGTGCTCAAATTAGTCAGCTTTCTAGTTATTAGTGACAATAGATACAACAACAACATCATTTATTTATATAGCACATTTTCATACAAACAGTAGCTCAAAGTGCTTTACATATTAAAGAATAGAAAAATAAAAGACACAATTATAAAACAAAATAAATCAACATTAACATCAAATAAGAGTAAGGTTCAATGGCCAGGGGGGACAGAAAAAACAAAAAAACTCCAGACGGCTGGAGAAAAAATAATGCCACTTATGTTTAAAGGTATGATGATTTGTCTTTGTTAATTTTGGTGACATTTTGTATTTTGCTCCAAGCATAATATGCATCTCGCATTAAAAAATTTTTTGTATTTAAAAGTTGAAGCTTTTATAAATTCTCATGTATTAATCTGTCTGAAGATTACTATAATTTACTTATTTCACAGATTTACATTAGCCCTTGATTTCTGATTCTTTGTTAGTCACATAAGTGGCACAGCTTAAGTTTTAATACAGATTACATTAAAAATCATTATATTAAAACATGTAAGGATACCTGATGAAGGAGGATGTATATAATTGTGGTCTGTCAACATACCAGTGTCACACACTTTTTCTGTGACCGTCTCTTGCATTTCAAGTGGCATATCAGAAACAACATGCTGAAAATCATCTCCCAGATGGCTCTCTGTTCAGTCATACACAGAAAGCTATCCTTGTTTCCCATCTCCCCAGCTGTTCCACTTAATGCAGGACGAGACAGTGCCGATTTAGAGATGCTCACAATGTACAGACAGAAGGTCATCTTTCTCATTAAAATGCAACCTACATACAAAAGAGCTAACTCAATTAACATGAAATGCTGAGCCTTCTTTGCGCCTTATTACGTGAGTCCATTTCTTCTTTTTCGCCTTTATCAACTGGGAAGTCATCAAAACTCAGATATGGTTGTTTTTGTTTTAAAGTAGAACAAAAAGGAACATTACAGAAACTCTTCAACGTGGTTTTAGACATTGTTGTGATATAACCAGATAGGCCAGACCCCAGTAAGCGAACGCTTCCAAGTTTATGAACTATCAAGTGTGACAGTGGTCTGTTGGTTGCTCCCTGCCTTGTACCTGATTCAGTGTGCCCTCAACAATATCTTGAACTGCATTTGATAGGTTTGAAAAAGTTACATCATTATTGGCTGTAGTCAAGCAATTTCTTCTGTGTAGTTTTTTTGCTTTTGGCAGGTTTAAAGCACCACTTTAAGCATATTTTTCAAGAAGACTTAACTTAGGCAAATCCAGTGTGAACTTAGTCATAAGCTAAAGAAGCTACAGCTTAGGGTCTCACAATTCACAGGGGCATCATAAAACTTCAGGTTTTTTTTAATGTGGCTTTTCATGCATATTGTAATTTTTTGTGTACTGTAAATATTTAATTAATAAATGCATTAAATTTAAAAATAATTTTATATTACACTTTAAATACCTCTGCGGTGGGCTGGTGTCCTGCACGGGGTTTGTTTCTTGCCTGGCACACTTTGTTGGCTGGGATTGGCTCCAGCAGACCCCCATGACCCTGTAGTTAGGATATAGCAGGTTGGATAATGGATGGATGGACTTTAAATACCTTGCTTTTAATTAAATAAACTCATATACAATATATGTTTTCAATTTTTAATGGTGACCCAAGGTCCTGTTTCAGTATGCACCTTTGAGAGACCTTCTTTCTCTTCATCTTTTCCTACTTCTATGTGGGGTTAATGTGCTTGATCAACCTTCTCCAAACAGCTTGGGCCTGCACCTCCTCCCCAGTCAAACCCTTTTCCTTAAGATCCTCTTTTACTTTATCCATCCACGTGCACTTTGTCCACTTCACTCTTTTTTCCACGTATTCATTGTCTCTTGTCACATGTCCATACCACTTAAACATACTTTCCTATACTTTTTTCAATTTTCTCCAACTTTTGTTGTACTTATGATTATGTGAGACCTTCTAATGTAACTTTTTAACAAGGGACCTCCAAGTCTTATGTAGCTCAGGACTTCACCAAGTCTAATTCCGACACTGAGCAAATCATATTTACAGTTACATTTATTTGCTTAGCAGATGCTTTCATCCTTTGCAACTTAGAAAAGAGTATTTTTGAGTAAGCTCCAGTCTGGGGGACTGTTTAGAAACAAGTGTTACAGGGCAAGATCAAAAAATGTATCATCACAAGTAAAAGAGCTCCCAACAAATCACAAGTGAATTACAATTCCTAGAGTACAAAACCTAACAGCTAATTTTAGTTAGACAACAATGATCAAACAAAGGAGTCTTTAAATGATTCTAAAAGACATCAAGGGAGTCAAATTCCACCAGCTAGGAGATACACATTAAAAGAATATGTAGTGACATGGGAAAGATGCTATATAGATAAAATGTATTGTTATTATGTAATAGCACACAGAGGTGGCATTACCAGACATCGTTCAAAGGCACCCTAGAGTGTTTGAGAAAGTGCATAGGACTTCACAAGTGTGTCTCTAAAGTATTTCTTCCCAGATAGACACCAAACTGCTTAAATTGGGCGCCAACGAGCCGACGTCGCTACAGTGGTGATGTGTAGTGGTGACATTGACCTTTAAAATCCTACTTGCTTGAGCACACCAAGTCAACAGAAGAGTGAACGTGTCTTCTGTGCCTTTTGAATTTTTTTTAGCTTAAAATTTTTAAGTATCTTGAAGAGAAACGTGTTCCCGTGAAATTATGTGTGTAATTAGCAAAAACGTCTACAGTGACTTTTCAAATGTTGCAGCAAGTTTATGGTGAGGATTGTTTAAGCCGCACATAATGCGACGAATGGTTTCAAATCGGGCAAATGTTCCCAAAACTGGATAGGGATCGTGTTGAGAAAGAGTGTGCTTTGATTAGTGAAAATCGTCGCCTACTGTCCGTAAAATTACTAGACCTCAGTAAAAGTTCGTGTCACAGAATTCTGACTGAAAAACTGGAGGTGCATTGAGTTGCTACAAAAATTGTGCCATGTCTCTTGACAGATGAGTGTAAAGCAAACCGTGTCACAGTCAGTTACGAGTTGTTAGATCGTTCGGGTGCTGATTAAAACTTCATAAAACATGTTAGGTTATAAAATATCAGTATTTTTTTTTTGTTTTGCTCCTGAAACTGAAATCCAACTTGAGTGGATTTCAAACGATAGAAAATTCACCACCAGACCTATACACGACATTACACAAAAGGAGTTGCAGGACTCTTTCCACAAATGGAAAAACATGGAAGCGGTGTATCAATAAGGAATGTAATACTTTGAAGGCAGAAAGCCCATTAAGTTATAAGCATATTAAAGGTTTTTTTTTTTCAAATGTTGTTTCTTTTTGCACAAATCTCGTGTACTGTATATATGCAGACCCATTCTGTAGGCAAACATCAAGGCTTTGAACTTAATGCGTGCTGCTGCAGGTATAGTCACTGTTATGATCTGAAAAGAGGAGAGATATATGCCCCCCTCGGCTCGTTGAACACCAGACATGCGGCAGCATTTTGAATCATATGCAGCGGTTTAGTGACCCATGCTGGTGCTCCTGCCAGCAGAGAGTTGCAGTGCGCTAGTCCAGGCTCGACAGTCTCACAAATGCTTTCCAGTACAGAAATACGCCTGGTCTATACGAATTTCTAATTCTATATTTGCTTATAATCTCTTACTTGTTAGAAGTATCGTACCAGAACGCCCACTTGCGTTTTACCATGAAGACGGATCACTGTTACGATAAAACTTGGACAATGGGCAGCGATTGCAGAAGAACGGGAGGGCAACACACGGAAGCACGCGTGGGATCTCTGGAATGTAAGGAAACGAAGAGTGAATTCTCAATTTTCTCAAAGAGCCTCTTTTCTTTGATTATGAGAAGCCTCACATTATGCTAGGAAAGCCAGTGTAGGATGTAGCACTGTCATGAGCAGAGGCCTAGAAATCATCATTCCGTTGACAACTTCATCCAAAGCAACAGTGCTGGTCGAAGCCCATTTGGAACCCTAGGCAGGCTTGTCGGATGTCACCCCTCGCTGTGCATATCGCATTAGACGACCTTTTTCCTCCTCAGTATCCAGAGCGCGCCCCTTCAATACCACAAACCGACCCCCCCGAACCCCGACCAACCCCAACCCCCATGCAGTGTAATTATACCTCAGATTTTAAGGAGCGTGGGCAACTTGGTGTACTGAGCATGCGTACTTTTACTTTCATAAACGGCACCCATGACTCTGTATCATTAGAGTATCAGTATCATCGGTGTCCGGAGCGTGCGCCCCTTAACTTCATAAATAGCGCCCTGGCAATACCATGAGCGTCAGTCACGAAATGCCCTTTGAGTCATATAACCCTCCCAACAACCCCAATCTTAACCATTATGTAAAAGGACCCTAATGTTGACCATAGACGAATGCGATGAGTGTTTCGTGATGCTGGAGCATTACTTCCCTGTAGTTACACTCTGTTGCCTAATAGACTGACCGGCGCTGCAAGGCGACGTAATTTTGTATAGCGGTGGCACCAGCTGGAGAGTTGTGGTGCCAACCAGCATTAGACTGACAGTCTGTTTTAAGGTCCACTGCCTTAGCCGCAACACCACGTTGACTGTGTCCAAGAAAGAAGCGGACCATGGTTCATACTGGTTTGTTCGTTTTATGAAGCTTTTAACGTACATGCAATAATTTTCTGATCCCGCTTATTCCAGGTCGAAGTTGCGGAATATGTCAGTGTAAAACTGGACCCAACACCGAAAAGGACGTCAGTAACGCACGACATTTAAGTTATTTGTCCATACACGGGTGCTTCATCTGTATGCCTTTGGCTTTTATGTTTAATTAGGAACGCTCCATGCACACGGGAAGAACGTAAGCCAGCACCTAGAAACTTGGACCCGCTAATCAAACATGCGTGTAAGTACAAAATTTAACAAAAAAATTGAAATACTATAAGTGATTATAAATAAAATAGTAATTAAGAGATATTTAAGTTTTTGACATTCAAATTAAAAGTGATAAATTTAGAATCATTTTGAGTAATCATAATTATCCGAACTACTGTCGGCTGATAACGTTGACCAATGGAACTGTCAACATTAAGAATCGTTTCATTTGGTATTTGGGCGCATTATTGTTCAATGGCTGCATTTAATTCCTTGATTGCTGCCGGTTTTGCAGATCCATCCATTCTTTAAGATTAATTTTAATACTTACAAGTATCTTAATACACATTTTATTTACAAAGAGTGTATACATTTTTTTGGGACATCCTCTATTCTGGGCTTGCCTGCAATTATGTGTCTTATTTTAAAAATATTAGTGAATATTTTCCAAGTGGTTTTCGAGCAGGTGTCCGCATATAAGTCTGTACCAGGGTGACGGAAATATATCAAACTGTTGCCCGCAACGCGCCCGCTGCTCTATGCACTTTCTAGCCGTTCTTGTCGGATCCCGTTAGTGCCATGGAGCTGCGCGTTCTGTATTTTACCACACGGTGTCACTCTTGCTTCGACCGTGAAAGCAGCCGAGGGGTTTGTCAGACTAGTAATCTCACGATCGTAAGAATCGGACATTTTAAATCAGCTGTATTAGTTATCTCTTCTATTTTTTTTAGCTCATAATATTATTATAACTTTAACATCTGCCATTTCCAGTTTTACTCCCGCGTTTAAGTGTGTACAACTAATTGCAAATAAACTCATAATGAACAGCTGTTTCGTAAATGAAAGTTTCTGATTGCGTCTTTTTGCTTTCTGAATATTTTCAGTTCTTTACTCTGTACAAATCTTTACAATGATAATAACACAAACATAATTTAAAATAAACAAATCAATGCACCCAGCCATCCGTCAATCCTGGATGGGGTGTCAGTCCATCACAAGACATACTCTTTCATACACTCATATTCACTCAGACAGGAACTTCCAACAAACATGGGGAAATATGCAAATTCCACAAAAAAGGAACTAAACCAGGCTTCAGGCACTGCCACAATTATACCTAGGGTGGGCATTATTGTAACTAAAACAAATCGGTGCAGCTGCCCAAAAAGGTTTAAAGCAATAAGTCAGATAACATCTGCCTTAATTTAAATTTCAAGGCCAAAGCTACATCTCTCACAGTCTTCATACTGTTAGGCAAATTAAATATTAAGTAAAGATCAGAATGGTGACAGAGTAGCCAACTTTGCTGCCTCACAGCTCCAGGGGACTGCATTAATATTGCAGCCTACTCATTGTGTAAACCTAGCATGCTCTCCTGGTGTCTACTGGGTTTTCCTTCCACATACCAGAGATGTATGTTATGTTAACTGAAGATTCTGAACTGGACTAAAAGAGGCTGGAAAAAGATGGTCCATTAGATTCGTTTCTTAATGAGAAATTCACTTAATTTTTCTTTAATACCCTTTATGGAGTACAGACTCAGAGCATTATCCAAAATAAAATGAAAAAGAAATGTTTAAACAATTATAAATGAGCATCAAATTCACAAAGAATAGGTAAGTGGAAAACTATAATGAGATGTTTGGGTTGGCTATTCCTGGCTGTCATGTTAGGTCAACTGCATTGTGACTTTGTTTACTCTTTTCCTTTCTTCATCTTCTCATCTGGTTCCTTTTCTTGTATTTGACATTTCCTGTTTATAATCATGCTAATAAATGGTGTTTTTTTCAATCTTATCTTCTGGTTTTCCCTTGTAACATATCCTTCTTAGTATTGTTTACCATTAGTACCCACGCATCAACCAGGGCCTTCTCATAGACGAGGATGTTACGTGGAGTTGAGCCTTGAATAATTTAAAATCATATCCCTTATCATCACCTGACCATTGCTATTATTCTTTAAGTTTGACTTTGATTTTCATCAGGCACCCACGATTGTATTAAAATGTGCTTAAAAAAATACATTTCCTTCATTGTCCCAGGTGAGTCCCTGATTTTCCATTTTGGTTTCTCTTTCAACTTGTTCTCTTGACCCTCTTTCCCAATTTTTTTCACCTCTCCAAAAAATTCTCTTTCCACTCTGTTCTGTCTACTATGGAAACGTGCACAAACCTCTTATCTTAATCTTGACTTGACCCAGAATCTTTTTGCTTTGCCCCAATCTCTTTGCCCTGGGGCACAATTTTCAGTAAGAATAATATTAGGCATTGTTGTAAGTGAACTCTAATTATCAATACACTGTCCCACCCTTCTATGCTCATCTGGGCTCATTGTGATGCTTCCGGGACGAAAGTGGAGCACTGCCACTATGTCATCTCCTTTTCTCTCCACAGTGCTGAGAAGCTGGCCAGTCAGGGAAAGTGACTCCCCTTCCAGTCCAACTTCTATAAAGTCACATCACCCGCTGAGGGAGGCATCTAGTTTTGGACTGAGCATACTCCAAGATGGAGCTCTAATGCAAACCAACCTGCTTAAGAGAGCAGATTAAAAGCAGCCCAACAGCTATGTTTAGTTATTCTTTGCTCAAAGTCTTTTTGTCTTGTGCCACATTTGCTTTAAGCGTTCAAAAGTATTAGATTGGTTGACCTGGTTGGTGTCTCAACAATTCTTTTGGCTTTGGTAATTTCCTCACCCAGCAACAAAATCTAAATAAAGTTTCTCCGCAGGTTGCACCCCACTTCATTTTAAGTGCCACTTGTTAGGATTTGAGCTTCACCCACTTTACCATTTGTGTCCCTTGGGTTTACCTGGTGCTTTTCTCTGTATGTCCCTTTGAACTTGTACTTGCTTTTTCTTTCTGAAGTTATCACACAATTACCACAGAGTCTTATTATAACACTTATTCTTACCTTTCAGAAGTTTGTCTTTCTCTGCTTTCTTGCTCCACATTAGAGGACTCCATAGTTTCTCATGGAATAATGAGCAATTCTTCTTTTTTAGCTTGTGATTTTTGGAACTTACTGCACTGTGGGCCCAGGAGCCATCAAGTCAATCTGTTGTAGACTGGACCATGTCCATTCATGGCTTTAGATCTTAAATGCCTGATACCATATATTATTCTTCCTATCATCTGTAATGTTGCTTGTTACCTTAGGCTTCCTTTACACTTTGCAGGGTTCTGTGAGTGGGCAGATATTCATCTAATGTGGCCGCAAATTAGTTACCCCTGACTCAGGATGAGATTAGTTTGAAAGGAATTGGATGGGGAATAAATGGTTTGGCACAATGGAGATAGGGGATTTTTATTTCTGTGACAGACATTTATTCCTGGATTGTTGTGTTATATTTTTTGATAGAATAATTAATAAACTGTTCATCACAAAACAAATATTTGGTCCAAATTCCCTGAAAAGAGCAAAGGCCATTAACTTATACACAACATTATTAAATTGGGGATAATTAAATCAAGCTTATTTCTACTGGTGAACTTCATAAGTATTTGCACAAGCTAATTTTCAGTTATTAGAAAGGTGTGATTTCATATCACCATAAGGAATGACATATGTCCTCCAGCAGTTTTTTTATATAAGTTTTTACATGCGCACATCAGACGGTCACCCTTTGGGTTTCTCTCAGGTATGTAAACCCATTGAGGGCCGAGAGGGGGCACAAACACTAACTTTTCCTCCACAGTACTGCCCAGTGAGGGCAACTGACCCCACCCATTCTGGTCCCTGGACCGTAAAAGTGAAACCTCCTGGAAGGAGAAGTCTCTCCTTGACTGAGAGAAAGAAAAGACGAAGCTTCTTCATAACCTGACCATGCCTTTTGCAAAAGAGCCCCTGGGAGTCATCATTTTTAATAATTTACACCATTGTGTGTTCGTTTTTTATTCAAACAGTTGAAGTAAATGGGGAGAGCTGAGTTGGCATTCAAACTTTTATCTTGTGTCACGAGTTGTCATTACCTTGGATGACCACAGATTCTTCATTCTTAGTAGTTCTGGGCTTTTCTTTGAAGCTGATAATTGTTCCGATTTTTTTTATTTGGCATGCATATTATTCAAATAAGGAAATGGGTAAACAAATTACTTAAGCAATAATAGTAGTTAATAGAACAAAACACCTCTGAGGCCACACTATGTTTAAGATGAGAAGCTGCAGATACAGTTCCTAAGGCTAAGTTAATGAGTCTATGTGATGCGTATGTCTCAAAGTTATGTAAAGACAAAACATAACAGAAAATACCCACCCACACATAATAAATAATACTAACAAGGAACAGTAAGACCCTGAGGCCTTCTCATATGAATATTCAACATACTACAAATAAAAGGCTTGAGATAAATTTATATAGCAGTACCAGCACATGACTGTGAAGACAGGCCTTTGTTTTAATTGTAAAAATAAGAAATAGACAAGAAAAATTCTATATTAAATAGAAAAGTTAGGGTAGACTTGGGGAATGCCATATGCCCAACATAGAATTTCAATACGAAGACTTAAAAGGGAGAAGATCCAAGTCTTAGCAAAAAGACGTTAAAAGAGAAAGCCACAAGAATAAAAGGTGGAGATTCAGGCGTCTAACAGACATTGTGACTCATAGACATGTGACAACAGAAACAGACTATTAAAAAATTATGTGATAAAAGTAGGTGATGCTAACTACCTTGTAGCCACTTATTAGGTTCTTTAATAATGACTACTGCTTGTAAACTCAATAGTCAGCCATGTGCCTGAACATAGAAATGTGACTACAGTGGGCACTTGATCACTAAAGGTAGATGAAAAAAAACGAAAAAATGGTTTGATAAATCTTAATTTCTGCTATGGCCTGCAGATGACAGGATCAGAATTTGGTCTAAAGACATTGAAACCGTCAATCCATCCTAAAGCATATGAATAGTACTGGCTGATGATGGTAGAGTAATGGTTTGTGGGAATAATTTTTGGCACATAGTAAGCCTCTTAATGCGAATTGAATGGCACAATTTACATGCTGACTATGAGCATCCAATTCTGGTGACAGGCTATCCTTCTTTAAATTGATTGCTTTCAGAAAGAGAATGTGATATGTCACTAAGCAAGCATAATTTCTTTTCTTTTTTATTGATTTTAATTAAAAGCAAATAGCAATCCATATAATCAAATCAAGCTTAACAAAGCCAAAATTCAACCCCCACCCAAAAGAAAGAGAGGAGAGCCACCCAAAAAAGAAATTCTTTGAAAGAGCAAGGAAAGAAGAGTACCCTTTTCCCTGATATAGAAGCTTATTCTAAAATGTTATTGATTAGATCCTGCCATATTTTTAAAAAAGTTTTGAACAGATTCGGTGAGAGAAAATTAGATTTTTTTCCAATTTCATACAATATAGAACATCAGCTACCCACTGACCTAAACATGGTGGCTTGGGATTCCTCCAGTTGAGCAAGATAAGTCTATGTGCTTGTAGTAAGGTAAAAGCAATTATGGTGTGTTTGTCCTTCTCCACGTTAAGACCATCTGGGAGTACCCAGAATACAGCTGTTAATGGTTTGGGAGTGATTGTGACACCAAGGCTGTCTGATAGGCATTCAAAGATTTTTGTCCAAAATGATATTAATTTTGTGCATGTCCAAAATCATTTGGGCTCAGTGATGATGGAGGTAGATTGTAATGTTCACAGGTTGAATCTTACCCTGGAAACATTTTGCATAGTTTTAATCAAGATAAGTATGCTCAATAGACGATTTTAGGTTTAATAATTAAGTACTTTACACATATGGAGCTAGAGTGTATTCTGTGCATGACTGCCTCATACTCCTTTTCTGAAATATTAAGTGAAAGATCCTTTCCCCATTGTACCCTGGTATCTTTGAAAAGTAGGGAATTTAGCATGCATCATTTCAAGAGGGTTCCACAAACTTGACTGTGACTTCAGCTCATTCCAGTAACGCACATAGTCCCCAGATCTCAATCCAATATCAAACTTGTGGAATGAGGTTTAACAAAAGGTATTGAATCATGACTGTGAGAAACATCTATAGGATCTGCGTGATACAATTGGGTCAACATCTTCAGAATAGTTTCAGAATTCAGACTCTTCTGGAGGCAAAATAGGCAACTATTTGGTCCAAGATAGGTACACCTGTTGTAATGGCCAATGTGTTTAATGTAAAGTATATATTGTATTCATCCATTTGTTTTCTGTAACCACTCTTCCCATTATAGGACCATAGGGAGCAGGAGCTTAACTAGGTAGCACAGAGCATAATTTTGAAACCTACTCTGGATGGTACACCATGTTACCATTACTGAGTCACAGGGAATTGAATGCCTATCATAAAACATGGTAATATAAGGTAAGAACCAACCCTAGATGGAACACCAGTCTACGTCAGGGTAGAACTGGGGGACAGCTCAGAATCATACCAGACAAAGTCTTGTTTTGTGATCATTTTTTTACAGTACCAGGGGGATTTGCCCCCTGCTCACATATGCTTGCCAACACCTTTTCCCCCCCGCCAGTGCTACGCACCATTGTGAAGAGAGGGACTGAACGCACCCGAAGGAAACGTGGCCGCCCCTCCAAAACCCCTTCTTAAACGGTGATACAATAGGAAAGAAAAAATTTTTTTTTACCTCCTCTTTGCTCGATCAGCTGCTGCTTGCTGCTGCTGCCATGCCGTTTGATCTGAACTTAGCATGCATACCCCTTCCCCCCCCGCCAGCGCTACACCCCTTTGTGAAGAGGGGGGCTGAACGCACACCAAGGAGACGCAGTTGCTCATCCAAAACTCCTCTTAAACAGTGATACATTGGGAAACATGTAGCAGTTGTTTTTTTTACCTCCTGTTTGCTCGATCAGCTGCTGGATTGCTGCTGCTGCCATGCCAAGTGATCTGCATTTCGTGCTGTGCTTCGAACATTTAAAAGCCTGTACAGCACCTAAATATCAAAAGATCTCTCTTCAAAAGATCACATCTCATCGCAGAAAAAAGTCTTTTATTGTCGCAAGATTTTTTTTTATAATAGAGAGATGTGTCTAGCAGTTCATGTCATATACATGTATTTTCTGTTTATGCTTTTTTATGTCTTTAATTTAAAATATTTTTTATATGTTAAAATAAATAATTATTATAATCTTCATAATATTTCAGTTTTGTGTAATTATATTTCTATGTGGAAGTATGTGTTCTGTTATGCTTTTTGTGTTTTGCGGCTGTTTCCCCAAGAGGTTGTCCATCTGTCCATCTCCTTCTTGGAATTGCCCCTTGCCCTTTAAAGGCTGTGGATACCAGCAGTTCAATGAGATACATTGTCAAAGTTTGATATTGGTGAGTTCTGTCTTGCATTTAATTTGTTTAATGATTGCTGGAATTTGGCCATTCTACTCTTTTTTTCACTACTCTCCCTGGATTACATATTGGGACATTGTTTGCTTCTGGATTAACTATCTTTAGGCAACTCCATCTGTGCTTTTGATGCTTTTTTTGAGGCCTTCTTTATTAGGAATGCTATTGAAAAAATAAATCTTTTTGCTTTGCGCCCTTCTCCACCTTAACCTATCATTTATGGGGCAGGAGCAAAGGCTTTAGATTCGTCAAAAATTTAGATCTCTGGTTTTCAATTGATCTTGACGTTTTAGGGTCCCCTGATACCAGAAGCGATATCTCGATGATGGGTGTGTGTCTGTCTATATGTGTGTCTGTGTGTCACAGTTTCTTGAGTACAGTATAGAGCTAAATCGGCTGGACAGAAAAATACCAAACTGGAAACTTAAGTCTGTTATGACATGACAATGTGCTGATTAGTTTTTGAAACAAATCGTGCAAGAGATAGAGACACTCTAGAGGAACCCTCAAATACCGTAATTCTGCAAATAATTATGATTTTTTTTCATCAATTGCTATTATATTTACATATTTTATTATCTGAAAGATAAGCATCAGAGCAGTACATAATTACTGAAATGTTATAGAAAAGTTCAGGTAACTTGTTACTAGGGTGCAAAGCCTACAGATGCTCGCGTCCAAATTTTTATTTTTATAAAGATTCTTTGCTTGCCATTTTATAAAAAGCTGAAGGTTCACAGTAACCCTTCCACTTGTAGGATTTTTGGAGGCCACATCATATTTTGCTCTGGAGGAAATCATAATATTTAAAATAATAACATAAAAGTGCACATAGTAGAAGTAAAAAAACAAAACAAAAAAAAAAGCCTTGTACTATAACACTCAAAATGCAGCTGCTATGTCCTCCAGGTACAAAGGCCTTTGAATATAATCTGTCATAGCCCTTCCAGTGTCCCTTCCCTGGCTGGGGTTCAAATTCTTGTTTTATGCCATTCTTGTTTATTTTGGTTGTTTCATATGTATTAAGTGTTTCTTTGCCTTTGTGTGTGTTTAATTTACATGTGTTTTGTGGGTTGTCCCCCAGGGAGTGGGACCACCTGTCAATCTCTGCCAGGAACTGCCCTCCGCCCTATAAATAGGAGCGTCTCCCATAGTTCCTGGTGGTTCATTGTGGGTGTTCATTTCTGTGTTTTGTGCTTTCCTTGTGAATTTTTTTTTTAACCTTTGTTTTTGACCTTCACCATTGGATTGTGTTTTGGGACTTTGTTTTAATAGGATTCCCTCTGTGTTTTAGGGTAATACCTTTGCTTCTTGTGTTAAACGAAGTTTCATTGTGCTGAAGAAAATTAATTTCACATTAGAACATTGAGATAATCTAGATGGGAACAGGCCATTCAGTCCAACAAAGCTTGCCAGTTCTATCTGCTTAATTCTTCCAAAATAGCATCAAGTACACTTTTGATAGTTCCTGAAGTGCTATTGTCTACCACACTTCTTGGTAGCTTATTCTGTGGTTCCTGATGTTTGAGTGAAATGAACCCTGAATAAGTTTACACACTTTCCCCTGTGTTCTTGATGGACTCATTTTAAAGTAACAGTCTAAATCAATTGTACTAATTCCCTTCATAATTTTAAACACTTCAACCATGTCAATTCTTAATCTCCTTTTGCTTAAAAGAGTCTCAGCTCTTTGAATATTTCCTCATAACACATTTACTGCAATCCTGAAATCAGCCTAGTTGCTCTTCCCTGGACCTTTTCTAACACTGCTATGTCCTTTTTGTAGTCTGGAGACCAAAACTACACACAGTACTCCAGATGAGGCCTCACCAGTGCATTACAGAGCTTGAGCAAAGCCTCCTTGGACTTGTACTCCACACATTGTGCTATATAACCTAACATTCTGTTAGCCTTATTAATGGCTTCTCAGCACTACTGTATATAGAAATTGATGATGTAGAGTCCACTACTACTCCTATATCCTTCTTATTTGGTGTACTATCAATTTTTTATTAGATTTTTAGAACTTGCATATTTTTTAAAGATCCTTCAGGGCCCTTTTTATGTCTAGCCGGGGATTTTTGAAGGTATTTATCTCACTGCTAGTGGCCATGATTGGAAGTGCTTTTGGAACTTTTGGGACTTACGTGCTTTAGAACTCTGAGTATCAAGACAAACCTGCTCTTGGCACATAGTGGATCTCAAGTAAGATTAAATCAGTTTTAAAAATTAAAAACTTCTCTCACTAGACACAATACTGATAGGAAGAGTCAGGGTTTCCAGTTTTGAAGTCTTAGACCCCCATCCCACCATTACCCACTAATCCCGTGGCTGAATTGGTGCTGCTGATTTTGGCTACATGGGTTACAGTGGGGTCTGGAGAGAATGACTGAACATTAGATCAATCTAGATGAAAAAAGGCTATTCAGCCCAACAAAGCTCACCGGTCCGATCCACTTAATTCTAAAAAAATCAATTCTTACAGTCTATTGCTACTTGGTAATTTATTCCATGTGTGTTAAGTTTCCAGCGGTACCCCTGTGTTCTTGATGAACTCATTTTCGCAGTCTCGATCCACTGTACTAATTCAGTTTGTAAGTTTAAACACTTAATCATGTCTCCTCTTAATCTTCTTTTGCTTAAACTGAAAAGGCTCAGCTCTTTTAATCTTTCCTCATAATTCATCCACTGTAGTTCTGGAATCACCCTAGTTACTCTTCTCTGGACTTTTTCAACTTGAAGAAAACTGTCTAATCAAAACAAGTCAATCCTCTTCATGAAAACATCACTCATTACATTTAACATTAATAAGAAAGTAACATTAATCACAAACAATTTCACAACAGAGATTAGACACCCTCTTAGTGAGGTTTTACAATTGTGTCATTGTGGTGTGCCGATGCTATGCCTCAAGGGGGTTCCCACAGATTTGTCGTTGCAATGAGTACCTCTGTAAGTGGACGCTACTGGGGAGTCCCTCCCAGTAAGGTGCTTTACTTGTCTTATCATTACACCTCTGAGTTCACACTAGTGAGAAGTGAGAGAAAGCTTTGAAAGGCCCAATAGAAGTAGAGTTTAAGGAACAGGAGTGATACTTAACAGCCAGAAAGGAAAAGAAAAAGTGTCTTATCTGTAACGAGAAAGAGAAGACAAGAGGGCAGTGACAGAACATATGAAGGAAAGTGTCAGATAAATTAAGGGAACACAAATAGCAAAATGGATCAGGAGAAAGACCCATGAGAAAATTTTCATTTGAGTAGGGTACAGTCTATAAATTAGTTTGAATTGGATGAACTGGATGAATCTGACATTCTTAAAATATTTTGACAAGAGACAGGAGAAGCCAGTGGTGCAAGATCACAGCGCCATTGTGGATTTAGTGGGAGAAGTCTGTAGGGAGATTTACAGAGTAAAGAATAAAACATGGAGTCTGGCTTCTTTAAAGGAGAAAAGGAGGAACACAAAGAAAAATGGGGTATGAAGGAAAAGGCTACCAGACAGATTCTGAGACCCCAATTAACCTTCCTGTGGAATGAAACCCCATCAGCTAGGGCAAAATCATGTAGACACAGACTATAAGCTAGGAAATGAACCCCGATCCTTGTGCTGAACTGGTTCCCCATTCAGTGCTGGTCCTAAAACCTGCTTCCAGTGATGTCAGAATAGTCTTCAGCTCTCCACAAACCTGAAAGGAAGAATGTATGATAAGAAAATTGATGATTAAAGGCAGATAGAAACTGCTGTGAGATATAAATAGATAAAATGCAGATATATTTATTCACAACAAGTGAGCAGCATACTGATGTAGTGTTTAGCTATTCCTTCTTAAAGATTTGGCATCTTGGTTTGAACTCCATGCCCAGATGCTGTGTATTTGGAATTTTGCATATCAGTGTGTTTATTTTCAGTGTACTCCCACATGTTAAGGACATGGAAGCATTGGGAAAGGGGGGTTCAGAGGCTTAAGGCCCTAATCTATTCACCTGGCCCCTGATCTTTTTGTCCATTATTATATATATATTATCTAATGCACCTATCTCCTGATTAATTTTAAACTAGTGTAAGAAAATCCATGACATCACAAGGGGGACAAGCTCTGTCCACTGTTTAATTTTATATAGGTGTAGAAATGCATGTCAGAGGGGGATTAAGACCCTGATACCTGCAAATCATAGAAACACCTCTGTATGGAACTCAGGTTAACCAGTGTGTGTTAGTGAGAGGACATTGAGATGGACAGGTGTCGAAACCAGGCTCTGATTCTGTCTTGTATCTGATGCTATTAGGAATTGTTCTGACCTCTCACAGCCCTGAACAGAATTAAACAGGTTTAAGTATATTATGTTTTTTAATAGAAAAATTGTATACATGTTAGATAGAACTAGCATGGAGAAAATCATCCCTTTTGGAGTTTCATCTAGATACAGTGGAACCTCGGTTCAAGAATGTCTTGGAACACGTACAAATCGGTTTACAACCATAAAGTTTGCCAAACTTTTGCATCTGTTTATGACCACACACTCGGCATACGAACAAGCCAGTTTCCCTTTCGGTTTGTGCGCGCCGATGATTTCCGCTCGTGTTCAGTCTGTCCCTGTGCATTCCCTGTGCAGCCAGCGAGACAGAGACACACACGCACACACAGACACGCGAGAGACACACACACACACAGCACGCACAAGAGACACACACACAGACAGCGCGCGCAAGAGACACACACACAGACAGCGCGCGCAAGAGACACACACACACACACAGACAGCGCGCGAGAGAGACACACACACGTGGGTGAACGAGAGACACACACACGCGCGGGTGAACGAGAGACACACACACGAGCGAGAGAAAGAGAGAAAGATGGCTGGACGCATAAGGCCGAGAAGGCAGTTAAAGAATGCACAAGGCTTGTTTTTAAAGAGACAGATTTGAGCATTGTTTTAACCTCGTTGTATTTAATGAAGATTTTTTTTCTATTGGATTTTAACCTCCACTTCACTTCTGTTTACAGCAATCGGTTCGTAGCGTGCATTGTTGAAATGTTACTTGTCTTGGTGGTTTATTAAATTACGTATTTTTCAAATATTCATTTTTTTCCCTGTGCTTAAAACTCTTTAAAAAGAAGGGTATTAGTGAGCGGTTCGTAGCACTATAGCACGAACTCTTGCAGTGTTAGTTTTCTCTGTTGTTCAAGGTTTTCTCAGTGTTATTTAATGTTTTTACATTTAGTTTACTATTATGCTGTGCATTCTATGGTATAATTAACTATATTTGTGCTTAAAAATCTTTTAAATATATTTACATACAGTTCGTATGGTTTGGAACGGATTAATTGTATTTACAAACAATCCTATGGGGGAAATTACTTCGGTTCACGACCAAATCGGTTTACGACCAGAGTTTTAGAACGAATTATAGTTGTGAACCGAGGTTCCACTGTAATGGTTTAAAGATACAGACTATAGGTGAAAAGCGAATGAGGCTGAGCTGAATAGCCTGTCTGTGTAACAACATATTTTATGTTCCTATATTTCTAGGGAGAACTGTCAGAACATGCTTCTAAAAACCAATAACGAACAATAACAAACAACAGTGAAACAAAGCATTCAATGCCCATTATGATATTCAGACACTGAGTAAATATTAGCAGTACAGCACAGTGTTCACATTTTATCCAAAAAGGGCAAGATTTACTTCTACCATGACATTTAATTTTGAAGAAACAAGTCAGTTGCAGCCACATCTCCACATAGTCATGTTAAACATTCAAGTTTTCAATGACTTCAATATCCCTAACATCCTGCTCTGAGTGCAATTTTAAAATTAAAAGACCCTGCAATGTCAAAAAATCTGTCTTAACTTCATATAGTGCCATTACCTGCATGCTTAAGCTCCAGGTCACCTCAAAAAGAGTCTTTAGCCATAATAAATGAATGAAAGAATGAATAAATGAATGCAGATAATTTCAGTTTTTGCATATCATAGAGAAAATGTGGGGCTTCATTTCAGATTTAAAAGTTGGAACCAAAGAACTAGACACTCACTCTAGCTTTCTTCAACTCTGGACAGGAATTTAAAGACATCTGTCTGTGTGTCGCCCCTCCTTGGTCCTCATTCTTTACAGACTAGACAGATCCAGCCCTGCTATTCCTTCCTTGTAGTTTAAACACTTCACCTCAGACAATAGTTGCATTGCTTGGTTCTCTTTAACTCTTTCTGAAACCACACTCTCTTTTCTACAGTGTGTTAAACAGAAAGAATACCATATTAAGAGCTATTTCTAGCTTGTTTGGGGCTAGCGATATTGGGACTCCCTCCCTCTTTGTTCTTATTCTTTGTGTCTTTTTAAGCTCCCCCAAAGGCTGCAGGTTTTGAAGAAGTTGCTTAGTTTGTTTAGGCCAGTAAGAAGCCCAATCAAAAGCGTCAGGTGAATTTTCACCAGTACTTCTTACTCTGATTAGTGTTCAATTCAACTGAGTTCAAACCAATGTACTTTACATAGTGGCGTGCAATGTAGGCTGTCACAGAGCTTCACGTGTACTGCAGAGTGTAAAAGTATTCCAGTTCTGTAATTCTACATTCTGTTGGTGAACTTAAAAAAAATTTTATTGAAATGTCAGAGCTGAGAGAACATGATGGATGCACTTTTTCTAAGACCCCCTTAATCTAATTCAGCAACACAGCATAGACAAGAGCCAAATCCAGCATCACTTGGGACAAGTAAACATCATTGGACAGGGCACCTGTTAATCTTAGAGCCTACCTGAAGGGGTTCAATATGGAATATGAAATAAGCGAATGTGCATATTTTAAGGATGTGTGGAGAAAATTGGAGTACTGGTAGGAAACCCCACACAGACAAAGGAGAGCATTGAAACTGACCAGTTATAAGAAACAGGATTCAAATCTCCTGGGTGCTGAATCCATGAATTGGATATGCTAACCATTGTGCTATCATGCCACCTTCAATAATCTCCAAAAGAGCTACGTTTAAAAAATGAAAGTAAAGTTAGACCAGACGAAGGGCCTGGGGTTAATGTTTTCTGTCTTTTTTTCAGAAATGAGCAATGATGGACTATATGGATCTTTTGAAAGTACTGTATGTCTAATGAAAGATCAAGCAACATTATTATTGTTAGTCACATTCTAGTGTATGCTGTGACTCCCTGTGACCCTTCACTGGATAAATGGACTTGAAAATTGATCGATGCACATTGTGTGTTTCATTCACCATTTAACAATCAAAAAAGTCTTTGAAGAGGTTAAACTTTTGCTAAATAGTTATAAGTTCATAAGAATTTTTTGTCCGGTGCCTCCTGACACACAACTATGACAAAAACCCCAAATATTATATACTGTTCAATGCATCTTGACATCAAAAAAATCAGGCTTCTTGGGGTTCACCTGATGAGCCCCAATTAGAGTGAAACACATGTTGTGTACTCTTTGTATTATTTGGGAGGTATATATATATAGACACAAGTGTATTAAACAAGAGTATTTTATTTTGGGAAGTTCTTCCTTAGGAAGTGTTTTCCACGGCACAGTTACAGTACAAAGCACCAGCAATAAAGTACAATACTGTCTTCTACTTCCTCCTCTCTCTTTCATTTCTGTCCTGGTCACTGCCTCCAGTCCTCCCTGCAAGCTTCATTCACCTTCCTCCTGACTCTCATTCTTGGAACTGAGGCAGGCAGCTCCTTTTTTCTACCATCTAGAAGTACTTCCTGTGTTCTCTGCACATGGTCCAAAAGCTCTTCTGGGTAAGTCGGAAGACCCACGAAGTAGGGCTTCCCAGTCCCTGCAGTACTCACATAACCTAACAGGGCTGAGCTGACAAATTCCAAGTCCCATGATGCTCTGCGGTAATCCGTGGTATTGCAGCAACCGAGGGACTCCCATCTAGTGTTCCAGGGAGACAATGTCCTGTGCATGTTTCCCGACTGAAGGCATTCCTGCCAGGCCAGACTCCAACTGTCTCCCACAATGTGTATATATATATATATATATATATACTGTATAATATCTACAGTATATACAAGAAATAATCATTTATTTGACATTTATGAGATGCTGTTCAATAGCCTTGTGACTTTTACTTAAAAGGTTTTCTGCATTGACTGTTGAGAGTGCTAATGTTCTTGTATCGTTTGCTTGAGAAAACTGACTGTGCTGAATCACTGAGGTCATTAATACTGCTTGTCTTTTGGCTTGGTCCTGCATTGTGCAAAATATAGTCAACAGTGCAGTGCACTGCAGATGCATTACAAGCAACATGGCCTCATAACATCATTGAACACAACCTGAAAGCTTCAATCTGTAATGAAAGGACAAGTGTAGAAGAAAATCTGAGAGAAATAGTCCATAAAAAAGGAAAATGTGAGAATATAAAAGCAGAAAATAATCAATAAGTAAATAGTATCACATTAATTTAATACATATCTTCTTACTGTATGTATTTATCTAAATATTTGTTACCTATATTCAGTTTAATAAAAGTTTGATGCCTTTTTTAGAATTCCTGCCTGTAATACAACAGCACAGTTGCATTAAGCCTTATTCTGGTTCTTGGTGGGTGTTGTTATTAGTGAAAAATTGACATAACTTTCTTCTATTTTGAAGTGCCAAACTTAGTTCTTTGGCTATAGGTGTTTTTTCCAAACAATTTCTTTCTATTGTAACTGACTTTTTCAGTCAAATGCTTATAAATGCTTAATTAGAACTTTTTTTGTCTTTTGATATTAAATATATTCATCTTTGCTTATTGACCTGGATTAGCCTTTGACGTCAATGAGATTAAGCAGACAAGTCCTGAGTGACACATAAATAAAATTTTACAGGCTATAATGCAGCCTCTGGTGACCAATACAAGGCATTTTATGGATCATTTGAGTAGAAGAACAAGCTTGTGATTTCCTTTAACCTCCCTAAACAAGAACTGTGAAAATTCTATTTTCTGTTTCCTGCCAACCCTCTGAATTAGCAACGCGTCTTTCCTGGGCCTCGTGGTCCAGACATGTGTTGATATCACTTTTACATGCCTCCACTATGAAGTACTGCAGATTTTGTAGGGTTTGCCTACATTTTCTAAGTGCAACGCTCTTAGTCCTGCATACATACTAGATGTGCAATTCCCTAGGCAAACCTCTTTATCTTTTACAATGAGGACATGAAGGTGGAGGGTGTAAGGGAGGAAGATGATCCCCAGTGATTACCCCTAATGGGAACAGCCAAAAGAAGAAGAACAATGATTCTCATTCTTCTGGATTTGTTCATTGTACCCCTCAGGTTTGATTTTGCACTTTCCTTCCATACATTTTTGAAAACTTTGTCCATCACAATTTTTGGAGAATTCAAAACCCGAGCTGGAAGCGTTGCACACAAAGCAAGAAACAACGGTCAGTGGCATGCCAGTCGAGGAACACTCACTGCTCCCATAAGACTTATCTTTAGGATTTTAGAGGAAGCTAGAGTTCCCAAGAAAAACCCAGGTAAACATGGAGAGAATGTGCAAGCTTCATGCAGTTGGTGAGTGAGACCGGAAATGAACTGTGTTCCATAGTTAATGTGTGTGTGTTAAGTCTTTACATCTTGGGTTTATTTATTTATATTTTTGTCTACATGGGAAGCTTCACATTTTTAGATCTGTTTCGCTTGTTTGCATTTCCCCAAGATGCTCTTAAAAATAATTGTTCCCTATGCATTTTTATGGGTTGTGTGGTTCCTTGTTAAACTATTGCTTGACAAAAAAATCGCGGAAAGGTTCTATGCAAGTTAAATTAGTTCTTTAAGCTTGAAAAAGGTTCAGAATTTGTAATCTTTAATTTTTGTATGGTAGGCAGCATACAACAGATCAAGAGAGCCTAACTTAGTTTGTATTATTGTATGGAGCAAGAGTATTTTTAAAATCAGGAACCCATTTTTATTTGACAAATCTATTATCAACTAGTTATGATAATGTATGCAGCCTGATATGGATCTATATAATTAAATGTTCTTTGTGGAACCTTCATGTGGATGGTCCTTTTGGAAACCAAAAATTGTTCTCCTATGGCATCACTCTCATGAACCACTCTGGCACCTTTATTTTAAGAGTGTAGAGATTGGCATATCTCATTATCCTAGTTATGTATGCAATGCATCTAGGAAATTATGTGATTATACTTGCCTGCTGTCCAATGAGGATATGTCAGAAGTGTATCCAAAAATTCCAGTCCTGCCCTGTTCCTTTCTGAAATTCTGATGAGCTGACAAGTGAAATCAATGGAACCACTTTTTGCCAGGTGTTGGAACTGATCCAGGCACAGACTTCCTGTAGCAGGAGAACCCAGGACTCTGGGTGTGGGTGCCATCCTGTGTTTGTATAGAGAATTTAAACAACACAGCAAAGGAGTACCTTTTTCACAGGCCCTTCTCTGTTTTGGGAGCTTTCTCTTGACTCACAGGAGGAGAAGTGATGCTACAAATCCATTGTGATATCCTCTGAGCTGTCCAGAGTTATACGCAAACACGTGCTTTCATAGAGTCAAACAAGCAATCTCTTAAAATCCCACACACTAATGTGTAAATACAGTCAGCTATGCACAAACAGCCTGAAAGACTTTTGCATACCCTCCTCCGCACTCAGAAACTGGGCTCACAAATGCATAAAGACCATAAAGTAGTAAAAAGCAAGAAATGTACATTGAACCTCACAAGTAGGCAAACACTCAGAGAGGCGCTAACACAAACACATGTCCTGCTCAAACAGTAGCGACAAACATACATCAACAGACAGTTGCATAATCTTCTCCTCCTAGGCACACACATAATCTCACTAGTATACAAACACCCATACAGTGGCTTCCGAATTTAATTAAATACCAGGGTCTCCCCCATAGCCACACAAACAAAGGTTAAAAAAATACAAACAGTGTTCTACAAAGGTAGAAAAGCTGAAATATCTACAAAGGGACTGGCCAAATTGCACATGCCTTTCCAAACACCTACACAAGCTCAGTGGTGGACAACGCCCTGCGGAGACATAAAGAAAATCACAGACATGTTTTGCTTTTCTTGACAAGTCACAGCAAAGTGCTGTAGACATACAAGACCAGCTAAAAGTAATAGTGACAAAGAACTGTGAATACAAGCTGCTGACAGACAGGATCAGTGTGAGGCATGGTACACAAAGATGCAAAATCACAGAGTCATGCTCAAGCCACACATACTACAACACACACACACACACCTCTCTGGGAATGTGCCTGACAATCCTCACTTGATACCTACATGTCTTTATGGAAGGTGTGTCAAACACGCTTAGGAGAGGCTTGTTGTGGCTACCTCAGACATTGACACTTTCCCCTCTTGATAAGGATTTTACTTTTCTGTTAGTTCTGAGAGCTCTGTGGTACCTATTGACACTTCTGACTGCATTTAAATGAGGGACGCTGAGTGAAAATGTAATGCCTTCTGACAGCTTTTTTGCCAGGTCTCATTTGAGGGGTGCATCCTCTCTGTTTTTATGTTGATGGTTCCAAACTAGCCCCTTCATATTACAGCTTTTGGGTTGTAAGTTGCCTGGCATCCTTTAAGTTTCTAAAATTTGATTGTGTCCATGTCTAGAATTTTGTATAACACCTCATCCTGGTCAAAACCATACAAATACATTTTACCGTCATGATTCATTTTGAGCCCTTGCAAACAAGCCACTTTACTCAAGTTCACACAGTCAGGTTTCAGACTGTTGCTTTCTGCTTCCCTTGACCACAGTGCTATGATTAGGAGTAAGAAAAGGGACCAGAATGACATGAAAGTCTGTTGGCCTTTCCGTCACAGGATTGTTCTTAATTGTTCTTTGCCTGGTTGCTGATATGATTGCTGCTGCCACAACAATAACTCTGTTTTATTGAAAATTAGAACAATCGTAATGAAATCAAGTTGCCCAGCTTCACAAGCTCATCAAACCTATTCAATTACATTGACCAAAATAACATCAAATTGATGTCAAAACATTTGAAGGTTCCTAAAGTTTTACTCTCTACTACACTACTTGGTAATTTATTCATGTGTCCATGGTTCTTTGTGTGAAGAAAAACATTCTAATATTTGAGTGAAATTTGCCCTTTACATGTTTCCATCTGTGTCTCTGTGTTCGTGTTGAAGACTTTATTTTAAAGTAACAGCTGTACTAATTTCCTTCACAATTTTAAACCCACCTATTGTGTCCCCTCTTAATATCTATTTGCTTGAAATGAGAAGGTTCAACTTCTTTATCTTTCCTCATAGTTCAAGTCTCTCAGATCCAGAATCATCACAGTCACTTTTCACTGAACTTTCTTAAATGATTTTGACTTGTGCCTTACACATCATGATATACAACCTAGCAGCCTGTTATCTTTCTTACTTGCTTCTGTACATTCTCTCAATATAGACAGTAGGGAATCGATCATGGCTGCCAGGTCCTAAGGGATACTTTTTAGTTTCAAACCTCCAATTGTGTTTGAAAATCTAAAATATTTACTTCCTACATGTAGTATGTTACATTTGCTTACATTAAATTTCATCTGCCACAAATATGCCCAAGCCTGTATTCTGTCCAGGTTCCTTTGTAAAGAATCAGGTGATTGCACATTATCTGCCCTTCCATCTAGTTTGGCATCATCTGCAAAATTAACCAGTTAATTGCTTATATTATTATCTAGGTCATTTATGTGAATTAAAATTAGCAGTGGCCCCAGCACTGATCCCTGAGGGACAGCATGTTTAACATTACCTAATTCTAGAAAAGTTCCCATCACCGTAACTTTTTTCTTCCCATGTTTGAGTGTATATCTACACACCGTGCCCTGAATGTTCACTTTTTTTGGTTTGATCACTAACATTTCAGGTGGTACCTTATCAAAGGCCTTCTGAAAATCAAGATAAATAAAATTACACACACCTCTCTGATCAAATGCTTTTGTTGCTTCCTTACTGAATAACAGCATACTAGTGAAACACAACCTTTCCTGTCTAAGTCCATATTGACTAATAAACTGGTTCGAGACATGTACTGCTGGATCGTTTCCTTAATAATTTTTTCAATTAATTTACATGAGATGCATGTTAAGCTTACTGGCCCATAGTTACTTGGATCAACTTGATCACTTTTCTTGTACAACAGGCCAGCTTACAGTGTTTGACAATTTCCCCTGTGTGCAGACATTTCCAAAAAACATATGTGTGAATGGTTTATATATGAACTCACTAACTTTCTTAAGCACTTGAGGATAAATGTTATCTGGTCCTGGTGATTTGTTAGAGTTCTTCCTATTTAATCTAAGCAGTAAATCTGCCTCTACAATTTCTAAATTACTAAGTAATGTGTGCAGGTTTTGCCAAGGTCATTAAGGCCAAGCCAACATTTAAAGTCAATGAGACATAAGAGTATACGATTACAAACGCAGCACATGTCAAAGGTCAAAGGCTGGGTGGCATTTAAGATGGGGCTGGTGCAGTGAGTGGTATCCTGGGTTCAACTTCTGCCCCTGATCATTGTCCCTGTGCAATGTGTCTATGTGGGGTTTCCTCCAGGAACTCCTGTTTTACTTCTAGCTCCCCAAAGGTGTGTGTATACGGTTAACTGGTGATATCATATTGGTCAAGTAAGAGCGTGAATGTGAATGTGTGTGTGAGTGGGCTTTTTGATGGATTCCTGCTTTATCCAAAATTGTTTCTCATATTGTGCTCAGTGCAGCTGGAATAGGTGCCGGCTCCATGTAACTTTGAATTGAAATAAGAAAGCTTGATGATGTTATGTTATGAAACTAACACCCCAGGTGAATTTGAACCTTGGAGTCAAAACAAACCCATTTTGCAGACTATGCAGTTGATATCTGTCAGATGTAAGCTTGCCTGCCACAAGGCACTCTAGAAGTACAGAGGGAAGACTGTCCAGGTAAATGTTTGAGCCTTTGTTAGGTTGTGAGGTGATAGACAGTTCAGTCCTTAATTATGTCACTTGTTATACCTGCTGTCAAGTCATCTTCCATAGCTAGGAGATGTCATTGGAAAGAAGGGTTAAGTGGACACTAAGGGAGGAGTGCGCAAAATGTACTGTAGATTATCTCTGGAATAATTAAAGAGTCAGAGTCTTGTGATTGTACAATCCACTCTGATTTATACATATCAAAAAGATCAGCTCAGTCATTTTCAAGTTGGTAATTATGAAGTCTGTCGTCATTGTGAATTACAACCAACAAAGAGACTTCAAATTCGAGTGTTACTCATTTCATTCTCTTTGAATGGTATTTCTTGCCAACTGTACTAAATTGCTTTCATGGTCTGAATAGGTGAATGTATGTTGGGTGTTTGTCAGTATGTTCTTATGGCTAACATCCTACCTGCAACTCCTAGCTCAGGGCAAAACAGGCCTGTCACACAATGCTGTAGTTAAGTATGGCCTGGAAAATTCTGCTTTCTTGTCTGTACGCCAAATAGTTTTCACATTCTAAACAAACAACATGGCTAGTGTATGACTAATTTATGAGCCAAGTCCTTATCATGAGTACATTCCTAAGCAAGACCCAATCTCCTCATTAAACGGACGCTTTTAGAGACTCCCTCAGCTTTCTGCGTCACTCCTTAGATCCAGAACTGTGCCCCCTTGATTGTTTGGATTTTCTTTGTAAGCAGACCTTCACTTGTATAATCTCAAGTATTTTTGCAGGTGTTATAATTTTAAACAAGCGCAAGCCCCTAAATCTCTTTGAACCCGAACAGAATCACTTGGTATTAGCAGCTCTGTGCAACGTATGGCTTGATATTTAAGGCTTTGGACTGCAAAGCATGATGTGGTCAGTTCGCTCCCTGCCTCTGATTCACATTTTGACTTGAAGAAGTAATTTTAACCTGGCAGTACCTGACATATAAAAAGGGAAAATAATTAATTGTACTAGAGTTCTGTAATTATGTTTCTTGTGATGACATTCACTAAAGAAGGTTGGGTGCATGCGCTGATTATAGTGTGTTGCCGCACCCACTACGTGACAAACCACCCAGATTGTGACCCAAGTGCAGCCATGTAATCGGTGACACCTTAGCACGACACTGGAACGGTCAGAGGTTTTTTATGGTGCCAATCCTGCCGCCAACCCCTGAATTTCTCCTGTAAGTTGGAGGACCTGCTTGCAGGGTTGGATACAGATTAATGTCATACCCCGGATGAAGCAATTGCAGGTTAAGGGCCTCGCTCAAGGGCCCAATTGAGTAGAGTCACTTTTGGTGTTTATGGGATTTGAACCGACAACCTTCTAATTGCCGGTGCAGATCGCTAGCCTCAGAGCCGCCACTCAAGACGGTGCTATATAAAATAAAGAAACATTCTTTTTATTTCCACATTCTAATTTAAAAACGTGAAGATATATTGTGTTTGTTTGTTAGCCTGCTGTGTGCTGGCATGTACTGTAAGGAAGTGATGTGGTAAAAACACATCAAGTATGGCATAACACAACCCACTGGGAGAAGACCACATATCCGAACCTTTAGTCACTTTCAGAGTCATTTATTTATTTATTTTTTATTTACTTTACATTATACACATACCTGTATATAATGTGATTTCCATTGACGAGCTCAGAATGGTGTGTACATTTAAGAAAAATCTACCATAGTTAAAAAATTTAAGATTTTCAGGATTATGCAGTGGCTAGTGCTTCCAAATCACAAATCCAGCATTCTTTGTTCAAATTCCATACCTGCCATGATCTGCATATGTCTTTATAGTTTTTTTCTCTGTCATAAAGACAAGCATATTACATTACCTCTTGATTCTAACTGACCCCAACTTTGTGTGAATGAACTCTGGGATGGACCAGCACACAGTCCAGACTGGGGGTCCAATTTATAAAATGTGAGTAAGCACAAAAAGAGGTTTGAAATGTGCGTACACAGCTTTACATGCAAACATTGGTTTTTATAAAAGAAAACTAGACTGAAAAGCTTGAGAATATCTATGGCAACTCTGACTCATCTGTATGCAACATTTATGAGAAGGTGGGAAATGATGAAACCTTTGATCAAGTAGAGAAATGCAGCCAAACCAGCTCAATGATGACTCACTCTTATAATAATTCATATCACTGAGCCATTATTGTAATGTGTGTTGATGTGGCAAACATATTAACCTCAGAAGTAATGAATGTGATATATAGACTGTATTTTTGTTCACTTTTAAGAGGGCCCATGCTGCATATTTGACTAAACAACCTTTTTGTTTGTTGTCAGTTTTTATAGCCTATCTTTTGTCACTTCTCAGAATCAGAAACCAAAGTGCAATAAAATATGAACGTGATTCACTCCCTGGGTGTGGAAAGCTCTCAATCTGAGGCCCTACAACCTATTCATAGCCAAAGGTTTGACACAGCATGGTTTGTTTGGAGCTGCTTGAAAACAATGCAAATGGGCATATATGATAGGAACAAGCTCTTAGGGATCAGTCTGATTTTTTTTCCCATAATGATGACTGGCTTATGAGCCGATTTAGACTATCAAGAGGCATTCTCTTGGAGCTCTGTGCTGAGTTGGTCCTGGCATTAGAAAGAAAGACTGCCTGAAATATCCATTTTTTAAGAATGGTTGACTTTCTGGCACCAACCAGAAACTGTCTGGCAGGTCAGAAATATATCAGCCAAGCTTTACCTCCATCATGCCCACTGTTTTGAAAGCCATAAATGTTTGATGTTTGAGGTGCTACATTCAGTTTCTGCATGGTCTGGTTAAACAGTACCTGCCAACTTAAAAGGAAATTTGCAAGCAGTGTCCAGTTTTCCTAACATGATTGTGACAATTGACACCACTCATACACCGATTACCCTCAACATTAAAACCAGTAACAGGTGAAATAAACAACATTGATTGTCTCATTATAATGCCACTTGTCAATGTGATATATATATTAGGAAACAAGTGAACAGTTAGTTGTTGAAGATGATGTGTTGGGAGCAGGACAAAATGAGCAAGCGTAAGGATCTGAGTGACCTTGACACCAGATAGTGATGGCTAGGTGACCGGAGCATCTCCAAAACAACAGTACTTTTGGAGTGTTCCCAGTATGCATTGGTTAGTATCTGCTAAAAGTGCTCCAAGGAAGGACAACCAGTGAACTGGCTGATGTGTGTGGGGAATGGAGGCTAGCCTGTCTGGTGCTATCTCATAGAACAGCTATAGTTGCCCAAATTGCTGAAAAATGTAATGCTGCCCATGAGAGAAAGGTGTCAGAACTCAAAGTGCATTGCAGCTTGATATTTATGGAGCTGTGTAGCCACAGACCAGTCAGAGTGCCTATGCTGATCCCTGTCCACCATGGAAAGTGCCTACAATAAGCACGTGAGCATCAGAACTGGACATGAAGCAATGGAAGAAGGTGGCCTGGTTTGACAAATCAATTTTTCTTTTACATCATGTGTAGGGCCAGATGCATATGCATATTTTACCTGGAGAATAGATGGCAGCAGGATGCACTATGGGAAGAAGGAAAGTAGATGGAGGTTGTGTGATGCTCTGGGCAATGCTCTGTTGGGAAACCTTGGGTCCTGGCATTCATGTGGATGTTACTTTGATGCATACAACCAACCAAAAGATTGCTGCAGACCACATAGTCCCCATTCATGGCAATGGTATTCTGGAATAGCAGTGGGGTGTTTAAGCAGGATAGTGTGCCCTGCCACACTGCAAAAATTGTTCAGGAATGGTCTCAATAACATAAAAAAGAGTTTAAGGTGTTCAAGCATCTCAATCTAATTGAGCATCGGTGGGATGTGCTGGAAAAACATGTCTGATCTGTGAGGCCCCAACTCACAAATTACTGGACTTAAAGGACCAGCTTCTAATGTCTTGGTGCCAGATACCACAGGACACCTTCAGAGGTCTTGTGGAGTCAATGCCTTGATGGGTCAGAGCTCTTTTGGTGTCACAATGGTGGTTTTAATGTTGTGGCTAATCAGTGTTTTGGAATATAGGGCACCTAGTGAGCATGAAACTGCTTCTGTTAACCTTCGGCAGTTACATAACATTCATACACAAGTCATCTGACAAACATTATGGCCATGTGGCTTAGGTAAACCAGTGATTCATTTATTTTGAGGCAAAGAAGTGTTGATCAGGCAACTTGCTGATGGTACTGTATGTGATGGCTGGCTCATTGGTAATATAACTTGTGTTTCATATGGCCTGTGATATTCATTGTAACTACAATTACATCATCACATATGCCAGGAGATTAGACAAAGTTGCTTCACATTATACCTTGACCCCAGAGTGCAGAGGAGAGACACTTCAATGCCACGCAAAGTGCACCATAGGACTCTTCTAATGCAATTGGCGGTGTCTGGATGCATCAAGTGGGAGGTTTCTGTGCTAGCCAATGAAGTTTTGAGCTGTGGAGGAACAAGAGAAGAGACGATCAGACCCCAGGTCTGGCTGACGAATACCACTATTTGAGCCTGTAAACTGTCCCCCATGCACACATGTGTGACAATGGGTTGGACTTGGACGTGATGAAACATTTAAACTGTCAAGTATGAAGGCAAGGCCATAGCACAATTTCTCCACCAGCTGTGAGATGTATTACTCTTCATGCTCACCTAACTGATTTGATGAATATGTCAAAATGTTTTTATTAAATTGATTGTCTGTAAACTGTTGAGGAATGATTGTCACTATTGGGACTCTTTAAGTATATCTTAAATAGAATTTGACTGACCACTAGTGTGGTAGATGACTGAAGTCTCTAGAGAATGTAATGATTAATAAAGGAACATACTTATTCATGTTCAACATTTGCAGAAAGTTTTGTTTTTCTTACTGGTTTAATTTAAATCTAAGCATAGACTGGGCTGATAGAGAGCTGTTATTCAGTTTGGCAGTCTGATAATTTAAATTGAAGGATAGTAGAGCAATCTCATGAAAACACAGCTAGAGCATTACACCTCTATTCAAAAAGCACCTAAGCCTGCCAGTGTCATATTGCTGTTAATTGGTTGAACTACCCACTGTGCAGTCATTCACGTTGATGCAAATAACAACACAAATATTCTCAAACAGCTTAATCCACTTCAGGGTCGTAAGGTGCTGACCAGCTTCGGGTGCAATGTAGGATCGCATGCGCAAATGCTCATATTGGTCCAGTTTGGAATGGCCAGTAAACCAAACCTTCATATTATCATTGTTTGAGGAAAAACCATGTGGAGAACTGCTTGGCAAGAGATTTGAGCCTGGGTCAGAGAGACAATGAGGCAGCAGTGCTAATGGCTCAGATAATATGCAGGCTCAATATTAGTGTACAGCATTTTTGATTCAAAAAACACCTGATGAGTGATATGTAATGCTTAAATAACATGAGGATGGCAGTTGATTTAAAAATTTAAGGATGGTGGATGATCGGTACTTAAATTGGGGAGTGGGATTGATTTAAAGTGAATGACTGAAAACCAACAAGAGATGACAGCAATAGCTGCCAGATGGAACAGTAAGAAATGCTGCCGCCTTCGGATTTTCACTGTAAGCTCAGTAAATAGTGCAGATCAGGTTGTGTACAGTGTGAATCATGGCAAAGAAATCAGCAATGCTGTAGTACTGTTGATGTTTAATATAGTGCAGGTAAAGCATGACAATAAAATCCAGTTTGGGAATTTGAATTGTGCAACAGTACTGGGCTGCTCAAAATGTTAAGAACGACTTTAACAAATGAGATATAATTGTTTACAATGAATCAAGTGTGTGAAAAAGTCCAAATTCTTGTAAGTAGCTCTAATTTGTGGTGTTTATAAGAAATGTGATGATTTACTACATGAGACAGACATACATGCTGTAATAACCAACAACAGTTGCATCAGATATTTGAAATATTAAAATGTGTGCCTCAATTTAAATGCTTGAAGCCTAAATATTTTCGATAGTAGTAGAAATGTGTCATTATTCACCCTATGATAGTGGTCCACAGAGGGCTAGAGCCCTAGTAAAGGATCAAAAATCGGAAATAACATATTTATATCGCTGACATTGAAATAGTCTAAAATGATATGCCACATGCTTATCTTTGAAATTTGTGATTTTTAACCTTCTTGTACTAGCTCTTAGAGAGCTAAGACTGCACCTGTAAAGAATCATATATAAAAAATATTATCATATTTGTGATCAGCAACCCCAAAATGGCAAAAGATTACACTCCAGTTGCTTGTATGTATTACCAATCCCCATCTTTTCAAAGTTTTGTGAAAAGGAGTAACTTCGATCCCTCATAGCCCATTGGGGGAATGGTTGATGTTGCTTGCACAACTTCAAGTTCTTCTGATCATTGCTTTTTTGAAGACACGACTCTTTAGTATAATGCTGTAATTTCTTGTGTAAAGTATTGTCCAGAAATTGGGAGTTTCTCCGGTGTAAGTCACAATATAACTAGACATCAAAACATGTTGGACTCTATTGTGGACAGCTCGACCGGTGCAAGGTGCTGCAGGGGGCACTTAAGCTGCGCTGGTCAGTACAGTCTGGTATGGAGCGGCAATATGCAGAAATGGTCACATTTATCCAGCGGCTCACATCACAGGACGGTTTACTGAAGCGCAGACCCCTGTAAAGCAAACGGCTATCTTAAAAGTAGAAGGTAAGGCAAAGGAGATCAACGATTGTCGCCCATAGGTGTCACAACAGGATTAATCGACAGTATGTACTTCAGTATCCCGTAAAGTTACAGTGAATCCAAGAACAGATTCCCGATTCGGCAGCTCCCTAAAGACCTCGCCGAGTTATTTGAAACTGTCAAGATCAACACTGCTGCGCTGCCAGGAGTTCGAATTACTTTGGCAACATACACGCGTACACTTGGAAAGTACAGAAAAAAGCTTCCTTTTATGAAATAAAATATAGCTTTTCCTGCGCTAATGGTACTGCGCCTTGAAGATGCTATATAAAGGGTGACTTTGCAGGTACAGTCCTTTGTCGCATCACGCCAGCGTCAAGCGCACAAAAGCAACAGTTCGAAGATAAGCCGCTAATTGGCGAGAATTTCGATCATCCGGTCGCAGGTTGCTGCACTGAATGCATGAATATATTTAATCGCCCCTTAATGGTTTTAATTATATCTCTTAAACTGCAAGCAGCAGTCTTTGAGGTTTTGTGCGTGCGCGCGAGAATGCGAGTACGTTCTGAGATGCTCGGAATTTCCTAAACCTGTGACCCCTCTGACCTACCGCTTCGCGGAACAGCCACCCCCACCCTTTTCCCTTCTATACCCCGTCCCCTTATCTGGCCCGCCTCCCCACCTCCCCCCCGACCTCCTCGGGGAGGTGTCTCCGATTTCGGGATACTCCGAACAGAAAAGGTTGGGAAATTAAGAAGAAAGTAGGCACGCTGTCCCGGTATAAGGACAACGTTGAGCAGGTCTGTGGAAGGTGTCTGCTGAAGGCGAATTCGGATGCTTATGTGCGCGTAAGGAGGAAGGCGCACGGGCACGGGAGCCATGGATCGGCATCGCGCGGGTGTTTGTGTTTTCCTGATATTTGGGGCTCTGGCTGCGAGATTCGGCGCGAGGGCGCTGCAGCCCTACATGTGAGTACCGGGTGACAGTCGGCTAGAGTGCCAAGTAAATATCCTGATGCGGAAAATGTGGGCTAAAGGGAATGGCAAGGAAGCTGGAGTGAAAGGCGCTATATGAACCAGCAGTCGGGCGTTGACAGGGCTAGTGTACTATAGACGAGTCACACTGCATCAGGATGAAACGGCTAGTTTACTACACAAGGGTGCTGCTTCTGATTGCTCAACTTATAGAAGAGCGTGCAGACCAAGCTGTGATAGCTACCTGCATAGGTGTGTCTAACGTACTATAGTGTTACAAGTCCATTACTTCATTTCATACGAATATGCTATTGGCACGGCGATTGTTTACGAACATATTAATTCATAAGTCACAAGAGTCGCTCAAAGTGCTTTGCAAGTAGTAAAAGAGAAATTAAACCTATACAAGAGGTAAAATGGAAGAATCACTAGTTTATAAATCTCAAATGGCTAAAACTGTGACCAGTGACTGTGTTCATTGTTCTAAACGTGCATTTCTGATCTTGGGAGATTTACATGCAGTAGCTGAAATATACTACAGTATATCCTCCAAGTTTAGTCTATTAAATGTTTATCTTGGCGTGTGTCAGACTGCTCCATAAATAAATATTACCATATTGTTCGGCTCAATGCGAAACAGACTTGAGAGGCACACAGCTCTGATAATTAAAAACATGGAGTGATATGCACGTTGTTCAGACCTCATAAAATAAGGATTTCGTTTATTTGTTAACAGTAGCAGAAAAGTTTGGTGTTCTTTTGAATGGTTCTGTATTAAAGTTATTCATGCAAGTGTAGTTTATGTGTTAAAGTTACAGCACTATTCTACATACTGTGTGCAAAGTTTATTTGAGTTTATTTTTAATTATTGTGAGAAAAAAACTATATGTCATATACAGTAGTACCATACTATACCGGACACCACCCAAAGGTACATGGCATGGACGGAATAGAAAAATTGTCTGCATCCTGTATTTCTCAGTTTGAACCACTGTGTTTAATTCACTCAGAGTCACATACTGGTTGAGAAAGAACGAGCGTTTAGATCAACATGGTAAACCCAGATTGTAGTGCAAAATCCACATTCTTGGCTTCCCATCCAAACCTGGTCACTGTTTGTGTGGAGTCTGCACATTCTCCTCGTATCTACTTGAATTTTTGTACCTGGTTTTCTTCTTCCATCACATTGGCTTTCATGTTAACAGGTAACTCAAAACTGGCCCGTGTGAGTGTGCAAGTGAGGGTGTTTTCTTGATGGTGTCTTTTAATAGATAAGAGTCCTGTCCATGCTTGGTTTCTGCCTTGCATTTAAACTCTGTTGTGATGGGGGCCAGTTGACTAAGCCATGAGCTGGATTAAATGGTCTTGGAAATGGATGGATGTAGTAATGCGCAAAAGAGTGGTTACATGTTGGTCAGAAGTACAAGTAAGAATTTCACTCTACTTTTAACACACAGCAATAAACTTGAACTTAATGATTGTGGTCAATGAGCAAAGGCGCCTTACAGGATAAGGTTTCAATGAAAATCTTCATTCATTATGTATTCTTAAAAATAAAAGGGACAGAGTGGTTCTTTAGAGCAAAGCCATAGGGGGACCATTTTTGGTTCCCAAAAGACCCATCCCCGTCAAGGTTCCAGAAAAAAAATATATTTATTTAGATTTGTAACAAGCTACGTACAGTAAATATCCATGAATAGATGGAGACAGATTTGTGAAATGCCAATGAGCCATCATTTTAAAAGTATTCTTGCTGCATTAAATAACACAATCTAAATTTAGGTTTTCTTAATCTGTTACTATCCTGCTAGGTAGCTTGTCATTCATTAAAAATTTCATTTTTTCCCTACGTATTAGGAACATTTTCAAAGCACAAAGAACCAATTTTATATGCAAAGAATCCACAGCAGAATGAAATGGTGCCTTGTCAAGCGATGGTTCAACAAGGAACCACACAACCCAGTAAAGAACCACAAAATGCCAGTAAAGAACCAGTATATTTAAGAGTATTGGTAGAGTTCCTAGATATGATGGCTAATTTAAAAAATGAATTTGTCCCTCTCTGCAGTAGCAGAGAACAGATGAAAACATTTCTTTTGATGCATTGACCCCATTGATGTTGCACCAGTTGTTTTCAATAACAGCAGCATGCCGGCGCTAATAGGAATAGCCCTATTTATTTCCCCCAGTTAACACTGTGAAATTTAGCATTTTTAATCATGACCTTCAAAGCCGAATCCATAGGTGCTGTTCATCAGTCTGACCCCAGTTGTGGCCCAAGACAGGTGGGTCTGGTCCTGTGCCAAGAGAATTTCTCTAATCGCTAACAGCTTTGTTGTTAATGGTGTGGGTGGGATAAGTGGGACCCTCAGTTCAGTTAAGTCCAATTCAGAGGCACTTGAGCAGCATACTTTTTAAATTATTGCCAAAGCATCAAATTAAGGAACACATAATTACTGTATTAAGGTAGTTGCACACTAACCAAGTAAAACAAATTTTGGAGCACACATTTCCTTTATTGTTCTTTTCTTTCCTTTCTTCAGACGCTAGATGAGTTGACTGCTGTCTTGTGAATGATGGCATGCTTGAACATGCTGTAGATCGTGCAGTCCACACAGTTCCAAATTGTGTGATTTATGGGGCTGGGGCTGGGGTCAACTCATTTGATCCGTGAATGACAGAAGTGTTCATGACTTGATTCTTATGTTTCAGAGTAGAATAGTAGATGTCTGTCTCTGCTTTCAGCATTGTAGGCTCCTGGTCATCCCATCTGTTAATTTTGTGGTACCTGCCTGCTTATCATAATGGCTAACAGTTGGTCAAAGATCCTGTATTTGTTAAAGATCTTCTCTCCTTTTGTGTTTTTTAATTGTGAACAGACCCTCTATCCTTATTTTAGGGCCCTATAGCAAAGCAGTTTATATTTGAAATATGATTTTATTTTTTCCAGTGCTCTTACTGACTGATGAAAATGGTCACCACTGAAGATGGTGGGCTTCTTGACCATATAGAAGACAATAATTTCTGGACCGAGTTGCATTTCTTAACATATTGTACACCTTGCTCTCCATTGGGTGACTGGAGGAGATGCCATCTGAAGATTTTTCTTCTGCAATGGAGCAAGCAATGAATAATGTTTATATTTCTTTCTGTTGGTCCTTTGGTTCCATCTGCAGTAATAGGTTGCAGAATAGAAATAAGAAAAATATTATGATAAGAAAAGCCATTCAGTTCAGCACAGTTCATCAAGTTTCATCTGTCTCATTTGGTATGTCCAGAGTAAGCTAAAGTGAATTTATTCTGCCTTGCATGATGAGTAATACCATCCCATACTGTTTTCTATGACTGCTCAAGGAATGCGAAAGTCTGGAGCCTATCCCAGTACGCATAGGGTGCAAGGCAGGAACAGCACCTGGGCCAGTTTTAGTGTTGCCAATCCACCTAACCTGCATTTTGCTTGACTGTAGGAGCAATCCCATGCAGACACGGGGGGGACATGTAAACTCCACACAGGGAGCACATGGGATGTGATCCTTGGTCTTCTTCCGTGAGGCAGCAGTGCTACCCCTGTGCCTCTGTGCCACCATTGTAGATTAATACTCCTTTAAGAGCACATGCTTACATCAGATTACTACTTCTAAGTTCACAGTTTTTAACATTAGTAAGGAATTTACCCATATATAACAGTTAACATTTGGCATTCACCTTGAGTGCTGTCTTCTTATTTTTTATTTCTTTCCTAGCTACTTTTACTTTGCTTTGGTGAAGAGATTCAGCTCCTTTAAATTTTCCTTGCTGCTCTTTAGAACATTAGAACACTCTAGATGAGAACAGGCCATTCAGCCCAACAAAGCTCGCCAGTCCTATCCACTTAGTTCTTCCAAGAAAACATCAAGTTGAGTTTTGAAAGTCCCTAAGTTCTTACTGTCTACCACACTACTTGGTTGCCTATTCCAAGTGTCTATCATTCTTTGTGTAAAGAAAAACTTCCTAATGTTTGTGCGAAATTTACCCTTAACAAGTTTCCAACTGTGTCCCCGTGTTCTTGATGAACTCATTTTAAAATGAGAGTCTCAATCCACTGTACTAATTCCTTTCATAATTTTAAACACTTCAATCATGTCACCTCTTAATCTTCTTTTGCTTAAACTGTAAAGGCTCAGCTCTTTTAATCTTTCCTCATAATTCAACTCCTGTAGCCTTGGAATCAGCCTAGTCGCTCATCTCTGGACCTTTTCTAGCTCTTATCGCAGTGGTGGAATTAGTCTGCTAACTCTTATCTGGACATCATCAAATGCTGGTGTATATTGTTACGAGATAAGAGGATGGCACCAGCATATGATCATTATGTGCCTTCATCAGTGTTTTATACCTCTTAAGCATAACCTGACTTGTACATCACACACCTGTGATGCTGCTTCTGTATACCTGCTGCTTTATTGGGATGGCAGTGATAAAGATGTCGGAGCCTACACTTGAGTGTAATCCTACATATGGATGGTGGATGGTGACTCCAGTCCTTTTTATGATAGGACAACCACATATAAAAAGCTTCCATGTTTTATCTGCTTTGTTTCAGGAGCATAGGTTGATGAATGATAAACAGATATTGGAAACAAGGGAACACCATACTTGATTGTCAACAGGCATACACAACAAGAGTTTCATTTTAGTATATAGAGCCTTTATGTAAACATTAAATGTCATTATTGGTCATTATGAAGGAAAAAAATATTTCCATTTACAGACAAGTGCAAAACAAGTAAGATTTATCTTTTTCTTTCTTTAATCATGGATTGCTTTTTTCTTATTGTTTTTTGTCATGTGAAAGAATATAGTGTTTATAGTGTTTTCCTGATTTTGTAACCTGAACAACAATCATATAAACATTTCAGTTGCTTATCTAAATAGAGATTTACAGTAATGTTGCTTAATATCCGAATTAAATAAACATTGGTTATAAATGAGCCATACACCTCATCTGCTAAGCAATACATGTGAGCTGTAATGGCTCAAATTGTTAATGGCAAACACAGCAGCAACAAACAAAGGCTAAATTGACAGCAACATTTATGACAGTATTGGTAAGTGTAAGCAAATATAACATATGAAGTAAAATCTCCAGTTAACCTGTGAATTGTCTCATTCTGTTTGGGATGAGAATTTTGGAAAATCATCAAATTAGAGAACAGAGAAAGATCATCGGGGTACTGCAATGGACAATGACAAGTGTTGAAAGCAAAAATCCCCAGTGTATAGCTGTATGCACTTTGTGTTATTGTGGAAGATGAGTGCAGAGGCCGAGCAAATCAGCAGTTGATCCCTGCAAATATTTAACTCGCCAAAGCATGCCAGGCATTAAATGACTAAAGCGTTTCTTTGACATAAAGGTAAAGGTACGTTGGATGAGATTGCAGGTTCATGGTGAACAATGGTAGCATCTGATCTCTGGTGTCAACATATGGGTCACTTGAGTGTGCATTTTTTAAAAATCATTGTTAATGTTAATTTTGCATTTGTTGCGTTTATATTTTGGTGAGGTAATTGGAAGTAATGCAGTGAGGGCATCTTTTGTGCTGCTGGTGCTGTAGCTACACACACAACATCACAGGAACCATTTTGTCAAAGGCATGTTTCAGTTTGACAAGGCAGAGTTCCCCTGTCATGTCTTTGATGTTTGTGGTCAGAGTGACACTTTGTTTGTTTGTGGCAAATTTAGGGTAAACAAGTAAAGAAATAAGAAAAAACACTCACTTTAGAAAGAAAAACCTCCTGTAGTGCTAGAAAGGGGAAGAGCAAATAAAAAACATGCTGTCTTGAAAGAATATAAATAAAGCACCTAATGTGAAAAAATAAGAAGAATAAATATACTGTGGTGAAACAACATCATTTTGTTGTTCCTTGAGTTGAGATTTTGTCTTAGGCTTAGACATCTTAGTTTAGCAGGATATTCTGGCTTTTGGTCGCGTTTTGAATTTTCACTTTGGATTTGTCTGGCTGATAGGTGGCCTAACCCTATGACAATATAGCAGATATAAAAGTTATATGAGTCATGCAGCAGGTGGGACCAACTTTTGTTTTATAATTTTAATTGCCTACCCATGGCACACATTAAATGGAGAGTGTGCAGGGCATAGTTGCAAAAGGCCTGAATGTAGTTAACCAAGATATGCGGTGTAAAACAATTCAAAATAGCTGTCACAATACCATGTGTACCCGGGAGAAGGAATGACAGGTCTCGTCATAAACTTTGGGGTGCCATCTCTGTTGTCCCGTTTAATCCAACATAAAGTTCAACAAAAATCAAATACTTTGTGGCATTAGGCGTCTTGCCTTCAGACTTACAAGTAAAAAAAAAATGCAACTTTAGCCATTGGATCAGGGTCTGTTTGCTCAAGAGTTCTGTCCTGTGGGTTTCTTTTCCCAAAGAAATGCCTCCTTCTGGGCAGTCATGGTTCTAATTGTCAGAGAACAGGAAGGGGCGGGGCTAAATGCCCTCACAGGGTGGTTTCTTGGTGCTGTGTTGAGAGAAGGAGAAGGCACTTATAGTGACAGTGCCCCCTCTTATCCTGGCAGGTTATTAATACCTCGATAGAGCTCGTAAGGAGATCCTCTGGCATGCATGCATGACACATCCATAGTAGGGTTGTCCATCCATCCATCCATCCATCCATCCATTATCCAACCCGCTATATCCTAACTACAGGGTCACGGAGGTCTGCTGGAGCCAATCCCAGCCAGCACAGGGCGCAAGGCAGGAAACAAACCCCAGGCAGGGTGCCAGCCCACTGCAGCATTAGGGTTGTCAAGTTACCAAATTTTCAAACTTTGATTTGATGCTAGGGGTACTGCAATTCGATAAAAAGTACATTTATATAAATTTCAGTACTGTATGCATTAAAATATTGCTGAAAACAAATAATAGAAATTTCAGTTATTAAATGCAAATACTTCAAGTAGTGCAATCTTTTGTAACGGATTCTTTAAACAATAAAAAGTAAAGAAGTTTAAATCAGGTCAACAGTTGTCTTACATTGATGAAAACAAATGCTGTTACTAAGGTAGTACAGTAAAATATTACAAATGTTATTAAATGTTAATTGAATTAGTATTGCATTTTGTAAACAGCAATCATAAATATGTTAAACACTAAATAAGCATTCAAGTTAAAAGAATATTAATACAGTCTTTTGTAAACAATTGTTCAGAAAAGCAACACTCAAACAGATCACTAACACACTTAAAGGCTTTGCATAAATGCCAACTGTACACAAGGCATTTTTGTTTAAATAAACTACAATATCCTCGTTAACTTCCAAATGTCTTTTAAGACAGTCTGGCATGCCACTGTGCTCTTGCAGTGTGCCATTGTTAAGATGAAAATGAGCCCTGACGTACTACTTTTGAGTTCCATTTAACTCAGAACTGGAAATGATGTCACACCCGAGTTGAACTCATTCAAGTAAAACATCTGGAAAACCAATACAGACGCGTCCAGGAATACCTTTGTTGTACTTGCAACATTGGAAAATAAAACAATTGATAACTTGCATTACACAGTATTTTGTGTATCCAAACACCGTAGCAACAAGACCACAGATAGTGATTGGACAACACTGTGTATATGACTGATTTAATGAGACACAAATTGAGAGAAGTGCTAATAAACAGTGTAATACTAGAGTTTCACTAAAGTTTGCAATGTATGGCGCTATTTTGGATTGATGTCATGATCTGAAAGAGGACAAACTCAGACTTGACAGTCCAGCCCCAAGTTACTGAGCTGCAAATCTGACATGTGAGAACATTCTAGTTAAAAATTCCAACTAGAAACTCAGAAATTCCAATTTCCTTCAGATGGAATTCTGCATTAACACATGCAGTATACAGTGGAAGCGTACAAACACACGAAGGTCTACCACCACTGTTTATGCAATTCAGCATTAAAAAGTTATAGAGCCTTGCATTATATAGTGAATTTAATGAAATGTAATTTTTAAATTGCAAGGAAGAAAGTAACACGCTACGGCTGAAAACTTCACAGCAAGGGTTTAAAAATCGAGGCAACAACAGAGGGCCCTGTAGTGCCAAACAGTGCTGCCCTTGAATGAACAACACAGAATAAAAATGGCGTGCAGGTAAAAATTATTGAAGATTCCTGTCTTGATGTGTTAAATGTTTAAGTGCTATAAATAACATTTTAACCTGTAGAACAAAATAAACCTTGCATCCCTAATTCAAATGCAACGGTTTACAGGTTTATCCTTAATTAGTATTTCTGAAACTTAGAAATTAGGTACCTCTTGATTTTTTTTTGTATTGACCTGCTTGCAAATCTAGCATACAGACTTGCATCATCTTGTGGTTTTTCATCCTGATATTCTACAAGCTGAAGTATTTCCAGATGCCATTCCAGCTGCCATCTTTGTCAGTTAAGCATGTTGGCGAAGGCTCCGACGTTGCTGAAATTGCCATCTTATTAACACTTGTGAGTGGATGGAAATGGGGGTGCAACTGGAGCCATGGCAAACTGGAAGTGATTTTAAGTGGGCTGTAGAATTGATACAATGAAAAATGAGCACTGCAGTCATTTAAAAATGTTAAAATTGATATTTATCAATATTTTGATACTTTTGACAACCCTAATGATGTGACAGTTGGTAACCTTAATTATGTGAATGGTGACCCACACCTATGTGTGCTGATGTCTAAACATTTTTCCCATTATTGTTTTTCAGTAGCCATTTTTGACAATGACACATATCAGATGATTTGCTTAAGACTTGGAGAACTCAATCTACTCAAAAAACACAGCCTTACCATATGACTCAAATAATTCTAAATGTAGAAATAGACATCAGTTGCATGGTTGTGAAGACAACTGAAACTATTATTGGTGTGGGTAAACTGTCCTTCTCTACTGTTATTAAATGTTCAGTTTAGTTTCAAGTGCCTCTGTCATTTTTGTACTCTTTCATTCCCCAGGCTAAAATGTTCTGCTGTCTGTAGTTTAAAAGCTCCCCAGCCAGACAAGGTGATATGAGCCTTTGGTTTTGTATGTTATAATAAAGAAGTGGTTACCTAATTACAGATGGGATGGTCTTTTAATATCCTTGAAACAGCTGGCTTCTTATGGTATTCTCAGTCACATGATGAAGCCACTGTGCAAATGCTTCTGAGAGGAGCTGAGTACCGGTAGTATAGTTGAACCATTCAAGGTTGGGGGACAATCGGTGTACTGTATTTGCCAGGCTTATGTAGCAATTGCAGTTACCAGGTCATATGAAACACAATTAACAAAAATTCACTGGGGGCTTATTTAAAAGATAATAAAACAGCTGCATTGTCAAGGGCGTATTTATTAAAAATACTGCACTTTGCTGACTGGAGTCCAATCACTGTAATCCACGATGGATTATTTTTTTCTCAGTATCTTTAATGATCAGGTAACAATAGTTTATCCCAAGAACTGCATTTAAATGAATACACTGGGAAATTAAGGCATCACAAATCAACAGGGAAAGAACCGTCAAGGGAAATGGGCAGAAGTCAAACCCAAAAAACATGAACTACAAAGAGTATCAAATCCCATATCAAAGCTATTGAACACATATTAATAATAATAGTAATAATTATTATTTTTATGTGCAAAGTCTTGATTCCATTGTACGATTTCTTACTGACTTTCCATAATATCCATAAACCTGAACACTGAGAGTAGTGTGACGATATCTAATATAGGTAGGGAGAAATTGCATAACATGTGACATGACCGGCAACAGGCATAGTGACTATAAACAACATGGCCATGTCAAAACATGTGAAATGGTAGCACCTGTAAAAATAATCTAAAATACAAGTTGTCAATGAAGAAACGTTGGCTCTGTCCACACTACCATATTTTCATTTAAAAATGTAGAGATTTGTCTCCTGTTATGGAACAAAAGAGTGGAGGAGTTCTCAAGAGAAGTCTGGGGATCAAACGGGCTCCACAAAGTCCGGAACTGAAATAAGCGCTTGGTGGTGCAAGAACGTAAAACATGCTTGCCAGCTGCCTGGTCAGCCTGCAAGGTTTGTCTATTTTAAAGTCTCTATTGAGCTGGTCAGGATCGGAAATCTCTTCTCATTTGATGCCATTCTTTCCAGGGACATCAGTACTTGTAGTTCTTGACTGGAAGAGGTGGAGTTTCTGATAGGACTCAGTTGACCTCACTGGGCATTTTCTTGAAACTGCAGAGGGAAAAAGAGATGATAAAGTTAGCGGCAGCGCCCCCCTCTTACCCAGAGGTGGTATTATAAGCATCAGAATAGTCCAATGGGACACTCCGTTGTCGTTTTTCGTCTACATTATCTCAGTATTTGTCACCCCCAAAAATGAAGACTATTAAACTGGGTACTCTCATAAACACAGGGTCAGTGTTGTAATGTGTATGAGTGAAAAAATGATACTCTAATCGCCTTTTGGTTGGTTTGTGCTTATTTCGGGGCCCTTCCGTGATAGGATTCAACTCATTGCAATGTTTGATTCACTGAGTGGTCAATTTTCATGGAAGAAAAAAATTATTCAAATAGTGTTGTTTTCCATGGTGCATGTTGAACTGCTTACCTGTATGCATCCACACTGTACAGTTTGAATGTTGGATACCTGCTCAAAAGGCAAATAATTTACTGTTGCCTACAGTTTTGCAATAAATCCTGTGGCCAGCAATGTTACCGTTTTAATAAAAACTTTACAGCCCCGTGAAAATCAGATTGTAAATAGTGCAACAGACAGCCTCTTAATAATCTTTATTACTTAAACTTAATCTGTTCAGTAAGGAGGAGCGCATTCTTCAGAAAAATTAATAACAAATTGTTAACAAAGTGGACTGGTGTAGAATGCAGCCGGGCTCACAATATAACAGGACTGTGAGATTCACAAAAGCACAGTGCGGTAAAGTGAGGAGAGAGACACATGCAGGTATGTACGCATTTATTCATTTTCTGTATTGAGTTAGTTTTACAAATGTTTAGTACAAGATGTGCTTCAGTTGCTGTTTACTGCCTATAATTATCTTGCGAATAACCATATTCGCCCTTTTTTAGTGTCACATTAACATTTGTGATGTTTTCCTTAATGACAACATGAATATTGCCAGTTCTAAAGACTGTTACTTTCAACTTTAATCAGAGCATTGATGTGACACAGGACAATTTGCTGCTCTTCCTTCAATAATTTTGGTGTTTTTCTTTATGTTGTGAATATTTTGTCAGTGTCCTGTTCAAAGCTGATAGCCGTAAAAGCGCATAAAACAAAAACAGATCTGATTTTTACGGGGCTATGAATTTTTCACTACATTAAACAAAACAATATGTACAAAACCAAAAAGCAAATCCAAAAATAACATTATTAGGCTTTGTTCTTCAAATATTTAGGGAATATTCATGTATGATTTGTTTCTGTGGTTTTCAGTCCATTCATCCAGATTAAAATAATAAAAACCCTGTCTGTCCTGACAGCTTCATACACAAAACAGAAGCCAATCCTAGATGGGATCTTGGGCTACTTGTTGATTACCATGGAAGGGAGTTGAATCCACGGAGCTCTGAATTTTGGAGGTTACTCTTCAGTCTACAGTGATGTCTGCAGTTATAAGTTTATTACAGATTGGCATGGAACCCAAATTATTTTTATCATAATAGTTTAAGGCAAGAACCAAATCTGGATGGCTTACCAGTGTATCATATTGCACACATGCATGCTGTCATACCTAACCAGTTAACCTAAAGAAACACCCAGTACCCAGAGAATATCCAAGTTCATAAATGCCTGAACTCTACATGAACAGTGCTGGTGATGGAAATTGAATCCTGATCCCACAATAGCAATATTTAACATTGTTCCTCCATACTACTTCTGTATCTATGTATAGATAGATATGGATATTTAAAGTAAAAAAGGGGTATTCCTGCTGCAGCATTTTCCAGAATAAGGCCAAAGAGACCAATGTATGCCACAAACAAAAATATTAGTCCGAAGGAGGATAACAAACATCCTCTCATTTCCTGTTTCTCTATCTTTCTACCCAGGTCTTTTCTTTCTCACAAGTTGAGTGTTGCCCCTAAATTCTCATGCTGACTGTACACTCAAAGTAATTGTGATTTAGTGTCTCTATCACTTCTAACCATGCCCTGTCCCCACCTTTGGGGTTTGGGCAGCCATATGTTTGCAACAAGAACACCAAGATATCCTTGAAAGCCTGGAATTTCAGTTGGTCTAAAAGACTCAATGGCCTCTATCTTTACTGTTTAATTGACAGCCTGGGCCTATTTCTAGGACTTTTGTAGCCTCTGGAACCCAGGTACAACCTAGTTGGTACCCTCACGTTCTCTCCAAACCAATATTGACAACAACAAATGAAAAATACTTGAAAATAAACATTTATTACAAAAAAGTAAATACTGTATAGGTGTGATTTCTACAGTGAGTAGAGGAAAACACAATGTAGAAAATAAAACACAGGAAAAACAGTAAATGTGCTAAAGGTACCACTAACCTACAGGATAGTCCTCTGTCTATAATGTGGGATGGCTGGTCCATCTCTCATTACAGTACTTGCACAGAAATTCCTCTCAAACACTTCCCATACCCCTCTTCTAACACCTCTGACCTCTATTTCTCCTTTGCTTCGAGGCCTTGCCAGCACCTGTCCTTCTGACCCCAAGCTCACCAGATTCTATGCTTCAGTTGACTTTTTTTTTTCTTTTTCTGGGGTCGCTTTGCCTTGCCTAAAATTATATCTGGGTCAGGTGCGGATCTATATTTGGACCAGAGACATAAGGGTAGATTTTTGTGGCTCCTGGTGTCCCAACTGTCCACAATTTCATTTATATATATATATATATATATATATATATATATATATATATATATATATATATATATATATATATATATATATATATATATATACACACACACTATATATAATATATATATATATATATATATATATATACACTCTATATAATCCTAAGCCTAAAAGTGCAATGATTTTATGTGACTTTTTTCTCACGCTTTAAATCGGGCTTATTTTTAAACCTACATACAGTATATATGTTTGGTATCATTCTTATTAGATTTTATTGAACTTTAATGTGATATTGTTAGATTTTCAGATTCGTATTCCTTTTTTAAATTATAAACTAAAAGATATGAAGAACGTACGTCCCGGGAGACGAGACTTTGTGCCAAAAGATTTAACCAAGCCCGGGGCCGGAAATAAAAGTCAAAGAGTAGGACAGCTGCTGTACAGGCTTTTAAATGTTCGAAGCGCTGTGCGAGATGCAGATCACGTGACATGGCAGCTGCAACAAACCAGCAGCTAATCAGCAAAGAGGAGGAAAAAAAAACTGTATTTGTTTCCCATTGTATCACCGTTTAAATGGGGTTTTCGGAGGAGCAACCGCGTCTCCTTGGGGTGCGTTCAGCCCCCTTCTTCACAATGCAGGTGGCAGAGACATGAAGTGGCTGGCGTGTAGTGCAGGCCGGGTGGGTTTGCAAACAAAGCGATATGTGTGTATATATATATATGTGTATATATATATATATATATATATACGTATACTGTGTGTATATATATATATATATATATATGTATATGTATGTGTGTGTGTGTGTGTATATACGAGGGGGTACCCAAAAATAACCGAAAATATTTTTAAATGTGTTTAATTTAATTTTCTGTACAAACTACAATTAGTCTCCTTCAAAGTACTCTCCATTGGCGGAAATACACTTATCTAACTGTTTGTTCCATTGTTCTAAACATTTATTAACTTCATCTGAAGTAATGCCCATTAATGCTCTGGTCGTTTCTTGTTTCACCTCTTCGACATCAGCAAAACGCCTTCCTTTCAAGTATTTTTTCATCCGAGGGAACAAAAAGAAATGACACGGAGCTAAATCCAGCGAGTAGGGTGGGTGGTTCAGGGTTGTCATACCGTTTCAATAACAATAGTTTCTGCAACACTTTTTTCAAGAAGAAAACAAAATTTCACTGCCGCACGTTGGTCACGATAATCGGCCATCGTAAAAAAAACGACGCTTGCACAAAACTACTTTTACAAAATTCACTGAACACAAGCACAACCTTCCAGACTGATGGCACTTGGCAGGCTGACTTGTGAGGAGTGTAACTAGATCGCCCTAGCAGCCCAACCATGTACTACAAGTACCAACCTAACAACAACAAAATTCCAGTTATTTTTCATGTATATATATATCACTCACTCACTCACTGACTCATCACTAATTCTCCAACTTCCCGTGTAGGTAGAAGGCTGAAATTTGGCAGGCTTATTCCTTACAGCTTCCTTACAAAAGTTGGGCAGGTTTCATTTCGAAATTCTATGCGTAATGGTCATAACTGGAAGCTATTTTTCTCCATTTACTGTAATGGAGTTGAGCTCGAAAGCCGTGGGGGCGGAGTTTCGCGTGACATCATCACGCCTCTCACATAATCACGCAGTACGTAGAAAACCAGGAAGAGCTCCAAAAAGCGCTGAAGAAAACATGTATTATATAATTGAGAAGGCAGCGAAACAATAAGAAGCGAGCAAATGACATATACAACCATATTCATGAGTGCTGCTACTTCGGAAACAAAGCACGGTGTAAACCTGAACTTTAAATTAAGTTCATAGACAGGCTGCCGCTGGCGTTTGTAATTTAGTGCCTGCCCATATAAGGCCGTCCGTCAGCGGCAATCCAATAGAAACACTGCTGCTAAATATTCACGGGTGAAGAACTGTGCTTATGCAGAGGAAGATGAGATTGTCAGGGTGGTGTTTGGCACAAACTCAGCGAAACTGCGAGAGAAAGTTTTAAGTGCCAGGTCTTAGCTAACATTAAATACAGCCCTGGACATAGCATGACATAGCACCAGCACAGTTGGGAAACTTCGATGCATGTACACCGAGTGGCTCATGGGAACTGACGCAGTGCGCAGACAAAAAGCAACAGTTCCAAAGAGTGCTGAACAAAAACCGAATTACACAATTGAGAAGGCAGCAAAAAATTATGAAGTGTCTGATACATACAATCATATTCATAAGTGCAGCTACTGCGGAAACAAAGCACACGGTGGAAAAAGTCAATGTCCCGCTAAAGGAAGACAGTATAAAAAAAAACCCGTGCATGCAGTGTGTCAGGTCTCAGATAAAGAAGAAGACGAGCTGTTTATTAATGCAGTAAGAAACGAATCGATGAATGAAACCTCTTATCTTTACAACGATTGACAAACACGGAATGTAAACTTGAACACAACACATCCTACAAATACGAACCTGATTGAAAGAAATAATGATAATCAAATCCTTGATGACAGCAACACTCAATAACACTCACAAAACAATTACTGTATATTGACAATCATGTTACGTTATTTTTAAAATGTTCCCTTTTCTTTTTCATAACTTCTTTAACACAGTACTTCTCGCTGCGATACGGGTATATATATATATATATATATATATATATATATATATATATATATATATATATATATATATATATATATATATATATATATATATATATATATATACACATCCCGATCTACATACTCTCAAATAGACAAGCCACATGCCGTGGCGCAATTGTAGAGGCTTCGCCTTTGGCACCAACATCCGAGGTTCAATTCCCGAGAGGGGTGCACTGAGTATGTACGCGCTTCCCGATTCATTTTACCCTCGCATCCCCTTGGTTTGAGACGTATGAAAAAATATGCGGCTAACGCAGAATCATGTTACGTTATTTTTAAAATGTTTCCTTTTCTTAGCACAAGCACAGCTGAGAAGCTTCGATGCATGTACTCCATAACGCGTTAAAAAAAATAACGCATTTAATCACACTTTCAATTCCAAGCAAAGGGGAACTTGTGTCAATGCATGATTTCCTGGTACATCGATTAGATTGATGCACACACCAGAGCTACAAAAATGTTAGAATTGGAATAAAGCGTGTTCCTACGACTGATCGGAGGAAAATTTCATTTCAAAAGACTACCCGACGAAAGCCTTGATAAAAGCATGGTTTTGTGCACACTGAAAAGCAAGCAAAATTAGATGCATTACATAAAGCGGACTTTGTGGCTCTTATTGGGGATCATTGGACTTCTGTGACAGTTAGTAATTCTAATTACAAAATGTTCAATGATCACACTGTTTTAGCCTAATGTACAAAATAATTTTGTCTAAGGTTACTCAGAGTTTAAAGATTAAGATGATCAAATTACCTTTTATGTTTCTGACTTATTTTTTTAAGAAGAAAAACTGCACTTTATGTTTAAATTTTGGTTATTATTATTTAAAGACAATACCATTCTGAAAATGTACTTAAAGTAATTAAAATACCACTTTATTTTTAAGTCTGCCCAACTTTAGCCAGGGATGATATTTTTGTTTCTGTTTTGCATTGAAATGCAGTGTAAAAGCATTTTTTTTTTCAGAAATTAAAACAGCTTGAGTTTACAATATTCATGTCCATGTCTATTATTTGATTCTGTCGCCCACTAAAACCCTTTTAAATTAAAAACAAAAATTTGCGATTTGGGGCAAATTTTCATGTGTGATTACATACGATTAATCAAGATTAATTATTACACAGCCTCTAATTAATTAGATACATTTTTTTAATCGAGTCCCACCCCTAATATATATATGTAGATTTGTATATATATGTGTATATACAGTATATATGTATATATGTATATATGTATATATGTGTATGTGTGTGTGTATATATATATATATGTGTATATGTATATATATATATATATATATATATATATATATATATATATATATGCCAGCAACACTCATGACAATGACAACACAATTACATTGACAATCATGTTACGTTATTTTCAAAATGTTTCCTTTTCTTTTTCATTACTTCAACACACTACTTCTCCACTGCAAAGCGCGGGTATTCTGCTAGTACATATATATGTGTAAAATCAAACGTCTCTCTGTATGTCTATCCACTTTTCACGAGAGAACTACTTATGTACTAATCTGCTTTTTTTCCATAATTTGCTTGAACTTTCCGTTTAATTTTGCGACTTCTCTCATCACGCTAAATATCATAGTTCACTTGCAGTACGGATTTATTCACACAAGTCCAACAGAGAGGTAGCGTGCTGAGGGGAGGGTGAAGCGGGCAGGGCCCTGCTGGTTGGCAGAGATATCACGTCCACGTGCTTTTCTCCCCATGTGGAGGACGCTCTCCCCGTCAGAGCTAAACATGATCAAATAGAGAGCCAACGTTTGACATTGGAGCGTACCTACCATCTACTTGCCCGAAAATTTACATTTTTTTCTTTTTTTATGATTTTTAAAGTTTGTCCTGTTTCATTACTTTGTGGGCAGAACTGCGGGGGACAGCTAGTGTATATATATATATATATGTATGTATATGTACTGTATGTATATAATATGTATATGTAAAATTCTGAAATGTTTTGTTTATGTTGTTTATTTTTTACTATTGTGAAATTAAAATGTTATGTTTTTGTGTTCATAAGAGTTATTCGTGTATGCTTTAAAATCAGTTTTTTTGTCCAGTGTCTCCTAACTTACCAGTACGTGAAAACTTCCCTGATATACCATTTTAATCATCTTGATGTCTAATTTTGCAAGACATCAGGCTGTTGGGAGTTCCCTTCTATTTTTGGCCCTTTAAATATGAAAACACATTTTTAGGCTATTTTTGGACTATATTTTGTGCAGGAAATCACACTTTTATGATAAAGAGTAAACCAATAAGTGTCTTCAGCAAAAATAATCAGAAGGACTAAGTTGTGTATACTACATCTGCGAACTCTGGGGTTCATCACCAATGGGATATGAAGTGTCAAAGTTAAAAAGTGGTGATCTACATAATACAGGCATGTGGAGTGTCATTTTATGTTGTTTTGAGGTTGCTGATCACGAATATGATAACAGTTTTGATATTTGATTCTTTTGAATTTGATATTATTTTTGATTTTTGATCTTTTACTAGGTATCTAGCTCTCTATGGACCTCGGTCAGGTCAAACTTCTTTTACAATCGAGAATATTTAGACTTTAAACCTTTATATTGAAGTACACATTTTAATATTTCAAAATTTGATGCAACTATTCTTGTTTATTATGTATTTTTTACCTGTGAGGTAAATCTTTACATTTCTTATGAATACACCAAATTAGGGTGGCATATGCTAATTCAGACCATTTTAACATTATTGCAGTGTCATTTTTGTTTTTGTTAATCCATTCAGTCAGTCACATCCAGTCCTTATCCAGTGACCTTTAATGGCCTTGGCCGTGTTTATTGCCATGCTTGTTGGTGGTCATGTGAGAATGGCTTTGTTGTCCATCGATTCTGGCAGTGTTTATGGTGACAGCACAGTATTCAGAACATCCAAGAACACAGCTAGACCCTCTTATAAAAACAACTCTTTGAATAGTGATTACTTAGGAAAGAGTTGCTTTTTAGGTTATGAACATTCTGCTTTGTTTCATCTTAAGTTTGAATTTTAATTTAATATTTTGTGATTGATTAACTGTTCTGTCTTTGACTTAGCAGTAGTTTGAGCTTTAGCCTCATTTAACTAATTTTCATCACCAATTTAATTATTTATGACCTTTTTTGTTTCTGTTGCTCTTTCTACACCTACTGCCCTAACTTTAGTATTTGTCTTACATCACATACACTACACCCTGGAGTATTATATATTGCACTTACCAAGCAGTTCTTGATGGGGAGTATGGCTTGAGGACCTCCGTCTCTGCTATGCAGTACTGAATCTGACCTGTCACTCCACTGCAACATTTATCTGAATGTTCAAAAAGTGTGTGAGACAACATGTGTGTCATGTTCAGCTTTGGCTTTCAGCTGAACACATGTTGCTCCTAAGCCTTGGTGGTCTGAAAGAAGCAGAGCAGTAGTTGAGTTATCAGTGGTGTTGCTGTTCTTCTTCCAGGTCATTACTTTGTGACGATAGGAAAAACAAAAACAGAAATGTGTCACAGTGAAACCTCCATATCTTTCCCCGTAAAAGCTGTGGAATGTTTAGAGTATAAGAATGTAGATAGTTTCTGCATACATACTGTACTTAGTTCTATGTTTGTAAAGATAACTGACAAAGTAAATCAAAAATGCATGCGTATGTAAATTGTCTTAGCAGTTTGATTCCTCACCATGACCTGTTGCAACAGCTTCAATGCTTATTTGCATACATTCTGCAGGAGCTGTACTACAGGGGTGCAAAACCACCCTTCCCTGATAAATTCCATGACTTGCTGTTGTGACGGTGGGGGTGGAAAATGTAGTCTTAAGAAACCACAGACCAATCTCATAATTGCTTATGTGAGTTGAAATCTGATGGTGAAATAGCTATGGTATATAGTTTACATTGCTGTCATTCACAACATTCATTGCTCAGTTCTGCCCAGTACATGGGGGCATTTTCTTCCTAGAAGAGTTTTTTTACCATCAGGATAGAAATCCCATGCCATCTTATCAATATGATTATTCAGCATTATTTTATATTTATTTGTATTTATATGGATGTATAAAGAATCTAGTGGATCTAAACCAAGTTAGGAAAATGTACTTAATGGACATAATGATGACCTGTCATTAACCTCCACTGTGGGGAAATAAAACTTCCAGGCCTGTAGGCATTGTTTTGTGTGCTTCACTCATCTATCTATCTATCTATCTATCTATCTATCTATCTATCTATCTATCTATCTATCTATCTATCTATCTATCTATCTACATTTTGCAAGAAGTGTTTATGTCTGATAAATTGCTTCATTTTCCCACAATTAGGAGCATCCACCCTTGTAAAATGTTTTAGCCTGAAAGTACTCTGATATAAACTTTGCCCCAAAGAGGCTGGTCAGTTGTTTTGCTATTTCAAGGTACTGAAGATATCAATTTGCCTTTAACTGAAATAATATAATATTTTTCAAAGCATATGATACATTTTTATGCTAAGTGATGGGTCCTGCCTTTGTCTTGAAAGGCTACCTCATTATTTTCATGCTCTTTCTTTTTTTATGCCCATCATCATTAAAACATTGTAAGTTTTTTGTATTTACTTTGCCTGAAGCAGACATTTTCAACTCTGGTGGTGCAATTTGAAAATGTTTAAAGAAAGCCCAGACAGTGCAGCTGGTGAAGTCTTTCTAAAGCATGTCATGTAACTCCTCAGGATCCTTGTTCATTTCAAAATGCTTACCAGTGTGCAGTCTGTACAATTCAGCCAGTTGCGTTCAGTGCAGTTCACCCTCACACTACACACACACACTTTAAGTGGCTCCTCCCATTTCTCTTTCACATTCATGCTTTTCTTTTGTTTTACTTATTTTCTCCATATTGTTCTTGCCTAATACTTTTGCTCCATTTTTCTAGTCTCTCTCTCTGTCTTTTTTCTTGCCTCTTCCTTTTCTCATCTTCCCTCCTTTGACCTTTCTTCTCCTTTTTCACACACTCCTTCTTCCCCCATGTCTTTTTCTCTGCCTTTATTATGTCTGCTGTTTTCCCCCTAGTGGTTTGCTGTCCAGTCCTTGCAGCTGCACTGCTGTTGTTTCTTTTCCTTCTTTCTTATACTTTAAGTTGAAGCATCCCAAATATTCTCACCGACTGCTGTTTACTTGTCTTGTTTCTATGGAAACAGTTTAACAAAGTGACTCTTTCAGTGGCCTCGATCTCCAGCAGCTGTGGTCATCACTCCAGCATTTCCAATACAGGTGCATTAGAAACTTTGGCTTGGCAGAGCAGATGTGTTTCTATTAAAACCCCAAACGAAACAACTCCTCTTTACTCTTTTGCTCCACCTGCTTCTTTTATTTGTATCAATACTGATCTGAGGAGAAAATATTGCCAGGTAAACAGTCAGTGTGAACATTTGCTATCTCATGTAACAAAGTTTAAATGTTCCAACCAGAAAACATTTAATTCAGTTCAAACAATCATGAATTCATGATTCAAAACCATCCATCTATTTGCTGTGCGTATTTGATACAATTTTAATGTTGTAGGAGGCAAAGTCTGTCCTAATGAAATTTAGGTCCACCATTTAGTTTTGCTTGCTCTCCTTAGTGATATGGATGGGAAAAGGAATTCTTGGGGAAATTTCATTCTGACCTGAGGAAAACATCTAAAATCCACCACATGACTGTGCCTAAAATTAAAATATTACATTTCTATAATTCATTTCAGGGTTGCAGGAAGCTAGGGTATATTCTAGAGGCATTGGATACAAAGCAAGAAGTAACCCTAGTAGGGGTGTCAGCCCAGTGCAGTGCACATTCACACCCATGCCCACATTGGGTCGATCAAGAATAACCAGTTAAACTAACACCCTTGGGAGTAAAAGCAAAGTCTTTGGAGGAAAACCCATGCTGAGTCCACATGGACAACACAACATGGTGTGGGACTGGAACTGGAACCCAGGACACTGGATCCGTATGGCAGCAGCACTGCCTTCTGCAGCCCAGGCTGATATCTGAGCACAGGCACTTCAACTCATATAGTGGAGTTTTTATTTAAAAGCTAGTAACATAGTACATGTGTAGCAGTGCTACCGCTGGAATGACTCCATTTCTCAGCAGCCCCAAATGGGATTGCCCTCATTGGATGTCTAAAACGGGCACAGGGACTACTGGTGACAAGAAGGGCCAGCAGGAAACTTGAAAAAGGGCTGGCGAGGCAGCAAGAGAGATCTGTGTTTCTGTGTAACCCATGTGTCCTGTCTGACGTAACCACTGTAAAGTCATTTGTACCCTGGATTGTTTCCTGCTAGGACAAATGGACTGTCTCATGCCCAGCTGTCGCGTGAATAGTGGTGGATTAGTTGTCGTGCGTCTTCAGAGGGAGCACTCCGGCAAATCTCACCCCTTGCCACTTGGGACTATTGGTAGGACTGTTTAATTAATTTATTACGGAAGCCATTCCCTGGATCATCATCGTCAACTTTACACCATACCATTTCATCCGTTTCTGACGCATTGGAACTGTATAAGGACATGAGTGTTTGTTGTTGTGGTTGATATTTGTGTTAAAATTGTATCGCTGAAGGGGAAGGGAAGGGTAGTCTGATTTTTGTTTTTTGTATTTGATTTTTCCATTTGTTATATTATTTATTCATGTGTTTGTTTCGTGTCCCTGTCTGTGAGTGTGTGTGGGTCAGGCCAAGGCTGGGTGCATTCCTGGGATCCCCACCGAAAAAATAAATAAATCCCCTTCCCATCGACGGTGTGAATCTGAGCAGCACCAGACTGCTACAACATGTTAAAAATCAACACAAAAATACTGTGAATTGTGTACCTCTATTGCAGTTATAAAGTAAATGTGCGTATGCATTTATTTTCATAACATCTAATGGAATAAGAAGGAAATGACTACTTGAAGTATGACATCTTTTATTATATTCAACTATTTAGTATTTCAATTACGTTACATTTCAAATAGTTATTTCCCGCTCATTTCTTTTAGTTTCTTGTGTTTGCTGTCTTTCTAAGCAGTGTTGTATTACTTTAGTGAAGGATTCTGATTTAGTGCATTTATTCATAGACATTAATTCACATTAAAATTGTTTTTTAAGATACACATAGTTATATAGTAATGTGAACAAATTCTTACTTTTAAAGAGTAAAGATGTAGATACATTTTAAAAGTCTCTGACTCCAACTTTATCCTTCAGCACCACTGATAAGTATCCCAGTATTTTGAACTTGATACCTAAAGACTGCTGAGAAAGTGTCAAAGCAGAAGTGGAATTCAGGGTGGAACAACAAAAATGCATTGACAAAGATGTGTAGCCAATAACCATCCTGCTTACTGGCAAGGTGTAATTTTTTATAAAATAATAGAAATTAAATGTAAATGTAGCATTACAAAACATATAACATGAGTAGAATCATTATCCACATAACAGAAGTATAGAGGTAGCACAGAATCACATAAATAAAAGGTTACCAGCATTGAGCAGTTTATTGTGTCACATTATGTGCTTTATAGCAAGTCTAAAACTGTTGCAGGTGATGATTAAGCTGGACATACCTTGATTTAGATGTAAGCAGCAGTACCAAAAATTCATGTCAGGCTACAGTTAAACATTAGGTGTTTTTTTTTTGTAGATATTGGCAATAGTGTACTTGTATATACAGCCAATTCTCCTTACCTGTTGGAATTATGTTTCTGAAAAACTCTGCGAATTTGGAAAACATACATGCTGAAGCATCAGTTCTATGGTAAATATTGGGTTAGGTTTCAGTGGGATGCTGTCTCAGGGGGAGACAGGGGTGGAGACGTCAGGCTCCCATTCTCACCCCTCAAGGCTTGATAATGATGACATTGTGTTGTGTTTTATTTCCTCTATAGTCAAGTTTGATCATCTTCTAGTTGCCCTGTGATTCATTAGACCAGGTCTGCTTCTTCCGTTGCTTCATGGTCCTGTTTTGATGTTCACTTGCGCATTATAGGTACTTTCAGTGGTGGACAGGAGTCAGTATGGGCATTCTGACCAGTCTATGGCTATGCAGCTCCATATGCTGCAAGCTGTAATGCACTTTGTGTTCAGACAGCTCTAATGGCCAGCATTACATATTTCATTTAATATGTGCACCGTAGCTCTTCTGTGAGCCTTGAGTACCCATGACCCTGTTGCTGATTCTCCTTTCTTGGACCACATTTGACAGATACTAACCACTACATGCCAGGGACATCCCACAAGACCTGCCATTTTGGAGATGCTTTGATCCAGATGTCACAATTTGGCCCTCATCAAAGTCACTCAGATGTTTACACTTGCTCATTTTTCCTGCTTCTAATACATCCTCTACTGGAACTGACTGTTCTCTTGCAGTCTAAAATATTCCAGGTTTCATTGTAAAAAGATAATCGGTGTTGATCACTTCATCTGTCAGTGGTTCTAATTTTGTGGCTGAATGGTATATTGTACAATTATTTACATATAAGCACTTGCTTAGGGTCACACAGTGATCTACAAGAGAGGGGGTGGTGAATGGTTGCTTAACTTACCATTTTACCTGTGCGCCATACTGATCGTCTAGAATAGTTCATGGACGGCTACAGTGGCTGCAGGTTTTTATTTTAACCAATGTCTTTATTAGAAGCTGAATGTTACTGCTGACACACTTTTTTGGTTTATTTTAGTTCACTTACTTGTTAAGATTTATATCTATGCTATGCAATATAACATAACAATTCTCTCCAACAAACAATTATCCAACCAAACAGGTCTGATGAATTGAATGGTTTAGTCTTCTTTGTCAAATTTCTTATGTTTTTTTTATATAAACCGAGTTAAATTCAATATAGGGTCAGTAGAGGTGAAGTCTATCCTGGCACAGATTGATACAAGGCAGGAAACAGCCCTGCATGAGATGCTAGTCCATTGCTATACCTACACATATCACCCATTTTCATTTTAATTTTTTTATACCTGTTAATTTTGCCCAATTAATCTTTAAGGATATGTGAGGAAGAAGGGAATACCTGGAAGGAAAACTAACACAGACACAGAGAGAATGTGTATGCTCCACAGGGATAATGGCTGGATGGTGCATTTGAACCTGCTCATAGACAATGTAATGAAACCAAAAATGTTTGCCCAGGAAATGCCAAGGACCTGAGAATGCAAACACCTGTGCTATTGGTGGCTGTACTTGCACTGTACACTATGATCAGCATCTGCTCATATTTCCTTTTACTGCCCATTGTTGGATCAAGGGTGGCTAAAGGCAACATCACTTGTATCAGCTCTAGGCAGGATCTACCACTGGGTGGGATTCAGGACATGCTCATACACACAATTTTGAGACAACTTAGAGTTGTCAGTCATGTCTTTGAGAGGAAACAGAAGGTCTAGACGATGCCAGTATGAATACAGTGAGAAGATGCAGACTTCACATAGATTGGAATTGAAGAGGAGAACTAAGTAGTTTTAGAAGATAAAGCTACATGCTGTGCCACCATGCTGTCCTTCAAATAACCTGACAAAATCAACTAAAGTGTAGAAAATAAATCAAATATGGTATAGACTAGTGCTTCCTAAACTCAGTCCTTGGGGACCCACTGTGGCTGCAGGTTTTTGTTCCAACCAGCTTCTGTTTTTAATTAAACTCATGGGGAGTTAAGTGAACGGTTTATTTCCCAGGTTCTGAGTTTTGGGAACAATATAGAAATTAGAAAACTAAGTTTGTTTAAAAAAATAATTAAAATGTACCAAGCAGTTATATGAGAATAATGTATTTTTTTTTTCTTTTTAACAATATTTTCATCTTGATTTTTATTTCATTTTTCTAGGTGTTCTAATTGTTTAATTAATCCATTATTTACTAATTAGTGGGTCTGATGGTAAAGTAGGTGCAGCCTATGAGCTCTGCTCATTTTTAATTGTCATTAATAAGATACAACAAAGGGGGAAACTGCACAGAGAAAGCATAAAATATAATGAAATCAAAAAAGGAGAGTTAAGCATTTAAATCTATAGCAAAAGCAGAAATATTTCTAAATGTCTTATAAATATAAAAATCATGCTGCTGTGCTTTTCTGGATGTAGAATAAGAGAAAAATAATACCAGATAGTTAAATGAGATCAGTGTTATCAGGTGTTGTCACTGATTAGGAATCTGGTTGGAACAAAAAACCTGCAGCCACAGGGGGTCCCCAGGACCAAGTTTGCGAAACACTGGTATAGACAGTAATTATATAACTTGGGAAAAAAATCAGAAACTCATTAGAGGGGTGCCCCCCGTTTTTCCCTGCCACATGAGTGCCTAAAGTAGCTTTGCATAGAAAGGATTTTGTAAGCCAGCAAATCCTGACCTGCCTGTGGTGGCTGAGCTCTGTGACCTGCAGGGCTCACTGCTTCATGTTCTCTCCTGATTGCATTTGTGACCTGCATCTATGAATACCTCAGGTTCGCTCATTTCTTATGATGACTTGCTTCTTTAAAAGTGTACATTCTTTATGATATTTGGGAGGGAAACTTTGATGCGGCTACTATATGAGTGCTAATTTTGCCCCTTTTCTCTTTATAGGCCCAATGTCTGTGCAGAGAAGCAGCTGAATGTTGTGGGACACATGAAGCCTTGTGTGCAAGCTTTCACACGCATGGTGAAAGTGTGGAAGCAAGGCTGCACAGGGCAACTGTGGTGTGTTGGCTATGAGAGGAGGTAAGTGCTTTAGGAGTGAAGGCTGCTCTTGTGACTCTTTACCACACGTCCTCTTTACTAAAGAACGTGGGACGCCAGGGTGAAATGTGTGGGAGCAGAGCATCTTGGAAGACGTTTGTCAGAGCCAGCCACTTTGAGCCAGCAGTTGTCTGAAATGACTCAGTTCTGGAATGTCAATTTGGAAAAGATGTCAAATTCCTTTTACAGTTTTGCCCTGAGTTAGAGGTCTACCGTTTTTTGAGAGATGGCCAAGGGCTCAGTAACAGCTCCATTAAAGCTCTGCTATACGACTTTATGCCCCTGAGCCTCTACTTCCGTTTCATTCAATGCAGGCTGCAAATAAGCAACGGGCTGAAGAGGCCTGGCAGCCTGTTGCCTTTGAAGAGCATGAAATTCTGGTCGCTGAGCTGTGAAATTAAAGAGAAAGTTGATGTATGCATATGCAGGAAATGGATTAGCTTACCAGAAACGTGTTATTAAAGTCTGCCAGTGTCACCTGGATGAAAAAATCCCATGTGATGGAAATGAACAACATTCTCCAAGATAGTCGATGATTAAAGCAAAACTTTAAGCCAAGATAAAAAACAAAAAAAAAAAATTTGAAGAGCTGGCTGCTCAGAGAGCAGCCTGTGAAATGGACTATGAAGCACAACCCCGTTTCTGCTTGTGTGGTCGACCATAGTGGTCACTGGCACAGACTGCGGTCATGATAGCATGGCGTTGGCAGGATTTGAGGATTTCAATTTTAACTTTTGTTATGTTCCATTTAAAACGAACAAGAGGTTAATTGAGTGCTTCTGGTCAGTGCCATGCTGCTTTGGCTGCTTGAAGTGTTATGATAGCAGCAGTTCTTAGGATTTGGTTAAATCTGCAAATGTATTCACTTAAAAACTGGATACTAGAAATAAAGAAAACCACCTTCAGTGCTGCCAACAAATTTCAAAATAAGTAACAATCAGCTCAGGTCAGGATTGGGTGGAAGTCTCGGCAACAGCAAATGTTGGCAAAAGGGATAAGAAATTAATATAATGAATTGGTGAAATGTCCTTGGAATGGGTAAGGCAGAAACATTTCTGGAAGCTTTTGTTGTTATAAGCAGCAAGAGTCCATAAAAAATCAGGAACAAATTGGTATTTCAGAAATCTGTCAGGGGTCAATGTCCGGGTGGCACATCCATCATCAAACTGTACACAGGACAGACACCCAGGTAGTTTGTAACTGAGATGGGCACAGTAGCGAAAGAGCGACAACACCACAACAACCAGATTACGTTACAAGTGCAAAGTGCATGTTTATTAAGCTAAGTTGAAATAATAAAGTCAAGTGCAGATAATAAATAATGTCAATAAATAATCCAATTAAAAAAATTGCTATTTTGGATATAAAACAATGAATAATTACTTTCAAATGTCAGTTCAAAAGATTCCATGGCATCAGGTTTAGGCTTCTTTGCAAGTCAGCACGAATTGCATTCTGTCTCCCGAGCTCATCTCCCACAGTTGCGATCGCCTCCTCCTGACTGACACTCTGTCCACACTCCCTGGTAATGTCCTCTCAGAGTGTTATTAACTATTCACCCATGCATGGGCCTGACCACACTGCCTCCTCTCCTCCTCCGCGCCTACTTGCTCTCCTGACTTTGCCTCGGTGTTTTTGTCTTCTAAATGTCCTCCACTGTTCTCCCTTCCTCCCCATGTACTGCTCTGTTGGCGAGTGCAGGTAGTAATGAGGCAATTGTCAAGACCATGCATGTCTGCACGTAAATGCACAATATACCAACTGCCTCATCAACACCCCAAAGCCACTCTGCCATGCTACAACACACGTGCCCCACTCGTCGAGCTTAACTGCACTGTTTTTTCTTTAAAAAATGTACACTGCCACCGACCTCACATCATGACATTATCATCTATTCATAGTTATTATGTAACCTGCTATGGATCTAAATAAAAGGTTCTTTCTGAAATTTTCATGTAGGTAGTTCTGTTTGGAACCAAAAATGGTTTCCTTATGGCATCGCTTTGAAGGACCACACTGGCACCTTGAGTTTTAAGAGTGTCATAACCTTACGACTAAAAGGTATAAATAGGAGCAATGCCTGATACTGCTGAATTTTATTTTACAACCCAAGCTTCAGGATGGCTACACCTCATAGTGTACAGGTGTGTTCATATTTTACTAGCCTTAAGCACCATCTACTTTTCCAAGACAGATATTTTTGCTGATGTTCTTCATTTGTTTCCCTGTATAGACTCATAAATACACTACATGGCTATTCAGATTTGATTCTTGGTAAGCCACAATTGTACATTTAATTGATTGAGAAGCCTTTTCCTGTTTTCATTTATTTAAATGGACTATGCCCCCTTAGATTTTGGAAATAAAAATTGGGTTAAAACATTGAAAATCTGAAAAAAATGTTTTACTTACCTGAAAAGTAGCATCCATATTCATCGTATAACCTACAATTGAAAAAAGGAAATATTTTATACCAAGCTTTCTAAGCAAAGAATTGAAACACATTGCACTGGGCACTTTTATGCATATCTTTTGGTCTTGTTCCGCTGTTTATTGTTTTTTTGGTTAGATATATGTTGTTATTTTTTATCTTTAAGGTATAATTTCCCCCAATCACAACACATCTTTATGTCATTGGGTACATCTCCGCTTGGCGTGTCTTCTTTCCAAAACAAGGCCTTTATTTTTGGTGATATTGCTGCTAAATTATTGTCAGAGTCCAAATGGAAATCCCCTGAATTAGTTAATCCAATTCACTGGCTAACTTCATTTTATAATCTCCGGCTCTCTGTATCATCTACTAATGAAGCGTTTGCTAAAGCCTTGCATAATTACGAGTTTTACTAGACAAGGGCCATTGGACTCCTGGACCTTCTGATTTTTTTTTTTCTTACCCTACAGGACTGGTGGGGTTGCTTAGCATGTTGTAGTATACATTACAGATCTTTTGTCAGAGTTGGATGCGGTGGAAGTTGCCTTTTGTTTTTACTGTTTTGTTTATGGGGTTGAGCTGAGACGGGGGTTTTGTTTTGTTTCCTTTTTATTACTACTAGTTAGTCTTTAGGGTTGATTTCCTTCTAATTTCACAGGTGGTCAATTCTGCAATAACAAACAGGTCACAAAAAAAGAAACACAATTGCGCACTGAAAACAGGTAGCACTAAGTCTCTTTTACCTCGACTGGAAATGGTGATGTATGCTGCACAGAATAAAGCAGCTAAGAACCTGAAGATGTTTTAAAAATCAAAAAAGTCACATTTGAAATCATTCAAAAATGTTTACAGTACATCGTGTCTATAAGCCCACTATGGGGATGCCACAGTGTCCCCACGCATTTGAAACCAAAACTACTCCAGTGATTTGAATTATCCAGGTGTCAGATTACAAAGGGCTGCTAGTTTTTTCTCCAGGGTTTTCCTTTTAATGGAAATTAAGAATTGATGTGATTTTACGTGTTGCCCATTTTAGGCTTGTAAGAACATAAGAAGAGTTATTCTGATAAGTGGATGCCTTTCAGCCCTGCATAGCTTGTCAATCCCTATTCACTTAACTTCTGCAAAATATTAAGTGAAGATCTGAAGATCCCTAAAGTCATATTATTTACTAACTTAATGTATGTATCTGTGGTTGTCTGAAGAAAAACATTTGTCTTCTTTGTGTAGAAGAACTCCTTTTAAAGTAAATACTGGGATCAACCATCGTAATTTCCTTTATAATTTCAAACACTTCTGTCTTAACTCCTATAACATCCTTTACTCATACAATAGCTTATATACCTAATAGTCTTAAAATCATCCTGGTCACTCTTCTCTGGACTTTCATTATTGCTGCTGACCAAAACTAGAGATAATGTTCCAGATGATCCCTCACTAGTGTGTTTTGTAGCCGCCTTTAATTAATTAATCTGTAATGATAACAGTAATAAGTTGTTCTCCTAAGGTGTGCTTTCAACTTTCAGACCCCGCCATTGTGTATTGAGATGTAATATTTTTTACTTCATATGCCACATTTAAAGTAAGTGATTTAGTGAGCAGGAAGATGCCTTGTTTGAATAGCATAACTAAAAGTTCATTGTCAGGTCGTTGGCATTATATTTGGGGTCTTGCAGTTTAATGGAAGCACATTGAATCCAAGAATTACTTCCTCTGTTCCACTTACTGAATGGCAATGCTATGTTTTCTTCAGAAATGCATACAATGAGCTGATTTGATCACAATTTCTGAACATGGCATTACTTCAGATTCCTTACATAGATTTGTTTTCAGAATAACCAAATGTTCTTATTAGATGTTTGCTTGTTCCCAGGCACCATCTGTTCTTCTAATGGGTCCTTTCTTAGGTTTTCATTTTTCACCTTCTTCCCAAAGTTATGCATTATAGATTGGAGACTATAAATTGTCCCTGTGGTGACTTGTGTCCAGTCCAGGGTTGATTGCTGCCTTTCTTCTGATTTTTCCAAAATACGTTACAGGCTCTCATTAGGCTTGAGTGTAATAAATGATTTCAAAAAGGGAATTAATGAATTTCCCTCAAGGTTTCACTTTATCAGTACATAGCCGTTGCTCCCATTAGGCAGTTATTATTTAGCACTTTCAAAGTTTTGTTCAAGTGGAACAAGCTGCATGGTTTCTGTGTACAGAAGGAAGAGGGAACAGTCCTGCAGCCCACTCGTTATATTGGTGTACATTGGAGGATTATAACGTTTTCTTTTCCTGTGCTCATGAAAAGCCCCAGATGTACTTCTTTCTCACTTGTATGTCAGAAGCGTTACCTCAGCATCTTTGTGATTTTACACCAAGGGTGAAAACAGCTTCCCCTCCCAGCCTGCAAGAAGAATAAGAAGAAAAAAAAGGTTAATTCACTGGATTGCCCCTAGGCAGTAGGCTTGATGGAGCAGTGGCATGTCTGCCGGCTCGTCTCGACACCTCCTTCTGGGATGTCGAAGCACAATTAAGTAGAGCCTTGGGCCTCCAAAGACACGGCTGTCTGAGCTAATACTTGCTTTGATGAGTTTCAATTGAAGGCTCTCGTATAATCTGTACAGTATGTAATAAAGACAAGGGATGATTTGATGTGTCAAAATACAGGGAGGGCGAGCATGTGGGAGCGAGTGGGCTCTTGGAGATTTCAGTGAGAAAGCCCTTAACTCTTTCATCAGTACCTTCATACTATTCCGAAGTAGTATCCATCCATCCATTTTCTGATGCTTATCCTATTGTGGGTTTTAAAGGCGGAGGATCTGTCTAAGCAAAGATGCCCAGACCTTTCATTTCCCTTCCACCACCTCCAACTCCTCCAGGGGGATACTAACTGGGAGATATTATCTCTACAGCATGTCCTGGGTCTGCCCTGATGTCTTTTCCTGGTTGGAAATGCCTGGCACACCTCCCCAGAGAAACATCCCAATCAGATGCCTGGACCACCTCAACTGGCTCTTTTTGATACAGAGGAGCAGCTGCTCTATTTTAACCTCCACCTGAATGTTTGCACCTTTCACCCAGTCACTAAAGCTGAGCCCAGACACCCGGTGATGGAAAGTCATTTCTGCCACTTGTGTCCATGATCTAGCTCTTTCGATCACTATAGGTAAGGATAAGAATTCAGACCAACCCATAACTGGAGAGCTTTGTCTTTCTGCTCAGCTCCCTCTTCACAACAAATGACCGGTACTGCTCCTCCAGTCTGCCTGTTGATCACCTGTTTCCCTCACTTGTGAACAAGAGCCCAAGATACTTAAACTCTTCTGTTTGAGGCTGCACCCCTTCCCTCACTTGGAGATGCCACTCAACCCTTTTCTGGCTGAGAAACCCAACACTAACCCTCATCCTTGCTGCCTTACACTTTGTTGCAAACCGTCCCAGTGTGTGTCTAAGGTCACAGCATGATAAAGTCAGTAGTAGTATACAAAGTGTGACGCTGAAGAAGTGTTTAAGCAGCATTTATAATCAATATATTTGTCTGAAGTCAAGTGCTTGGGTGTCTCACTACAAACTGACAACTCGGTTTCATTGCATTCTAGATGTGTAATTTTTCAGTCATTTTTCAGAAGCTGTAACATCATCTTTGTGCTTTGCATTTTAGGACTGCATATTACACTGCTTACCGACAGGTGTACAGACAGGAATACCAGACCATCTATAAGTGTTGCCCTGGGTGGACTCAGCTGAATGGCGAAGCAGGCTGTCTATACCGTGAGTGTTGTTTACAAAATTTGTTAACTGCTATTAAAAGGGGGAAAATGAGTCTTTTTGTGAGTCACACAACTGCACTACCTCATCACCAACAGCATAATCTGAGTGAAAATGATGACCACACAGGTGTCTCTTCATCTCAGGAAAGAGAATAAAGTCAGAGGGTTCCAAATCTAGAAAATGAGGAAGGATGGGGCAACATTCTGAAGTTGCATTCTTGAAATGTTTCCACTGTCCTGTAGGCTTTGTGTGGTGGAGCACTGTGATGAAAGAGGACTTTTCAGGACTTTTTCAGCAGTAGTAGGCAGGAGATACAGTTGCCTGGTTGAAAGTTTTTTAGGAATTACAAACAAAGCCTGGTCTACTTAAGAAAAACAGTTCACATACTTGATGTTGCTCCTTCGTAGGTAGGCTCTCTTCCCATCAGACACCCCTTGTATAATATAATAATGTCAGGAACGGAGATCGAGACTGTTTTTAGCTTAATGCCTTGGCTAGCCTCACTCACAGCCTTAGCACAGTCTAAACTCAAAAATGAAATGGCTGAGTTAAAGAAAAAACTCATTAAGCCAGACAGTGAACATCAGTGCACTGTGCAATAAGTCAAACAGTTAATCCTTATTTTAAATAGTGGGATTAGCAGCATACTCATTTTAAGGATCTTGACCTTCCAAACAGGATTACAATATTGGGATAGTGCTATCATGGTGCCCTAGACGCTCACGCAATGAGCAATGCTTAGCTCTGCCCCACTTTAGCTTTGCTTTCAGTGCAATCATCTCAGAGTTTGTAGATAAGAAACTCGCCCAATTCAACTTGGCAGTGGATCACTAACTCTTTTACAGATAGGAAACGGTATCTGTGGTTTTGCACAAAAATGTCTGTCGCATTAACCCTTAGTACTGAGGCACCACAGGGCTGTTACCTCTGGTGATTCGTCTGACCAACGTTTGCAGATGACATAACGATATTAGGCCTCATTTCAAACATATACGGACAAGAGGTGGAATGTCTGAGAGTGGGGTGCAGCCATAATAATTTGGACCTTAATATTTAAAAAACTCATGAGGTGATTATAGATTTTAGGAAACAGTCACCCAATCACCTATCACCTGCTGTAAATGACTCAGCCATTGGGATGACATAATCATTTAAGTTTCAGGATACTGTGCTGTCACAAAACCTTAAGTGGAACAATAAAATTGTATACATTATTAACAAAGCCTATCAGAGAATGTTCTTTTTTCACCAGCTGTAGAAATTCAATATCTTTCTCTAACAATACTGGACCAGTTCAACACAGCCATCATCGAATTCATTCTGACCTTCAGGCAAAGGCCAGTCTGCAGCACAGCATCAGAATCTGTGAAAAGACTGTGGGCTGTAACTTACCACATATTCAACTTTTATATGAGTCCAGGGTAAGGACACATTCTGCAAAGATCATTGCTGATCTGACTCACGCAGGGCATCACCTACTCCAAAGACCTCCCTCCAACAAATGCCTTTGTACAATGAAAGCTAAAACAACATGTCGCCTTAACAGTTTTTTTTCATGTGCAGTTATTCTGACTGGTTAAGTCTGACCTTCCACTCAATATCTTTGTACATCTGCACACTAGACTACCTAGACTTTTAAAATCCTGTTTTATCTCTTTATGTTTTGTATACCTTTATATCCTGCATCATATTTTATCTTTTTAAATTCATGATTTGTATTCTCTGTTGTCCTTGCATGTTGCGCCAATACTATCAAGGCACATTTGTGTATCTGGCCAGTAGAGTGAATTCTGATTCTGATTAATGCCATCTCTCATTCCAGCTCTTGCCTTACCCAGGGTTGAACCCAAGCTGGTGCTTTGAATTGCCTGTGTGTGTATGTGCCCCAAGTGCAATCTTAAAGAACTTGATTTAGCAAAAGTAGTTTGTTATAGTTATTTCATGTTTATAATAGTAGTAAAGACATGAACAAAGGCAGAGTAAAATTCTGTAATTACATGCAAAATATTATACCATGAAGTCACATTATGACCAAGACAGACTTTGCTCTTTCACCTGGAATGGCTTCTACAGTTTTACAACTCTGAATACTACAGTTCAGCTGTGCTGCTTACCACTCATTCTTTCTCTCAAATTGTCCCCCCTTTTCTCTATTATCTCTGTGCCAATAAGCTTTGGCCACAAGCTCTCATCAGGAGTCCAAATTCTGATGCGTTATGGCAGACAGTAGCATTTTAACCTGTTCTTGGGGTGAACCATTAAGTCAATGTTCTCCTGGACTGCTAGTCAACAGTGGTCTCCAGCATCCCCTGGAGAAAACCATCTACAGAGGTTTCCCAGCTCTCTGACCTCCTCAGTTATTAACAAGAAGTCTTCAGTGTGTTGCTGAATCTCATACCCGTTGGGCTTGGGTATCCTGCACAAATTCTTTTAACGTCCTTTATGATCTGTCATGACCCCTCTCTTTCTTTCTGTCCCTTACTATTTAGAGAACACACTTTGCACCTACCAGCTCCGGAAGCTCTTTCCTACTAACGCTGGCATATGGAAATATTCTTTTCTTTGGAGGCTCCCTGTGGGTTTCTGTCTTTACCTTATCATTGCTGAGAGATGCAATAGCCATCTGCAAAGGCAAAGTGAAGTTCAAATTCTTGCTCAAAGGGCAGAGTTGCCTTTTCTCCAGAGGCACTACAAGTCATAAATTACTGCACCAAGTGAGCTGGTGTTGCATTTCCCTTCAATGATCCTTCCACTGATATTTGGCTTCCAAGTGGTACGCACTGAGCCTTTAGGTAATAGCAAGGTACATATCCTAAAAATGGTTCCATACATGTTAGAAGAAAGCAGTGAAAAAATGGGAAAGTCTTTTTAGGTCAGGGAAACATAGAATCCATCTGGCAGCACCTTGTCACAAGCATTACTATTTTTTTTCGGAAACAAACCAATGCCTTTTCTTGTCATTTTTTCTGGCTTCCTCTTTTTCACTTTGGCCACACCATCGAGCGAAACATCCTCAACAATTTTATAGAGATATAAAAAAGGAACCAGTAGTCAAAGTGACTTCAGTGGTTGATGTGGGGGTTAGAAATGGCCGCTGGCTGGAATGTAGTCCCTCATGTGAAAGACAAAGCACATCTAAAGTGTAATAATGACAGGCCTTTGAGCTAAGGTGGCCGGCATTACACAAATCAATACGGCTGAAACAATAGCTCTTTATGTGCCATGTTTCTTTAAACAATTTCAGTGGTCACTGGGGGTGTGTTTTATTGGACAATAATTGCTTCATTACCAGTCATTTGGGCATTGGTTTGCAGAGCAGGGACGTAATTCATCCCCAATCTGCTCTAGGCCTGAGTTTCCTCCCCCACTACCTCCAATAGTTGGCTCTGTTGACTGACTTCATTTGTGAGGCAAAGACGAAAAAACCAAAAGGAGCTTTATGTGTTAAGAAGGAGGAGTGGCCTGTGGGCTGGAATGCAGAGGTGTCAGTTTCGTGTCACGGGTGAGGGATGGGCCCATCTTTTCTGCAGACTTCTGAGGTCACAGCCAGTTATGAGGGGTCATTTTACTGCGGGGCAATTTGGGCAGACAGGGTGTTGTTGCTGGGAGGGGGTTATGGTTCTTTGCAAGCTTTAGATGCTGACTGTTTTTGCGGCGGATACTCAAAACTATGGAGAAACATCAGTTTTGGCCTCTTATTGCCTTTTTGTTCTGTTGCAGCTGCATTTGTTCAAAAGGGTGCTTATGACCCTTTCAGGCAGCTTTCTCTGGTTTCTGCTAGCACAGTCACAGTATTCCTTCCTGAAAATATGGAGTCAAATTGTTGGATCTCTTTTGGGAGAATCAAAGTTGTGTTTTTTTTGTTTTTTTTTAATCTTTTAAAATGCAGAGTCACCTTAAATGGGAGTAGGTAGTCTGCTCTGGGTTCGTTTGTTTGACATTTGAGCAATCCAAGCCTCTACTCTCTCGTCTGTTGAGCTTCATGTCCCTTTTATTGGGGTTTTCTTTGTATGGCATCAACAATTCTTCCTATCTGATTGCCAATAGTGCCACATACCTTTCTTATATTTGAAAACATCTAAGTTTCTCAACTCTGCAGGTTCTTGATTGGCAATATTATAAATACAGTGTCTATAAAAAGTATTCACCCCTTGGACGTTTTCACATGTTATTGTTTTACAATATTGAATCAGAGTGAATTTGTTTTTTGTGACATTGATCAACAGAAAAAAAGACTCCGCTGCTGCTTCGGGCCATGGCTAGATAGGCTGGGGCCTCCATGCCCCGGGTGGATTTTGGGAACGGAGGTGCCTATTGGGGCCAGTAGGGGAGCTGTCTCCCTGGAGGGCTCAGGCCCCTCAGCCGTTCCTCCCCATCCTCAGACATTTCCCTCTTCCTGCTCCTTCACACCATCACACAAACATGCACATAGGGCCTTGGGGTGTGGGTAAGTCAGGGGGTGCGGGTATGGATCCCGTTTCCGCAGTCCTGTGGCAGCCTACACCCCAATTTTATTTGCACATTAAACACTTCCACAAAAAACATTCCACACAAATGCACACTTAGGGCCTTGGGAGTGGGCACACTCAACGGCATCCGGTGGGAGGAAATTTCAGCCTCACTCAGAGTGCCGGTGTCCACTTCCAATTTTAAACTGCACCTAGTCATGGAGAGTTTTGGGGGGGAGGTGGGGCTGTGTGTTGGCATCAGCTGGTGTAGGCCACATGGTGCGGCACTGCCCGCATCCCCCAACCACAAAAAGCACCTTATCAACACACACCAACACTACATTAGAGCAGGCGGAGGGAGACTAGAGGTCTTATTACACCTCTGTTCTCAGTTAGCTGCCCGGGGCTGGAGGCTAGGAGTGGGAGCTGGCCGTCTGCCTGTGGTCTGGAGTGGTGGGTTGCTTTGCTCTACGTTGGACGGGGGTGCCTGCTCACTATTACCCCTGCGGAACGGGCTAACTCTGGCGTCCAGGAATGGCTGTACCTCAGGTACGGCAGCACGGGACCAGAGTTAGTAGGGTGTGTGTGGGGAGTGTGAATGGGTGTCTGGCGTACATCCTTGTAAGTCTTGGGTTGTATGTGTATGTGAGAGCATGAGGGAGGGAGTGTATGACTGTGTTTGTGTGTGACTGTATATGTCAGGTGGGGTTTTGGACTTCTCCCCTCTCCTGGGACATCTGGCAATACTACATCTTTGCCTACCCTCCCCCTGCCCTAAGCATCTGTCTGGTCGCTCCCGGTGGCTGCCTGGTGGGATCTAGTTCCCTGGGCTCTGTTGGGTCCTCGGCGGGGTGGGTCGCCCTTGGGTCCCGGGCTGCTGGGTTCCGGGCCCGGCCGACTCTGGGGAGAGCGGCTGCGGGCGGGCCTGAGGGCTTGCCGTTGATATCTCCCGGGACTCTGCCGGCTCCTGGTTGTGACCCCCGGGGTGATCCTCTGCGCCTCTCAAGTGGGGGTTGGGGCTTCTCTGGTGACGGCCTCCCTGGGGTCTCCGCACTCTGGGGTGACCTCTGGATCTCTGGGCTTGGAACTCCCTCCATCTTCCGCACGTTTTTGGCGGCAGGTCTGTGGCCCTTCACACTCACTATTGGATGCTCCTATAGAGAAACCTTACACATACAAGCGCATGTCGCACACAGGTGCTCACATGGTGATTTCATAAGTATGACTTGGACATCTTCAGCACATGATCTAAGGCTGTGGTGGCCCTAAATGCCTCAGTAATAATTACTGTATGATTGTCAGCAAACATTTTTACTTTTATATATCTTCATGTAGCTGATGCAGCAATGTTTTTGTCTTGTGGTTTTTTTTTTTTTTCTTTCTGCAGGTTCTGGTTCATTTACTGATTATTCTATACGAAACCCCCCCCCTCCCCATTTACCTCCATCTCTTCCTTCCCTCTCTTCTTTTTCTTTCACTTTTGTCTCCGTGTCCGGTTCGAATCTTAAAAACATCTAAAAATATTTTTAATAAAGTTTTGGTATCAGGCGTGATGTACAGTAAGCAGAAGCTGTAACGCTCCACCTGAGAGAAAAACTGTAGGGCTAGTCGCCAGCATTCAGACATCAATTCTGATTGCTTCACAGCCGAACAGGACACGATAAAAAAAAAAAAAAAAGACTCTTAAATTTTGATGATCTCTGCAAAGTAGTCTAAATTAAGTACAAATGATAAACATACAAAGTAAGTCTTCGAGGCCATATAAAAGCGTAGTTTTTCTGTCTTCTTAATACTAAAAAGTACTCTTTGATGTGGACATTTAGAAAAAATTGCAGCAAGAAAGAATGCAGCTGTTTTTGTAATAGTGTAACATTGACATCTCTGACCTAATATTAAGCTGGTGGAATCCCAAGAGTTAACATGAGCTATTCTGTGCATGGCCAGCATTTGCCCCGATCACCACATTGATTCCTGGGAAATGTGTCATTCCACCAGCTCAATACTAGACCAGTGATGCCACTGGTCCATTCTTCTCCAGTAATTTAGGACCTTTGTTTAGCTATCAGAATTGTTGTTTTACATTCTAGAGGTAGCTAAAAGGTGCTACAAAGACGACCCTCTGTGTTATGGTTTGACACTTGGATCTAGTAGCCGATTTGATCGTTCTGTATTATTTTTTGGCTTTTCAGTTTTGAGTTCCTGTTTATTTCCAGACAAGCAATGCAGAACATCTTACAGTTTCCATAATACCTGGCAAATAGTTGATCACCCTTCTAGAGTGGGTCTGAATATATCTGACCACATCAGAATCCATTATGTGCAGTTTGTGAAGATGGACTCAGTCTAACTTATCTCTTTTGAAGGTAGCAATATCCTGAAATGTCACTTTAATTTCTCATTGTGCTTCCAGCAACCCCAAGGAAGAAGATCTAGAAATTGAAAGTATTTCTGTATGTGTTGTGATATCTAAAAGTCACCATCCTATCTGAGATGTACCTCAGAAGTTCAGACTTTCTGATAATGACATGCTTATGAAATTTTGCCCTCATATCTTTTATATATCTTACTTCCTGCTTTTTTCAACTATTTGAAATTATAACACATTTCTGTGAAAAGTCAGAGGTCACGCATAAGGTGGATACAAAGCTGCCAATCACTATGCGCTAATTCTCAAATTACAGAATTTTTAGTCGCCTGGTCTTTTCAATACCACAAGCATCCAGCAGCCTGCATTGTTCTCAATCCTGGGCATTTTCCCAAAAGAATGTTTTGCCTTTATGCCAGGAGACACTCAACAGCATATTTATGCCACACTTGGAAAAGTGCCTACTAATTTTATTCTGTTCCCATACTCTATGAAACACCCAGTGGTCTGTTCCGATAAATACTACAGCAATATACAGTCACCCAAACGGCTTACAACTCTGCAAGTATCCGAATAAATTCTTCTTAAGGTCTCTGCCAGCCACTGCTGTTTCCATCATCCATCAAAAGCACAGAACAGAATGTTTCAAGTTGAAAACATCAGCACTAGCCAAAAAATCCCAACTATGCTGTTATAAAGAAAATGTATAATGAACATGCAAAGTTTGTTTGGGACAATCCTTTCAAACACACGCAGGGAGGCTATGGGTCATGCAGTCAGAAAGGAAACGGGGCCAATGGGTCTATCGTCTCCAGACACAGCGAGCATGCCAGTTTTTGCATGTTATCTTCCCACAGGACGGCAGTCTACTGAGTTGAGGCACCTGGCAAGAACAGTTGGTCTTCGAGGCCAGAAAAAAGCGTGAAAAAGCCCAGCTTCCATGGTGCTTTGAACTGAAAGCAAGTGAATTGAAACAGAAGTGATGGCTTATTTCTCCAAACATCGGTGCACAACGAGTTATGCATGATAAAGGGACAACGTGATAAGAGTTCTCAGTACTGTTGTTGTGACCAGAAGACAATGTGAATCACACTGTTGCCCACTTTACCAAGGTGCCAAATCTGTGAATCACCATTCAGTGGGCTCACTGTCTGCCAGACAATGAAGCCACTTATAGATGTGCTCCAAGGGGACCCCGTTTGCTTACAATGACAACTGAAAAATAAATGAATTTCAGTTGGGAAAGTGAAGAAGCAGGAAAGAAGCTGCCACGGTCAATGTTATTGCTGACAGTGACTCCACCTTGAACAAGTGGAGACAGAAATGCAAATACGTCTGTTATACAGTCAACATTAATAAACAGGAATAAGGATCTTGAATGTACAAAGCAGTTTTTATAGAATTCTACAACTTAAATAAGGCTGCTGAACCATGTTGTAGTAGCTCAGTACATACAGGGTGGTCCAGATCTAATTATGCAGATCCAGATCGTCTGGGTGACTTTGATTTATGCGAGGACGATTCCAGTTCGGCGCAAAGACGATTCTTCATGTCGTCAGTTCGCACACTTCTCGATGGTCTGGGATTTTTCAGGTGATTTTCTATGTAATAAACTAAATAAGTTCTAGCGTAATGAAAATTGCATAATTAAATCTGGATCATCCTGTATATGAGGGTTGTATGTGGTCAGTGCAGTGAAAAACGCAGTATGTACCTCACAGTACCTGGAGGTCCCCATCTGTGTGCAGTTTGCCCGTTCTCCTCCTGTCTGCATGGATTTTATTGGGGTACTGTGCTCTCCAACATCATCCCAATGGTTGGACAAGTACGAAAGCCTGTAGCCACTGCAGAAATATAGGACAAGTATCTGTCACTTGTGCTCTGTGCTAGTACACCACTTTTTACAAAACTAAGGAGAGGATTGCTGTTAACTTGGTCATCACTTTAAAATGTGGTATAAATTTAGGCAAACTGCATAGCACTATGCTTTCTGTGACCTTGCTGTTACTCTGAAATCTTCTTCCCAACACTGTGTTCTTTCACCCCTCCTGTTTTCTCTTCATACAAATGACTGTAGATCCACGGGCCAATCTGTAAAAATCCTAAAGTTTGCAGATGACACAGCTGTAGTGGGTCTCATTTTAAAAAATGGTGTGTCTTCCTATGAAAGAGAGGTGGTCCGTCTTGTAGAATGGTGTTCTTGTAACAACTTGGAGCTCAATGCTATTAAGACACTGGAAATGAGGGTTGACTTCCGCCGGCAAGTCACTAACTATCCACCTTTGCAAAAACTGTATAATAAAACACTAAGGTCTGTGTTTCCACTCCTTCAGAGCAATCTAAATGGTCAGTTTCACTTTGGTGTAATTGGTCAGTTTGGCTTTGGTGACCCAACGAAAGAGGAAGTGCGAGTGTGTGACACAAGAGAAAGAAGCACACGCTGAGAGAGTCGTCTTCAGTGACAGAAAGTATAAAACTGGACAGGAGATGAAAAAGGCACCTTGAAAATAATGACAGAGGCTGAGAAGCAGGCTTTACAGGAAACATGCTTGAGAGAAGAACGCATCGGTCAAGACATATTCAGACACACACGGATACTGAGGAAAGGCACTGAAGGTACATGTAGAACAAGAGATAGCAAATATTTTTTATTCTGTTACCTGTCTTTGACAGTTATTGTGACTAGTCAAACATATGTTAATAACATATCAGTTACAACCATTTCATTCAAATTGATTACAATGAAAGAAAAGGAAAAATATGAAACATAAAGGAAAAAACAAAAAAGAGAAAAGCATAAAAAGATTCACTATTCTAATGCATCTTTGAAATCAATGAAACTCCTATTACTTCTAGTCGGAGGTTACTTCAAGCTTGACAAATGCAGTTGCTGACCTTGTTGCGTAAGGATGTTAGATTACATGGCTAGAAATCGCATGGGATAACAAATTATCCAATTTCATGACGACTTTCCAGCAAAGATTCACTTTTCCACAGTATTGCAAGTTTGCTTGTTTATATGGTAGCCATAACATGCTACCTGACAGAGTGAGTGCTGTATGAATGCTTTGCAGGACAACAATTTCAGACACACTTTTTTTCTATTCTGTCAGAGTAGGTGAACCATTAGATATCAGACGGGTGAGCTCCACAACACTCTCGCTTTCCTTATTCCTCATTGCTGCATTTGAATGCAGCTGAGCACTCATTGGTTCTCAACTCTCACTCGCATAGAGTCCGCCCTTACAATTGATTTTGTTAGAGCAAAGCACAGACTGAGCAGACTGAGTCACTTCACGACTGCCAGTCACAGGAACAGAGATTATATGAATGAAGTCTGCGACTGAACATCGCAGAACAAGTCATGTAATGTGATTGGGCCATTATGTATTTTCAGAATACCACTAGTATTAAAGTTTGAAAATCTCATGTCATGTTGATGTGAGAAAAAAATGCAGCATCTTGCTTGATTAATCTAAAATGGCCAAATAGCACAGCACACATTTCCTAGTCAAACTTCTTGGTCTGCTCTCACATTCTCAATATCCTGTGAAAAAAAAACCAACTATAGATCTATCTCTCTTTAAATTCTGAAAAGAAGATATGAAGAAATGTTTCTTAGTAAAATTCTTCATCTCTTTTCATATTTGACTAGATTTATTGTGAGGAGTGTCAGGGGACTGCGCTAGAGTAAGAAGGTTTCAAGCTATAAAGTGACTGTTGGGAGTTTTTTTTGTTGCTGTTTTACAAAACACAAGATGAGATGATTTGAGATGCAGAAAGGCAAGTAAAAAGCTAACTGCCATCTCAAGCAGCACATAATCCTAAAATGCTTACATTAATTAATGTTAATGTTATTATTTATAAAAGTAAAAACAACCAATTATACAAGCAATAATTCTATAAATGGTTAAATAAGAGGCACTTTTATGGTGGAGGCTTTGCCCTATCTGTTGTCAGCCTTTCCTAACTGTCAGGATGGCTGACTAACAATATAAATGGCATTTATCTAAATAAAGTACATTTTTGCTGGGCATTTTTTCTGAACATGACAAGTGTGGTTAATCCTGTTTACAGGGTAGGGAGTTTGCATTTTCTCCTGATGTTAAAGGGAAGCACAGATGTCTGCTTGGAGAGTTCAGTGCCTTCAAATAAAGACCATGCTGACCTGTACTGTTGACTCCGTGTTCCAAAACCAAACTCGCATCTCTGCAGAGGCTAATGGTCACACTACACAATGCCATGGTACAAGATCAGCTCTTGTTGTTTTATGATATTTGTGACAGTCGCTAAATAGGAGAAATAATGATGGTTCAACCCTTGTTTCCTCAGTCTAGCCTCGATAGGCAATGAGTCCATTTTAAAAATGGCAGCTGGAAGAATAACTTGAAAAAAAATCTTTTGTGATGTTGAGAATAATTTGGGTTTATTTGGGAATGATAGCAGTGGAGCAGATTCCTGGCCTCCTTTGTGGGTAGATGCTGCTTAGCTGAACAACAACAAAATGTGTATTTCTATAGCATGTTTTTATACAAGGAATGTCTCTCAAAGTGCTTTACATAACATAAAAGAAGAGTTATAAGAGGAAAAAACAGCAAGTTAAACATTTTTAGTGTAAGAAGGAGACAAAACCAAGAAAAAGGTTTGGGGTATCCACTCTATATACTTGAGAAGTTTTTATCATAAATGAGAGCAGTTTTAACAGACTGAGTCAACAACTGAACTGAAACAATCTAAAATATGACGGATTTATATAGGGTAGCCAGGAAGGGGTTTGCTTTGAGGGTCAGAGCTGGAAGTGAGGTCAGGTGGGATTTCATTCTAAAGGTCTTCAGAGGAAGCAGAAAAAGTATTAGTGTGCATTTCCAACCCCTTGTCTGGTGTATCGATACATTTAGTTACAGTAAGTCCATTGACTGTCTCCTATACGCATGTGTGTGACAATAGTTATATATAAAACTTAATAAATAATATATAAAAAAGAATTTATAAGAATCAATATGCACATACGTAACACAGATGTACAAGTAGTAGAATCCTAATTTGAAGGTAAGTTTTTATTAAGCCCATTAAGTCCGATCCTATTGTCAGGTTGCCAGGGAGGACAGAAAAAACTCCAGGAGTGAAATGCTGGAGCGAAAAAAAAAAGGATTTCCAGACCAAAAGATCACCCAGCCCCCATATTCTACCTAACATAAAGGTGCTAAAGTCAGTCTTTATTATTTTTAATCTTCATATTAGACAATTCAATACAGCTGGTGTCATAGACAGTTAGAGTATCTACTTTCATTCCAACTCCTCATTCAGTTGTAGAACAGACCACTTGGCTCCTGAGCTTATTAAAATAAAAAAAAGGTATGTAGACACAAGGGAACAGAACAAGCTGACGCATAGCTCTTGTTAAGGGGCCAGCCACTTGGCTACTTGTTGGCAGTGAGACTGGAATGAGTATGTCTGGGCATCTCTGTGTCTAATGGAGAATAACAACCATAGCGAATGACCTTCAGGCAAGCTATCTGCTGTATGTTTGAGGGTATGTGATGGAAGTCATGTGTGCGAACGATGAGGGAGATTTCCAGTGAGGTGTCATACCAATGCATTTTGGTGACTCATTACTGTTAAAACATTAACAGTCTGGTACCTTTGGCTGAGTTAGTTGCAATTAGTTGTTCTTTTTCAGCATGCAAACAATTTTCAGAATTTCCATTTAGATTTTTATTTCTGTTCCAGTTCTCTTGAAGTGGCTACTTCTTTTTTTTCTGTGATCCAAGTTTCCTTCTTCTCATTGAACAGGGCTATAAATGAGCTCTAAATGTCAGAGCACGGAAGACATTCACATTGTGCATGAAAACCTCTCGAGTGTTCTGTCTCCACTTAAAGGTTTGAGAATTTCTCTCCCTCTCATCTCCGTAAATTATTTGCTGCTGTTTTTGGTATGTTTTGTAATCCCAGCAAACAACCATAATTCATATGTGGCTTCTGTCATAATCCAAACAAGAACTGTACACTAATAGCCTATTTATGTATTTTGTTTTATAACAAAGAACTGCTGAGGATTTTGGCAAAACTGCATCTTGTGGATGTAATAACATAATCCTTCTGAAAAAATCGTGAATATTTCTAAGAGTTCTGCAACTTTATGGTAACTCATGAATATGCGTGAATGGGGTGGAGCCTTCAACAAAAACTGGTTCATAAACAGATGCTAAGGAAATTAACAATATATCCTGTATGCTATTCCCTATAACTAGTGGCCTTTTATACTCTGAGGAGCATCACCTGCCATTTTCTCTCTGTCTTTATAATAATTTGCAACTGCCACATACACGCTGCTCGTGGTTTATCTCTCTTCATCCCTTACGTGCCTCGTCTCACTCTTTATATGTCCCTTATATTCTCTCCATGTGCACTATACTCACTCTGTCTCTCTTTTGTTATTCTCTGTACATACCACAGCCCGTGACCGTTCTCTTTCCCCCAATTCTTTCTAGGCCTCTACTCCAGCACAGCCTGGTGAAATAGTCATCAAAGCTGCTGCCTCACAGAGATGTTTGCTGGGTTGATTTGGTAATACTAAATTGGTCTGATATTAGTAGGGGTGAATGTTGTCAGTGCGATGAAACAGCGTTCTACCCACAGAAAGATCCTGCCTTTTGTCCAGCTGCTGTCAGGTTAGGCTCTGCTTCCTTACACATATATAACAATTTAAGTGGCCTCAGCAAATGAATAAGTGGACATCTTTGTTGCTGCTATTCACTTTTTGTCTTTGAACCTCCATATATGCTTTTTCTCTGTATATTTCCTCTCAGTGAATGTTGTTCCCTTCATCCATCTTCTTGCCTTGCTGTCTGTCTGCTTTTGCCCCTCCAGTGTCTGTGCTCCCAACTCTCACTGTAACCTGCCCTTGCGCTATGTCTCTGGAGGGAGACGCTCTGGCTGATAACGTTTCTGCAGTCTGATGTTTCCGGCAATTAAAATTCCTTCTTGTTAGGAAAAAAAATTACAGCAGACAGAGGACAGCCAGCTGAAATAAAGCATCGCTGAAAGACGTCCAGCTCCTGGACAGAAACCAGATGAATTAAGGCCCAGACACTGAAGGGCTAATTCACTTATGGGAGACATGGCTTGTGATGTTCTCAGCAGGCCCAAGACAATGAAAGAAGTTACAACCAGTTCTACGCAGGAACTATATAACATAGCTCCCTGTTGTTGTCCTCCCTGATAAGACGTTGTGGTTTGAGATGGTTATGGCTTCTACATACAGTGTCTGTGGGATTGTCTTTGGGATTGTGGATGATCAGGACGTGACTTGCCTTTTTCAGGAAACTGTTAGGATACCTATTTTAGAAAAAATCGTAATTTGTGTCATGCATGCAGTAGCTGCATTACTAGCAGAAGCAGAGAAATCTTGTGGCTGAATGTTAATATATAATAAAGTAAGCAGACATTGTAAAGAGGTTTAGTTGTTGTTCAACCAAACAATTGCATGGTCAATATGCCTGACCTAGGTGAGTTTGACCGTGGTTTGATTGTTGATTTTGAGATTTGGGGCTTCTACCATCAGAGAAACAGTCGGCCTGCTGAGATTTTCACACACTACAGTCTGTAGTGCTTATAAAAAGAATGGTGCAACCGGCAAAAAACATCCAGTGAGTGTCTGCTCACACCTCGTTAGTAACAGAGGTCTTGGGAGTTTGACCTGAACAAACTAACATAAGGACACAAATATTCCAACAACTGTTCTTTTTAACTTTTGTAACATTCCTGACCTTGAAGCAAATGGCCAGCTGCAACAGAAGACAATGCTAAGTTCCATTCCTACAGACTAAGAACAGGAAAAAGAGGCTACAATATGCCTGTGATTACCAATTCTCAACCAAGAAGATTGGAAAAATATGACCTGTTTCAAACAATCTCTAGTTCCATTGGGCTCTGCAGATGGAAGAGTCAGAATTCCGAACTTACAACATAAATCAATGAATAGAGGGTGGTAATGGTGATGTAAAATGTCTTTTCTTGTATGTATTAGACCTCGTAACAGCAACTGAGTGCCATTTGAATGCCCTGGTGTACCTAGGTATTGAAGTCCATGTTCATCCCTTTATTGCCACATTTTACCCTTCTTCAAAGAAATGCTTCCAGAAAGGTAACATGGCATATCACAAAAAAGAAATTATCTCAGGCCGGTTCCAGAAATGTGAAAGTGACTTCAATTAGCTTCAATGGCCTACACAGTCCTCAGATCTCATTCCAGTAAAATATCTTTGGGATGAGGTGGCATGGGAAGTTTGCTGTATTATTATTACTGTATGATTCCTGAGGGAGCATGGACCAAAATCCCCAAGAAGTGTTTACAGCACCATATTAAATCCATCTTGAAGAATTAAGACAGTTTTGAAGAAACATGGGTCCTATACACTTCATGATAGGTGTACCTAATAATGTGACCTCAGAGCTTATGTATTTGGCAGGTGGGAGAGCTTGATGCCCCATAGCCCTTTACTATAGAACTAAATTCTCAAATGAGGCATTTTAGTGCTATCGTTGGATAGTGTTAGCTCCTGTTATCTTAAAATTGAACTTTGTTTTTATGAAAATATTAGGGTTGTTACTGTGAGGAAATGAGCAGCAAGGGAGCAATCATGCTTAGTAAGCCAGTGAGAAGTCTTGGAGCTCTGACTTGTTTCCACTGCTTAGACCCTCCTGGCCCGACTTCCAGCCTGTTATACACATTAACACAGCTGTTTCTTTCTGTTCTGTTTTTTTTAAGTCCACTAAAAAGTGGCCAAACAGGAAAAGAAAGTTGGTACAGTTCTTACAAAACATCTTATTCTAGCCTGCATATTTGTCATGTCCTGTTGGTTTTCTGATTCATTCTGATTCATTTCAGAGAAACTGTACATCTGTACTTGAAAGATGGGAATAGTGGAGTCAAATTCAGAATATGAATTAACATTTTGTTGAAAAATGTCCTTAGGATAATGTGAGAAGCACCATTTCAGCTATTTATTAAAGCATGATCAAGCTTGTAAATCTGGGTTGTGAAATACAGAACACTGCATTTCCACTAAAATGTTAGAAATGGGCAGATTTGTTCACATAACTGGAAGGTAATCAGTTATTTTAGGGGAGTAATACATTCATATTGTTTTAATGAAAGAATTCCGAACAGGCTAAGCCTGGTGGGGAATCTGAAATGATTAATGCTTCATCCAGCTGGAAAGTTAGGCATATCATATAGCCACAAGAGACCTATCTGTTGCCTTTGCAGGATTTAGGTGTAGCATCCTGGGGGACCTCCTGTTCTTCTCAAATTATTAATTGAGTTCATTTCTCTTTGCTTTTTCTGCTTCCTGTTCAATTCTTTTTTTCCTAAGCTCTTCCTAGCCCTTTAGCCTATGAGATACTCATTTGTTTATAAATGCCTATGAGTTGGATTGTCTCTGTTGCATTGCCTCCAAGATCCCAGATTCCACTGATCAGATGTTCTTTTTTTCACTTTACAGCTGTCTGCAGTTATGGAGTTTGCTTCAATGGGGGGCACTGCTCTGTAGGAACATCTCAGTTATGCCAGTGCCCATCTGGTTTTAATGGACCCAGCTGTCAGTATGGTGAGTACCTGATCAACTTTATTCAAAACAACTATAAAGCAGCCATTGTACCAGAGCCAGTGCAGCCTTTTACCTTCTCATTGGTAAGTAAGGTCCTGCACTTGGTTTCCTGTAATGTGTTCCAGATATCTCGGCTTTGAGGTACAGGTTGCAAGTTTGAACCTCTTTCTTTGTTCCTTGGGCAAAGGGGGTTATGCAGCCTGCCTAAAAAGAGTGTATACGATGGATATGCCATGGAAGGCATGATATTAATGAACTAGTTGGTGATTTGCATCAGAACTCCCAGGCCCAACTTTTATTGATTTGACATCTTGTGTCAGGAGTTCCTCTGGATTCCATTCAGGTTGCATCAGATGCAATCAGGCTTAGCACCACATATTTCTGCACCTGTTCCAGCTGATTTCAGTGAGGAGATTTAGTCCAGAGATTCTGGGTGTTCAGGGTGATTATCTAAAGATGTTTAGTAAAGAAACCATAAAAACGACCTGGACCGTAAGAGTTCAAAGGTACTTGTTTTCAGATAACAGAGTAATACTCACGTATCATGGTGACAGGGAGTGCCGACATGTGGCATGTTTAATCTCAAGAATTTCACTGTACTCTGTACTCCTGACAATACTGACCCTGCCAACTTGAGTTCTCAGTGAATGGAAGGATTTTCTGAATCGACTGATTGGTGACTCTGCAAAGTTGGGCTTAGGAATCCAAGGCTTGATCCTCTCCTCCTATTTGCATGGTGATTAATGACAATTTGAAATCTAATCTTTACATTCTCTCTGGACTTCATAAATGTAACTGACCTCTTTGTATTTCCGTGGCAAGACAAATTCATATTTAACGCCCTGTGGGGGTAGGGTGTAGAGGTTACTCAGCTATTATTCTGGATTTGGAAATGTTTGGAAGCCAAAGCCTACTTGGACCTGTTTCAAAGGGAAGCTTCACTGTCAAGGCATGGCTGAGAAAATTTAATTCAGTTCAGTTTATTCATATACATTAGCCTCCCTGCTGAGCTGGCTCACAATGCTGCACACATTTTCATATACAATTTAGTTACAATAAAACATATGCAGTACAAACATAAATAGTTACACAAATATGGGTGTAGTCTTCAATATAGGAAAATAATGGCCCTATGTGTTTTAGCTGTTTTCATAACTTTTGGGCTCTTAAGGTTGTCTAAAGTGGGGAAAAAAATAAGATAATCAGTTTTTATTTTATAAAGTACAATGAACAGAATGTACCACCACAGGATGCTTTGGGATGTAAACAAGATTGCAATATAATATTAAACAATTAAGTGGAATAATATTAGATTCAAATATGCACATAACACATAAAATAAATGAACAATGATGTACGAACAGTGCAAAAGCTCCAGTTGGAAACAATTTGAAAAAAATGAACCTTTAAGTGACCAAGGCTGCACAGAAATGGCAAGTCAGTATTTAGTGGACTTAGGTGACTTGCTTATCCTCTTCTTCTTCTTTTGGCTGCTCCTGTGAGGGGTCGCCACAGCGGATCATCTTCTTCCATATCTTTCTGTCCTCTGCATCTTGTTCTGTTACACCCATCACCTGCATGTCCTCTCACCACATCCATAAATCTTCGCTTAGGCCTTCCTCATTTCCTCTTCCCTGGTAGCTCTATCCTTCGCATCCTTCTCCCAATATACCCAGCATCTCTCCTCTGCACATGTCCAAACCAAAGCAATCTCGCCTCCCTTACTTTGTCTCCCAACCGTCTAAATTGAGTTGACCCTCTAACGTACTCATTTCTAATACTATCCATCCTCATCACACCCAGTGCAAATCTTAGGATCTTTAACTCTGCCACCTCCAGCTCTGTCTCCTGCTTTCTGATCAGTGCCACCGTCTCCAACCCATGTAACATAGCTGGTCTCACTACCATCCTGTAGACCTTCCCTTTCACTCTTGCTGATACCCGTCTGTCACAAATTACTCCTGACACTCTTCTCCACCCATTCCACCCTGCCTGCACTCTCTTTTTCGCTTCTCTTCCACAATCCCCATTCCTCTGTACTGTTGATCCCAAGTATTTAAATTCATCCACCTTTGCCAACTCTACTACCTGCATCCTCACCATTCCACTGACCTCCCTCTCATTTACACACATGTATTCTGTCTTGTTACTACTGACCTTCATTCCTCTCCTCTCTAGAGCATATCTCCACCTCTCCAGGGTCTCCTCAACCTACTATCACTACACATCACAATGTCATCAGCAAACATCATAGTCCACGGGGACTCCTGTCTAATCTCGTCTGTCAACCTGTCTATCAACATTGCAAATAAGAAAGGGCTCCGAGCCAATCCCTGATGTAATCCCACCTCCATCTTGAATGCATCTGTCACTCCTACCGCAGATGTCACCACTGTCGCACTTCCCTTGTACATATCCTGTACAACTCTTACGTACTTCTCTGCCACTCCCGACTTCTTCATACAATACCACAACTCCTCTCGAGGCACCCTGACATATGCTTTCTCCTGGTCCACAAAGACGCAATGCAACTCCTTCTTGCCTTCTCTATACTTCTCCATTAACATCCTCAGAGCAAACAAAGCATCTGTGGTGCTCTTTCTTGGCATGAAACCATACTGCTGCTCACTAATCATCACCTCACTTCTTAACCTAGCTTCCACTACTCTTTTCCAAGACTTCATGCTGTGGCTCATCAGTTTTATTCCCCTGTAGTTACTGTAGTCCTGTACATCCCCATTATTCTTAAATATCGGCACCAGTACACTTCTTCACCACTTCTCAGGCATCCTCTCACTTTTCAAGATTCAATTAAACAATCTGGTTAAAAACTCCACTGCCATCTCTCCTAGACACGTCCATACTTCCATAGGTATGTCATCTGGACCAATGGCCTTTACCTTTTCATCTTCTTCATAGCTGTCCTTACTTCCTCCTTGCTAATCCGTTGCACTTCCTGATTCACTATCTCCACATCATGCAACCTGTTCTCTCTCTTGTTCTTTTCATTCATCAACCTCTCAAAGTACTCTTTCCATCTGCTCAACACACTCTCCTGGCTTGTGAGTACGCTTCCATTTTTATCCTTTAAAACCCTAACATGCTGCACATCTTTCCCAGCTTGGCCCCTCTGTCTGGCCAATCGGTACAGGTCTTTTTATCCCTTCTTAGTGTCCAGCCTCTCATACAACTCATCATATGCCTTTTCTTTAGCTTTGCCACCTTTCTCTTCACCTTGCACCTTATCTCCTTGTACTCTTATCTACTTTCTGCATCTCTCTGACTATCCCACTTCTTCTTAACCATCCTCTTCCTCTGTATACTCTCCTGAACTTCCCCATTCCACCACCAGTTTTCCTTTTTCTCCTTCCTCTGTCCAGATGTCACGCCAAGCACTCTTCTTGCTGTCACACTTACTTCTTCTGTTGTAGTTTCCCAAATGTCTGGTAACTCTCCACTACCACCCAGTGCCAGTCTCACCTTCTCCCTAAAGTCAACCATGCAGTCTTCCTTTTTCAAATTCCACCATTTGATCCCTGGCTCTGCACTCACTCTCTTCCTCTTCTTGATCTCCAATGTTATCCTACAGACCACCATCCTATGCTGCTTAATTACAATTTCCCCTGCCACCACTTTGCAGTCTTCAATCTCCTTCAGGTTGACTGTTCTGCATAGGATGTAGTCTACCTGTGTGCATATTCCTCCACTCTTGTATGTAGCTCTACGTTTCTACCTCTACTTAAAATATGCATTCACCACAGCCATGTTCATCCTTTTGGCAAAATACACTATCATCTGACCTTCTTCATTCCTCTCCTTGACACCATACCTACCTATCACCAACATGTCCATTGAAATCTGCTCCAATCACCACTTTCTGTCCCTTGGGTACACTGTTCATTGCTTCATCCAACTCACTCCAAAAATCTTTTCTCCTCCATCGCACACTGAACGCAGGGCATATGCACTAACATCATTCATCATCACACCTCCATTTTCCAGCTGCATAACCATTTCTATGTCTGACACTCTTTTCACCTTCAAAACACTCTTGACATACTTATATTCCTTCAGAATAACCCCTACCCCATTTCTCCTCCCATCCACACCAGGACAGAACAATTTGAATCCACCTCCGATCAACCTGGCCTTACTCTCCTTCCTTTTAGTCTCTTGCATGCACAATATATCAACCTTCCTTCTCTCCATCATATCTGCTAACTCTCTCCCCTTACCAGTCATACTGCCTACATTCAAAGTTCCTACCCTCAGTTCCACTCTCTTTACTTTCCTCCTCTCCTCCTGCCTCCAGACATGTCACTGCCCTCTTCTTTTCCTTCTTCGGGTAACAGTAGCCCAATTTCCACCAGCACCCTGTTGGCTAACAGTACTGGTGGCAGTTGTTGTTAACCTGGGGCTCAACCGATCCAGTATGGAAATTTTATCCGGGCTTGGGACCGGCACGAAGAAACACACTGGTTTGTGCATCCCCTGTGGCTGGGTTTGCTTTGTCTCCCATATGGAAATATGAAAAAAGAGGAAGATGTGTTTATCATTATATCACTTTATTTGTCTTATTATTTATTTATATGTTTTATTTATTAATTTGTCTTTATTTGACTTGCTGTGTTGGCCTCCCATACTTGTGCTGTGCTTCATGCATCTTAGTGTATGGTAGTGTGAGAAGGACGGAGACATGTGCCGCTCACTACTTTCCCTTTCTGTGTAGATATCTCCTGGCTAACTGTGACTTTGGTGAAAAAGCACTTTCTTGTAACTCATGGGACTTTTATAAGCTGTTATGCTGACCCTGAGTCCCCCTCAGAGTAACATTTCTGTACACAAGTACAAAATGCTTGAAGCTGTTGCATTTGTTTTGAATTTGAAACTACACAGCTACATCCTACACATTAATCAGGACTGGCAATGTAGGGGGTAACCATTGGAAAATTAATTTTATATGATTTTCCGTTATACTAATGGAGCCTAGGAATATATCCCTCATATAAGCCAAGCATTTGTGATTATGGTGGATTAATCAGAACGTGTGATACTGGCTAATACTAATGACATTATCTCCTAATAAGTCTTCCAAAATGATAAAATGGGATGGAAGTGATTTTTGAGCTCCAGGTGTTATGTTGCCCTCTCCTGAAGTCCTAATACAAAAAATGTGACTTGGTCTGGATGAGTGTTTCCCTATTGTCATCTCCTGTTAACCTTTCAATTACAACAAATGACATCAGGCAGCCTCTGATGGTTTTGTTCAATATGGGATGTTAAATATTGGATGTTAAAATCCAAGAAATTTCATAAACATGTACTGTAAAGAGTCAGAAAGGTGCAAAGGTGTCCACATAATTCTGAACCTAATATCAAATTACAGTGGCACAAAATTTGCACGTTTAATTTTCAGTGTGTTTTCGTGGATTATACTGATCACTTTAAGGCTCTGCTAGTTATTTCATTTTTTTCTGTTAAGTGCTAGTTGATGCTTAAATGTTGAGAGGGTGGTTTCAAATGTTCAGCATGCGTTCTCCTATTTTTACTTTACCAACCCTGTCTATAGGGGTGGAGCGAAAGCTTTAGATTCATCGAAAATTTCAATCCAAAGTTTTAAACGGATCTTGATGTTTTAGGGTCCCCTGATACCAAAAACATCGATATCTCGATAATGGGTGTGTGTCTGTGTGTTTGTCTGTGTCTCACAGTTTCCTGAGGAAGTTCTAGAGCTAAAATGACTGTATGGAAAAATAGCAAACTCCAAACTTAACCCTGTTATGAGATGATGATGTGATGATTAATTTTTTAGCTAAATCATGCAAGAGAAAGATGCACTCTAGAGGAACCCTCAAATATCGTAATTCTGAAATTAATTATGAATTCTTCTCATCAATTGCTATCGAAATGACCTATTTTATCATAAGAAAGACCAGCATCACAGTGGTAAATAATTACTGAAATGTTATAGAATAGTTTGGGTAACTTGGTTCCTAGGGCGCAAAGCCTACTGATGCTTACATCCGAAACTTTGATTAGAATACCCTTCTCTTTTTTGCATTCTCTCTCTTTCATTCTATCACATTGCAGGCACGACAGGGGCAGCTTGTGGGATGCTTGGAGATTCTGACAGTTTCTCTTTTTAAGTTTTTTGGATTCATTTCAATTTGTTAAAAAGGGAATAAAGTAAAATTGAATTTGAACTGTGGTTTGTAGAAATGTTATAAAATGAGATTAAGACCTATTTACACAAAACAGAGTACAACAGTTTTTGGTTTACACACAAACACACATTTGTTCATCTCCTATTGCAGCAAATGCTAAGAAGTGACCTATGAAGAGACATGCAACCTTAACAAATATTTATCACTGTCTCTAAGGGTAATCCACAGCTAGAAATGATACATAGTCCCGAAAGGCAAGATTTGCTTATTTAATATGGGAACTAAAACACACAATCATATTAAAAGTAAATACTGTAATCAAAAGTTCGGGAATAGTAAATAAAGGGAATCACTTGCCAAACCACAAAACTTTAAATCAAATTTGTGAAACCGAACAACCTTTGTTACATCACTGCACAAACACCAATGCGTTTTTATTAAGTAAGAATCAAGTCAGAGGTTTGAATGCAGTCTTATTAAATGTAACTTCGCATTACTCAATAAAAGAAAATTAAAGTCCATCCATCCATTATCCAACCCACTATATCCTAACTACAGGGGGTGTCTGCTGGAGCCAATCCCAGTCAACACAGGGCGCAAGGCAGGAAACAAACCCCAGGCAGGGCGACAGCCCGCCACAGGGCACACACACAAACACACCCACCAAACACACGTCAGGGACAATTTAGGATCACCAATGCACCTAACCTGCATGTCTTTGGACTGTGGGAGGAAACCGTAGCACCCGGAGGAAACCCACGCTGACACGGGGAGAACATGACAACTCCACGCAGGGAGGACCCGGGAAGTGAACTGTTAAAGTTCTTAACACAAAGGTCTTAACACAAAAACAATTTACAGGCTCCTGGATGCTTAGTCTGAGAATTCTGCTTGGAGAAAAGAGAAAGTGAAAACTGTGAGACTACAAATGCTTTGGTTTTAAAAATGATGTTTTAAAATAAAAATTAAGTTTTTAAAGAGTGAAAGGGAGATCCAACTGACCCGTATGCAGATAAACCACTGTTGCCGCAAGCCAAGCCATCAATGGTTATAATTGTTAAAGCAGCAAGATATCACTGGCACAGACATCTTCCATACAGCATACATGTATGAAGATAAACATTGCCTTTTGAACTCAGTCATGTGTCCTGAATCCTAGAATCCTAGAATGTTTATTTTCGTAGTGTGCCCATACTATACGCTCTAGTATCTCACTCTCAAGGTTTGTCTCGACCTTGTTTGCTCGCTGCCTGACTATAATCTCATCGTTGCCTCCGTGCCTCTGTTATGACAGGAAGTCTTCCTGTATTTAGATGTTCTTATAATAAGTCATCAAAATGTGTGAAATGAGGAGGACCAACAAGGAAGGGTTCAACAACCTGAGTTACCTGGGGCCTCGTATAACACCATGCATAGAACTCGCACTATAACATGGCGTAAACACAAAAGCGGGAATGTCTGTACACACAGAAAACTCCAGATGCATAAATCTGTGCGTACGCAAACTTCTACGTTCTCCCGCTATATAAATCCCGGTCAGCGGGAAAAGTAACGCATGTGCATGTGCCTGCTGTCCTACCCTAAATCCTCCCAAAGTTACGCTTCTTTGAATATGCAAATCAATATAAATAGCCCTTAAGCTCAGCCTTATATTAAAAGACAATAGGAAAAGCACGGGGGAAAATAGAAGAATTTCAGTGAATACCAAGTGGAGGCAAGGAAAAACGTACTGTTTGTTGGTTTAAAAAGTGGTATAAACAACAAAAGGAAGTTGATCGAGTGACAGAATGTTGGAGAAACTCAAAAGCTCAAGTTCAACAAGTTGCACAGTGCCCGAAATAAAAAAGAAGTTGTCACATATCAAAGTCGGGGTGAAAAAGTGAGTCGTAGCCCACTGTCTGAGTGTCATATGAAAGCTTATTAGGGTACAGACAAAAAAAATAGGCACACAGTGGGGAAAAAAAACACGAAATGTCAACTTTAATCTTGAAATTTCCACTTTAATCACGTAGTTTATTTTGTCATTAAAGTAGAACATCATAAACTTCATCTTAAAATCGTTTAATATACTAGTTTCTCAAATCCCATCGTAACTACAGTAGCACGTTAAATAGTTTGTTTTGTATTTGATATTCTATGTGCTCGATGTGTGTAAATCACTATGTGCTTCCAGGCTTTCTCTTCCTCTGACAGGACACAGAATTCATTACATTCGTGATATTACAGCTCTCTGAATAGTTAAAATACTGAGATGTATACGTGATATAATTTTCATGATGATAGGAGTTAAAGCATGTTATTAAACATGGGAACACAGTGGCACAGTGATTGTTCATGTCTCATGCAAAATGCTTGCTGCACCATGCGCGACCTTTGATGAAATACTTTATTGTAGCAGGACTGTCTCTTTCAAAACGTACTAACCCCTAATTCCTGTCCTTACTTTTCTTTCTCTAAATACCAAATCGCCATAGAATCAGCTCTGTAATAGACATTAAGCCACCTGTAAGCTTAGAACGCCGATTCTTCAAAACTTTTAAGGAATATTGAAATATCTTCATAGTACATGTTTAATTATTCTCTCCATCTATCCCTCCAGTGTCCAGCACAAGCAGGAATACAGCGCGCGGCAGGAACAATCCGTGAACGGAGCTCAAGCTCCTAGCTTGCGCTGCGGCACCGTCCTCACATGTTTAATTATTAACAATATAGATTATTTAAATTAAGTTAAAGTTTTATCTGTATAATATAATAAACATATTTTGCTGCATTTCATCTTAAAAATTATATCGTCATCATATGTACAGTAAATACGTGCTTTATAAAGTGGCTCAGGTTGTGCAATATTATAACTGTAGTGCAAGTTTACAGTGAGGTGATTGTACTAATAAGTACAAACAGTTCTACAAGGAGTACTTGATGGACTGACTAAGTCTGTTTACAGTTCTTGGGATAAAACTGTTTCTGCACCGCGAGGTCTGACATTGATTCCCCACTCAGATACAGTGATATAAATACTCTGAGTGGTGCAGTGAGAGTAATATAGAAAAAGATGATCCACTGTGGCAACCCCTACCGAGAGCAGCTGAAAGAAAAAGACGAAGGTGCAGTGAGAGTAACAACGCTAAAGCAGCTATTGTATTTAGAATAGTTTGACCATTCCATGGACCATTACATTGTTACTGGTTGATTACAATCAGATGCATTAAACTAATAAACAATATGCGGTTAATTTCAGTGTATGTATAAAGCCACGTCAGGGGTGTGGATCTGAAAAAGAAAGGGTAACCAAACAGGAACAGTAGCACTGCTTTGATGATGCATGCCGCCAGTCTGCAAAACTGTGCAGAGAACTTGTGTAGGCCAGGGTATGAGGTGCCGTGGAAATGTGCATGGCTATACGGCAAGTTTAGGTTTTATACATTGCGATTTGAGCGTGGAAACGTTCATATGGAACATTTGTGTGTATGCACCGTTTATACATGAGCCCCTGGTCTCTCAGGGGTCACTTTGCATTATCCATACTATAAGTCGAAATGGTACAACTGAAACAAGTTCATAGTTATAAATAGCAATTTGACAACGAAGCTATACTGAAATCTTATTTTTTCTGTGAAGCACGTTGTTATTGGGCTAAGCATTTAAATAGTTTTTATTTACATCCTATTGTGGAGGACCTTGTATTAAAACTTGCTAAATTCTGCTGCTTTTCTCCCATTAAATTACTTGAAACTGATATCCCTGTGCACATTCCCTGTCTCCACTGTTTAAGTTTTATTTGTTATGTTCTGTATGTGGTGTCTGTGGTGGGTTGGCACCCTGCCCGGGATTGGTTCCTGCCTTGTGCCCTGTGTTGGCTGGGATTGGCTCCAGCAGACCCCCGTGACCCTGCGTTCGGATTCAGTGGGTTGGACAATGGATGGATGGATGGATGGATGGATGTGGTGTTGGTCAGGGTGATATGGAAATGGGCAGCCATCTTTTTTTCTGTTAAATCTGGCATTTTCACAAAAATAATTAGTTATGGAATTTAAGCATGACAGGGCCTTTTTAGATACGTGCAGTTCTACATAAAATGTTATAAACATCGTGCGATTTGAGTAGTGAGAAAAGCGCTATATAAATGTAAAGAATTATTATTATCTTTCCAGTTAAGATAAATAACCTCTCTGTTTTCTGTGATCTCCGTTTATCTATAGGTGAGTAAATGAAAGGGACTGGAAGCTGCACTGTTGACCTGACCCATTGTTGGACAACAGCCAGAGCTGCTTCACTAACTTCATATGTGGTCTGAATTACCAGAAATGATTTATCAGATTCTGAATTCAACGCAGACATATGGAAAGATACTTCTGTAATATTAAAAGTTCCCTGTGGCTGCCACGCTGAGGCTTTACGCAGGAGCAGAGGGCACCTGCGTATCGTTGTGGAGCAGGAGTGTGGGTGGCTATTGTGTGATTCTTTCCATTTCACTTGTCTTCTCTTTGGGGGTCCAGACTGATTGACCTCTGGCGCCTAGTAAAGTCGCACACAGATATCCCAGGCTGAATGCTTTGTATGCCTCTTGTGGGGTCGTGATAATTATGATGACTGAGCAGCGTCTACTGCTGCTCTCGGCTCAGCTCTTGCAGTGTATTGTGGGATCTTGCTAAACAGAGCCATTATTCCTCCACGGCAGGAGGCCTTACTGAGTGTACTGCCTGTCTCCAGGGAGCTCTTAGGAGAATAAAACGATGGACACAGAGCACTGTGTTTTTCTGTGTTTGTTGAAGTTCTTATCCTCCCAGTATGCACTTGCATTTATTGGCTTGTAAGAATGCTTAAGAGTGACAGCCAACACATTTTGGAAGAGTATGACATCAGAAATAATCACTTTACCAAAATGAGTCAGTACGCTGGCCTTTAACGTGCTATTGTGATTGCCCAGTGGTTTGACTAGTATGAGTTTATATTGTAACTGATGGATGGTTCACCAGAAGGATCTAGTATTAATAAGACCAGACATGGTCTTTCTCATCTTCAAGTGTTCAGTGTGTAAATTCATTAAGTAACTTTAACTATGGACCTCAGCCTTCAGTACTACTTCCTTTACAAAGTGCCATAACCTTTTTTGTAACTCACTATTGTCCATCTATTACTGTGGTGAAGTTTAGTGTGTGAAATACTCCATGATAAACGAGGAGCCCCATTGGCTGAACACTGAAAACTAATTCTGCTATGGGAGAGCAAATTAATCAAAGAAGTCAATCATTCAAAGCTTTTTTTGTCATATTTTCAGAGCACAATGTACAATTATATTGAAATTCTTATTTGACTGTCTACCTCGCAGAATATAATCCTTGACTAACAATTAAGAGGACAATAATTCAACTATACAGAAAATACTACAAAATACAAAATGCTTTGTAATAGCTAAAAATGTACAGCCTGGAGTAGTGAAAAATGATGTAGAATAAAGTGACAAGTATTAAATGGGGGAAGTTGTAATCACTGTAGCAGGTTAGGAATTGAACAGTAAAGTGACATTTTGGAGATTCAGTAATAACAATAAAGTACAGTGCAGATAAGCTAAAATGGTGCATACAGTAAATCGCTCACAGATAACTGACAGTTCTTGAACTTGGCAGTACAGTAAATGACATTTGCAAGATAATGTAGTGCAAAGCACAGGATGTAAATCATAGGTTAAGCAATAAATAATAGATTCTGACAATATGACAGCACAAACTAATGTGACATGAATGCACAGATCACTGCAGTGTATGATAATTGGTACAGCAGAAGACAATGTACAGTAGAATTTGTAAGTGTACTTTGTTGGCTAATTTTGTCAATAGTGCCACTCAATGCTTGCTCAAAAGTCTTATGGCTGGGGAATAAAATATGCCTCTGAACCCTGTTGTGCATAACATAAGGAAACAAATTGCAATTTACACAGATACTCAGTTGGAAAATAAAAACTACGCCAGCATCACATGGAAAAGCCACTTTTCGTGACATATACACACACATGCAGCACCACTCTTACTGTTTCCCTCTGAATGAAAACTCCTTTTGATGGACTCTACAATCACTAGTCAGCCAAGCATACGTCTGCTGACTGCTGGGAATTGAAGTCCTCTCACTAGTACTGCCACAAGTTCATTCCAGTAACTGTCCTTTTTATTGAACAACAGCAACACTGCACTCCAAGAGCCCAAAGAAGCCTTTCCATTTTTATGGCTCACAGGAATCAAATCCAAAACGGATATGAACTGGAAACAAGATGTGGCTGGCATACTCTGTTCTGAACCTGAACATTGTCAGAATCACGTTATCTGCACTTAACACTACATTCTTCGTTGTCACTGAGTGGATGCCTCATACAGGCAAACAGTAACACTTCCAATTCTGCTTCCAGTTCGGCTTCCAAGTTGTCTGCCTACTAGGAAAGTCTCCACCTTGTTTCTCGATTCCTCCTGGTGTAAAGGAAGAGGTCTCCTTTCAAGCCAACAGGCTGCTGCCAGTCAGACCTTCAGCACCCACCCAACTTGCTGACACAATCTCATCTCACCCCATCCAGCCTATGAAGCACTAGACAGCTCCTTGCACTGTTTCTCACAAACCAAGCAAAGGGCACAACCATACTTACATTTTTTCAGCCACACTACTTTCTGTGTAAGCTGCTATTGACCCTTTCATCAATGGTCTGTTTCCAACCAGAGCTTAGATCTACTTTCGATGGGAGCTTATTCTTAGTGCATCCATGATATTCCTGTAATTTCAATAATTAGCCCATTTTATTACTGCAAACCATTGAAGCAAAGGTGAGCCATGGGTGTCCTCCACCACACCAGTGCATTAAACCAAAAGAACATCCTCTCACTCAGTAAGCAATGGATTCTGTCCATTCCTCTGTTTTGACTGATATTGTCTATGCCGGAATTCAATAGACAGGAACCGAGTGAACTTAGCATGTGTGACAAATAGGGGGCGCTGTCGTCCCCTTGAACCCTTGGATCAGATTTCAGACACCAGATAAAAGTCCAATAATTGGTTTTATTAACACAATAATGTGCACAAAGCACCCTCCACTTTCACTATACTCATAAACAATACACTCAATTATCAATCCTCCTCTCCCAGACGCGTTGTTCCCTTCCTCTCAACTCCGCTTGTCTGTCTGGGATTTCCCCATAGTCATTTATAGTCCATGACCCGGAAGTGCTTCTGAGCCCTCAGTCCACATGGTTATCCAGCACTTTCAGGTCAGGTAAAAACTCCTTTTCTTCAAACCTAAAGCACGTCATTTCCTCTGTCCATGTGACTGGGACATTACTTCCAGGCTGTAGGGAAAATACAAGTCTCTGAGCCTCCCTGCAGTGTCCCCTGGCGGCCCCGACGTTATCCAGCAAGGCTGTACAGGAAAACTCCAATGTCCATGATGCCCTGCTGGAATTCGGGGCACCTCCTTGCTGTAGGAAGGGCTCCATCTGGCAGCCTGGGGTTATTGGCCGGGTTGAGCTTCCGGCCATTTATCACACATGCTATGCTTTCATCTTGTTATAAATCAAGTATTTAGCCTGTTTTTTGGCTCAAACAAAATAAAACTAATATTAGTAAACTTTAACATACGGGCATCTATGCCTAAACATCTCCTGCTTCTCGGCCATAAATGGTAGCATCTCTCTGCCTACAATATCGAAGATTTCTTGAGTGATTCTGTCTTGATTATTATACTTTGACCATCAAGCCTGAACAAAACCTCTAGCTAACAATGTTTCCATTTGGGCAAAGTCTACTTTATTTATTTAAAGAACAAAATGCAATAACAAAACATAATCCAGTAAAAAAAGAACATTGCAAGCTCCATAATATAAATACTGTATGAATTTTCTGTACGTATATTTGAGAGTGATAAACAGAGGCACCTTTCGCAGGCTCGCCTCTTATAGCAGCACGTACAGTCATGAATCTGCTGGATGTTCATCCATTTTTTCTCTTTCATGCCTACTCCTCAGTGTTTGTCTCTCTGCAGTTTGTTCTCTTTCTGTCCTACAGCTACTGTATATCACCTTTTGCTGCATTCATATGCTCTTGTACAGACGGTAAATCTGAATTTCTGAGTTGGAAATTCCATGTGAATGCTCTACAAACTTGGCACCAGAAGATGGACAATTTAATCTAAAGGCAAAGCTACCTGAATTGTCCTGAGCTTTCACCTCAGTCAATTGCATAAAATAAAACATGTAATCTGATTAGCCAGAAATGCAATTTTTGGTTAAATTGCATTGAAAGCGAAGTGATACACATTTAATATCTATTTTTATTTTTTTTTCCCCTATGAAAAAAATGTAGTTTATCTTTAATTACTTTGCTAAGTAACAAATAACAGCAACCTCACATTTTTCTGAATAGACTGACTGGAAACCCACATGACTGAAGTAGGGAGCTGAAACATCACAACTCGGAGCTCTGAATGGTCTGACAGCACATGAACACAGTATTTCTCTGTGTGTCTCCCTGTAGCCAATCACACTGCACCTTTCTCTCTCATTCTGAATGCAGTTTCCCCCCTGGTCTCCAACTTTGCTGCGTTTGGTTCTCCTTTTGGCACATAGGCTGCTCAAATTGTCTCCTATTCTATACTTAAGGATTACTTTCCGTCAGTTTTATTAAAAATCAAATTTTACAGAATTTGTTATGAAGATAATACTTAAAGTTTCTTTTCCTTAAGATTACACTTTTATAGCCCTATTTAAAGCCTCTAAATAGTGAATGTTTCCATTATGTTTTACAGCTTTCATTTCTATGACTCTGCTGGCAAGAATGCTAGCTTCCACGCTTTAAGGAAATTCATAGATCCTTTTGGCTCAGATTTTGGGGGGGTGGGAGGAATGTTGTGATCAACAGTGGAGGGGGCTGATGCTAAATGCTATTTTTGTTTCTAAAGTACCTATGAGGGATTGGGGGTTATATTTTTACTGAAACAATTCTCATTGGAAAAAAAGGATTTCTTAGTTCCTTTCTTTAGCTTTTGTGTTCCTTGCAGTGGACCTTGAAGCATATAGCTACAGAGAATTCAGAGAGGTCAGCAAGTCTCCAGCAGGTCACTTCTGGACCTCTCCGTCTGCTTCAAGTGGGTGAATAGCAGAGATGAGGGGTATATTCACCTCTGACCCTTGCATTACTGACATACCTCGGATTTTACAACTGGACAGATTAAGCTCACTGGGGTGCTAGGGAATGTATTAAAGGTCCTGTTATATCCATATCTTATTCAGGACCACCCTGGAAGATTAACAACACAAAGAATATTTTATGATCCTGCCATATTGCTAATTGCAGAAAGTTCATTGTGAAAGCCTTCTGTGTTATTAGGCCTATGGTGTTTATGTACAGAAGTAAGAACCTGACATCAGAAGAATTGCATATTTTTGGTTATTCAGTTGCTTAATTTAACTTCGCTTTACAGAAGTGTGTTGGTTAATGTTGCTTCCCCACAGCTCCCGAAACCTAGGTGTAATACTCAATGTGGTCCCTCTGCATGTTCTCTGTGGTTACATAATTTTCTTCACTTAGTTTGATCTTAGTTAAGTCTTAAACCAGAATAACATTACACAATCTCTAGTCGTAGGAGAATGACTGAGTTGCTGATTTCATCACCTGAAGATGTCGATTACATGACTAGATATCTCAAAGGATGACAAATTTGACGAGTACTTTTAAGCTCAGTGTCAAATTTTCAAAATATCGCAGGCTTATCTCTTTTTCTGACAGCCAATAATGTCCTGCCTAACAGAGACAGTGTTGTATGAACTTTTCCCCAAGTACAGCGGATTTAGTCATAATCCCTATCTTTTTTTTTTCATTCTGTCATGGTTTGTAACATATAAGCCATCAGACTGATTAGCCTGTCTTCAGTTTGCAAGGTCCAAAACACCCGGAGTCCTTATTCCTCATTGCTACATAATATGCATTGTACTTTTGGGTGAGCACTCATTGGTTGTCAGCTTCCTCTTACACAGAGCCCACCTCACAACTACAACACACAGTGTGCTCTGTGATGACCCATCATGCTGTGAATGGTCAGTTCCTGACTTGTACCCAGTACTGCCAAAGGCAGACCTCTGTTCACTGACACCTTTTATATGAAAATGTGGGATTAGAATACAAAAGAAAAAAAAAAAAAGTGATTTAGTCTTCATAATTTTAAAATGTGGCAAGATCATATAAATATTTCTTTTTAATCTTCATTTGCTTATACTGTTGAGAGCTGTGATGTTGCCATTTTGAACAGATCAGGCCATCTGATTTCCGGTAGTTGTCTGCAGGTTCTTCTCACGACTGTCCAGACCTCCAAGGCAACCTGATTAATATAATCACTCTAGCATGTGTGGTGTCTTCCAGTGTGCCTTGACTGGTCCGTCACCTGTGAGAGATGCCAGTCATTCCATGCTCAGACCATCTCAACTGATTTCTTTTGATCAATAAATGAAGGATCCATTGAAGAAGGTTTACTTCTCAAACTCAGATATACAGTATGTGAGAAAATGATTTTGACCACTTGAATATGCAATTTAATTCTTTCATAATATGACATATTAGTCACTAATATGACTGACTATTAGTGAGGATAAACGTAACTAAATTATTATTGAATTGCGTAACATCACATTCTCGAATTCACTCAATCCAATTCAGTGTCCCAAAGCCAAAGCATGTCATCGCTGCACTGGGTGCAAAGCATGTTAACAGTCCTGGGTAGAACATCAGGCTATCGCAGTTCTCACTCATGATTATGCAGTCACCAGTGGTGGACCTACATTTTTGGGGCTATGAAGCTTGAAGCTTGAGTTGTTATGGGGCCCCCTCACAACTAGCAATCAATGATAGATCACTACAATTTTTTTAAAGCTGATGCACTACATTTCAGATTTTGAGTAAAATTACTGTGCTGGGTCAAAATTACTAGTATGAATACAATTTTCATGTGCTTTATAGTTTTCAAGTTATGGGGGTTGAAACAAAGTCAATTCTGGGGCCCTGAAGTTTAAGCTTCATAAGGTTCATAGAAGATCTGCACCTGGCAATCACACACCTGCACTGGGCTCAGTTTGTAACCACGTATTAACCTCAACTGGGATGGGGACAAAAACCCGAGTATCTAAAGAGAAACCCTTGCAGACTTTAGGAGAACATGCAGATTCCACAAGGACAATGACCAGGCGTGTGATTCAAACTGAGGATGTTGGATCTGTGAGGTGTCACACTGTTAGTTTGATTTTGTCTTCTAAATTGCTTCACTGTGAGTAAACGAGGGGCGGGGGTTCTCATGTCTGGTTATGGGTTGATGTCCAGTGCCATTTATGGTTTTAACACACAGGACCATTTCATGGTAAAATGAAAACAGCCTAAATGTTAGCTGGCAATCTCGTGCAAATTTTGAAAAGGACTTGAATGGAATACATGTATTTTACTAATAAAAAACATAGGCTAAACATGAATTTATGGAGAGAATTGTTCAAACATCTGGGGTACTTCTCTTAAAAATGGGGCAAATAGGGTGGTGAGTGAAAGTGGCAAGTCACATACAGTTTCACAAAATGGACACTAAAGTTTGTTTTGCGGGTCATTTTGCAATTTCAAAATACGAAACTCAATAACAATATGGGGGGGGGGGGTTTAAAGAATTTTTAATTTGAAAACAAGGAATACTGCTCCCTATTGCTTGATTCATACTTTTGTCTTTATTTGTGTGTTCTTTTCTGCATCTCCGCAATGCATGTAGTGTGTACAACAGTGGAAAAATCAATTCTGCTTATGCCTCTCATTCACATCACTGTGAAGGAGTGCAGTGCATTTTGTTGTTAAAATGTGACTTACTGCTGATATTCCACATTACGACAAAGTGAAACACACCATTGTGTACAATCCTGGGTTTTCTCCAAAGGAAAATCTCACTATATGGAAAGAGGCTGCCATCTTGACGTTATTTAGCAACCGCCTTATCCTAGCTGAGGATATTCTCGTTTTCTGTCTTTTTTTCACTACACATCTTTACTTATATCTTAAATGACAAGCAGACACATGTGGAATTAATGCATGGAAATGCTTCCAGACTGGATTTGTCGTCTCGTGTTAGTAGCACAAACTTCACTGGAAGAGAAACTATTATTACAGAAATGTTTTATGAATCACAACACAGATTTTCTCTATAAATTCAATTTCATGTGAATCATTTCACTCATCACTAGATGTACCAAGAACTCCCATAGAGGCTGGTGGAGTCTCAGTTGGATTCTAGGTGCAGGACTTTGTGCACCACTATCTGAAGACATTGAGAAACGAGACTAATCTACTCAGATGACAGAATGCTGGGGTTGAACTTGTCCAGAATTTTGTAGGAAGACAGCTGCACAACCACATTTGATCCTTGAACCACTTTAACAGATGTCGATAGCCTTGTTCTGCAAAAACACTTTCAGAGTGAGTGGACTTACTGATGTGTTCCAAAAGTGGTAGGCAAATATGGTCATAATATGTGACAGAAGAGTGACACTTGTTCATATTTTTATACTTTTCCTTCAGCTGACATCCTAGTATTGATGTGATGAGGGATTTCATGAAATGTTCACAATCCCAGAGAGAACTTTGAGACATTTTTTACAATATGGCATTTGTTTACTGCCTTAGTAATGTGTTATCAGTAATAGTTTAAACAAAAGATGCCAGTCTCTCAGGAGAACGTGAGGCCCTGCAGAGCATCACTTCTCTACAAAAATGTGTTTTTGAATCACAGGCCCTTCAATTTCCCTGTGGTGTCTTCTGACCCCTTTTTTTGTGCTGTCAATAAAACAAAACAAAAGATGAATCTAAAATGCTCCACCGTTGTTCAGCTACCTTATCATCGTGTTCCTCTTTAGCAGAACAGACCCAGCTGATGGGACTGTTTATTCTTCTCAAAATGGTTGCAATCCATTACCCTTTAGGATAAAATGTGTTGACCTCCTTGTGCCCCTTGAGCTTTGGATGACACCAGTCTGCCAGAAATAGACCTGCTGTATTTTGAAAAAAAAAAAATGGAGAGCCATAGCCTGCCAGATTAGATCAATAGAGCAGTGTAGACAGCTTCAATTATGACCTTTGTATTTTAAAACCTTATTGTGTCTTTTGTGGAAATCGCACTAGGCATCATTAATACTGTGAACCTCTTGCCCTGTATATACATATATTGTTTTTGTGGAGGCTGTCATTTTTCGTGACCAGCAGGAACACTGGTCAGTTCACATTCCTAAGACCAGACGCTTTGCTTGGGAGTGATTATACAAAAGCTAAAAGACAGGAGAGTGCTTAAATCATGTGTAAACAGGCCTGCTGAAACATGCCATGCAGTTATCCTTCTGAGAGATGAGCTCAGACCACAGCACAGTAAACAGTCACGCTCAGACATGAGGAACAGACTTGAGGAGTAGAGTAGTGTCCAACACTCCTAACTTGATAACAATCATGTTAGCTGCTATTTGGATATTACTTAGCAGTTACAGGATACACAAGGCATAGAAGCGTTGTATGGGGATGGTTACACAGATCCTGTCTGCTAATGTTTTATGTAAAGAGAAGAGGAGCATCTTGGTGGTCAGGGTTGCCGCACTGATCTATGCTCTCCTCATATGAACTCTTTTTTAAATGCATGTTCAGTCCCGGCCAGACCAACCAGGAAAAGCTTGAGTTGCAGCTGTAAGAGGTGTTGGCAAAGCCAGCAGGGGGCACTTACTCTGTAGTCTGAATGTGGATTCCAATACCCCAGTGTGGTGATGTGGACTCTGTGCTGTAGAAATGGCACCGTCTTTCGGATGAGATGTGGTCATGAAAGATCCCTGGGCATCCTTCATAAAGATTAAGGTATATCCCAGTGTCCTGACGCAATTGCCCATGATGGCCTAGCGATTCTGTCCCCCTGTCTGTAATTGGCTTACTGTCTCTCACTTCTTCACCACCTAACAGCTAATGTGTGGTGAGAGTATTGGTGAAAATTGGCTTATAATGCTTTGACCTTTCCTGGCCGATATCGCTATACCTCAGTGGTGTATGTGAGTCGGATAGCAGGTAAACCTCAAAATGCCCTCAGGCCCCTTCCTACAATACTGATATGATAACTAATATAACTTACATGATCTCAGCACAATAACCGTGAGAACCAGAAAAGGTGAAAATACCTTTATTAGATTAATCTTATATACTGTACAGTATATAAAAAAGCTATACAAACATACATGGCAACACCCAAATTCGTGAACGCACCTCCCTCAACCCACATCCCTCTAAATACACTATATAAATCACTTCAAAGAAAAAAAAAACTCTTTGCCCTAGACAAACCCCAAAATCCAGGCACTTATAATAATATTAGTCCATTTTCTCTTTTTCTCCCCTGAATCTTCAAACATGCTATCCCAGATAAGCAAGGGCTGCTCTTATGTCACTCACTTTAATGTCTCCTGCCTGTCCTATTATTTATACTTTAAAGTGGGTTGGCTTCAAGATGGCCACCTTCCTAAGCAGGCAAGGCAATTCTTTCTCTGACCGTGGATAGTCAACGTTTGCCACTTTTTTGTCCCATTTTATCAGTGTATGTTGAAAACCTTTTCTCTTTTCTTTTTTTTCGCCCCTTCTTGCCTATAATTGTATTCTGACATCCTTTCTCTATGACAATCCTTGGAAACCACAGCAACAGACCATGCCCCCCAAAGGTCTTCTTTACAACCGTCTGCCCAACGTGCATAGGCAGCTACATGGTTGACACTGAGGATGGCTAAGAGACAAAAGCAAAATCAAATGGCATTTATGTGCCAGTGCCACAAGCTGCGGTTGCATCATCCAGGTGGATGTTGCACATTAGTGGTGGTTGAAGAGGTTCCCTACCCACTGTTTAAAAGGTGATTTGAGTAGTGAGAAAAGTGCTATATAAATATAAAAAAAATATTATTAAGAGAGTGAGCCATGGAGTTGTGATGTTATTAATGATTACAGTAATCCCTTCTTGATCGCGGGGGTTGCGTTCCAGAACCCCCTGCGAAAGGTAAAAATCTGCGAAGTAAAATCCATGTGTTCATATGGTTATTTTTATATATTTTAAGCCCTTACAAACTCTCCCACACTATTATAAACATTTCCCGCACAGTAATACAGCATAAACCCTTTGTATTCTCTTAGATATTAGGTAAGATTCATTAAAATTATGTATGTAAACACACTGTTTATATACAGTAAAACCTAAATATTATTTTAAAGATATCGAGCGTCTCCTATATCACATATGTTGCAGCCATTACGACAGACAGGCCACCAACAATACATACAATGCAAGAAAAACTGTATGCAGTAAAATGTGTGTACAGTAACACTAAACGTAAGTACATGTCATAAGTATCGTACATAGAAAATTAATTACGGTTACTCGCCAACAATGACACGACGACTTGTCCAATAACGAGGAGTTTAATTTTACTGCACAACAAAAGGAGAGTGTTACAGCTCTTCTAAAGGAGCCTCTTCAGGCGATTGTGTAGCACCACCGTTGTTCTTCTTCCGGCAGTCTTCAATCCAAATCCCTAAAGCAGATTCCATCCGGACTACCTCCTTATTATATCCACTTACATCTCATTTTGTGCCCTGGTTAAAGGACACTGTGGCCGTAGATCTTATATTCTTTTCCTCCTTTATAAATAAAACGAATTGTGAACTCATTGATGCCATAATGGCATCCTGCATTGGTGTAGCTGTTCCGAAGCTGTTCAACATATCCAAAACTTTTACCTTTTCGGCAATCGTTATCATCGTCCGTTGGCGCTTGGGCACAACCCTGAAGCAGTAGCAGGAGCAGATCATTTTGCCATAATGAAGGACTTGACTATGCACAAAGATAAATACAAAAGAGCACAAAAGTTAACTCTTTACATAGCGAAACATGTTGATGCTGAATGAGCAAGAAAAGACTTCCTGGTTAACGCAGCGGAATTGAATTCGGCGCTCCGTCGCTGAGCCAATCGGCACACAGGAACTTAGCTGCGTGCTCTGATTGCGTAGCTTCTCAGCCATCCGCCAATAGTGTCCCTTGTATGAAATCAACTGGGCAAATCAACTGAGGAAGCATGTACCAGAAGTAAAAAGACCCATTGTCTGCAGAAACCCGCGAAGCAGCGAAAAATCCACGTTATATATTTAGATACTGTATGCTTACATATAAAATATGCGGTAGAGTGGAGCCGCGAAAGTCGGAGCGCGATATAGCGAGGGATTACTGTACATAGGAAGTTAGTGACTGATGTTCAACTCAGCTGCAGTTTTGCAACTTATGACAAGGAAGTAAGGTGTCAGAGCTTAGGAGCAACAGCAGGTTAGTTACCTTTAGCCAGAAATCTGCATATTTATTGGTGTAAATGGTCTATAAGGAGACTTCACAGAACTTAAGCTACTTACATACGGCCTTCTTTGAGTTTTTACCCATCCACGCTTAATTTCTTTGCTCAGGTAAAGAACTGGTTGTGTATCAGTCTAGCCTTTTCTTGAGCAACCTTGTGGCTGCAGTGATTAAGCAGCAGTTGTCTTCTGAATTTGACAGCCATAGTTGCTCAAATCTATGATCTTTGTATTACAGTATATTAAGAAGTGAACAACGAGGCACAAACAAAGAGGTGCAGATGCTACGTACTTATTCTACTTAATACTCATTTTTAATAAAAACAAAACTAAAATGTACATGATGTCGCTGGTACCAGTTACCCATCCCTTTTTATTCTAGCTTCATGTCATTTAATGACGGACTTAACTGAGATATGATTTTCAGAGGAGTGTGTTTAAATAAGCAGTGTCATAAATTGAATGACTGAGAATTCAGCCTAAAACTGACATATTCAGGAGAAAAGCAGTCAGCCAAGAGGGGAGGAGAAATGACTCCTCAACAGCACGTGTCCTGTGCTTCAGAAGATCACTGGTCAATTATGTTCATTTATGGCAAATAATTGATGACTAACAGCCACAGAGGACATGGTCATGGGCATGACACCACTGCACAACAGTGTTTTCAGCAGCAAGCTTGATGATTCCATGTCACTTTAGGGTTCTCTTTGGCTTTACTATAAAATAATGCATTTATAAACATTCCCTTTCTTTTAAATCATTTCTTCATCAATCTTTTTTTTCCTAAACTTTTCATTTTGCACTCCTGTTTCCGAATAATTCTGGTAAACATACTGTATATGCACCTAAAAGTGGACAATAGAGAAGTAAAGCAAAATGTATTTGCACCGGTTCCTCATATGAGCACGTAGAAAATTGTAATAGCTGGAGATTCTCATTGTGTTTTAAATCCAGACTTGGATAGGTCCTCAGCTATAGCAACTATCACATCTGTTCCCATGTTTTGAAATGTGCTATTACCATGAAAGTGTGGGAAGGATAAAAGTGTTCAGTATGTAAAAATTGCATTTGTTATGAGGATATGATCCACCGTAAGAATTTTCAGCCATTTCAGATACAGATATAGATGATCAGCATACAAACTACTGTCTGTTTCTTGCTCTCTAAGACATTACATTTTGATGAAAAAGAAAGGGTTTGTTACTTATTTGCATTCTGTTTCACTGTTTTCCACATCACAGTTAAAAGAATCAATGAACAGAATGTTAAAGTGCTGTGAGCGCTTTGGAGAGCTTCTTGCTGAAGACATAAAGAAAATTAGGCTGGTTAGTCAAAGATTTAAAGCATTAATTCCATAGACGGATAACTGCTTAGCTTCCCTTGACATTGACATGAGAGACTAGTTGCAGTGTTTTCTCAGTGTAACGTTTGGTATGCTGCTTGACGTTTAAAGGTTGATTTCATTTGCCCTTTTGGCTCTTTTCACATGTGGTTCCTTCCTTCCCTCAGCTCTTGCTTTATTTTCACACCTGGTCTCAAATCACTTTTTTGAAAGCCCATCTTACGACAAGAACATTTCAATTTGTGTGCTTAGTCTTTCTCTCCAAGATGAGCTGAAAGTGATGTCCATGATAAGCTGACAAGTCTCCCCTCATGCTACTATGTCCTAAGACACTGCACCTTGGACTGGGTCAACTTTCACATGTTAACCATGGTCTAATTTCTTGGACAAATATATACGTTGGCCCTGGGGCTCACAGGGGCTTTGGGGGACTGCTGGAATTTGAGCGAAAGTGAAAATGAGAGAGCAGTGAGGCAGTGGGTGGTGCCCAGCGCACACTTTTCTGCAGCTGTTTTTCTTTTTTTGTTGTTTTTAACATTTCTAGGGATTTATGTGTTTAAAAATGCTAGATGAATAGCAAAATGATTTATTTTCCAAATGTCAAAGTATCTTTTGAGCATGCCTTTCATTATAGCCGCTGCAACGAGTTATGTCCAGATGGGCTTTGTGATGACGTCTGGGGCTTTGAGACGTTTGACCCTTCTTTCTAAAAAGGCACTTTACTGTTTTCGGCATTCGGTATGTGTTAGCAACTTAACTTTAATTTATTCTGCTAATAAGCAAGCCGACAAAATTTCCTTTAAATAAATTATCTAGGGGCTGTAGCACGTGTATGTCTGTCTGTGCTGCTCTGCCTTTGGGGGTAGCGTGGCCAGACACCTGTTAGGTGAAACTCACATCTGCTGTTTGGCTCCACTCTTTGGATTGAGAACACAGGGAAGTAATGTATGGGAGCGAAAGTGCAGCAAGAAAATGAGAGAGCTGGGACCCGTTTGCTGTATCTTTAGAAGCTTTGATTACTTCCTAAAGTGCTTGAAGTACATTTTATATTTAATTATTTTATCGACTTTAAAGCTTCATTACAATGCATAACTTACATGTCAGTATGACATATGTTACAATATCTTGTTCACATCAGATGCCTTTTGCCTTTCCCAATGCCCGCCGGGCCTGCAGATCTTCTGGTTTATAGGAATTAAGCAACATAAACATTCCTGAGAATTATGAGATGTTTAATTAGAACATTTTAATTTTACTGTTTTCTAACATTTAATAATTTTGGATCAGGCTACTATCTGCGACAGCATCATAAACTTCTTTATTATGTATTTGATGAGCTGCACTCTTAAAAATCAAGGTGCCAGAGTGGTTTTTCAGAGAGGAGACACTGTTGGATTCCAAAAGACTCATCCACATGAAGGTTCCTAAAAAAAACTGTGTTTATTTAGATCCATAATAGGCTAAAGTACAGTAAATAACTATGAATAGATGGAAACAGATTTGTGAAATCCCAGTGGGTCATGATTTTAAAAGGACTCTCTCGGCACACAATAATACAGGATAAGTTCAGGTTTTCTTAAGCTGTTAGTGTCCTGCTGGGTAGCCTACCATACATTATAGATTTCATTTTTTTTCTGCATATTGGGAAGTTTTTTAAAGTGCAAAGAATGAACTTCATCTGCAAAGAACACTTCCCAGAATGAAATGGTTGTTTCTTAAGCAATGGTTCTATGAGAAACCACACAACCCAGTAAAGAACCATAACATGCCATTAAAAAATCATTACTTTTAGGAATGTAGAATCGTTTTAGCCTCTTTCCATGTTAGTAAGAATAGAATGATTTGAGTAATTTGTGCTAAGTTTGTGTAAGATAAAAAATAGTAGTGAAAAATGGGTACAATAAAATCGAAAGCCAGAATAATGAATGTGACTGGGCCAAAATGCGAGACGGAAATTATAGTCAGGGACAGGAAAGATTTTAAAATTGAAAAGGCTTCAAATAAACAAAAAAAGAATGCTGGGTCTTCTCGGTGACAAGCAGGAAGTTTAAGGAGCAGACCTTTATACCCTTTGACCTGTGATGACCCCCAGAATGGCAGTGCCATAGAAAAAGCAAAATGCCACTTTGCTGTTTTAACTGCCATAAGAAAACCCCAAAATGATGTATGAATTATACTGAGAGTCACAGGAACAGTTAAGAAAATTTGAAAATAAGGGTCAAATCATGTCAGTTGACAGATGTGGTTAATAAATTAAACTTTCTTTGTAAAGTCTGTCTATTTTTTGTAGTGTACAGCATTGGGTGGTTTATATATGCATTTTTGGTATTGGCCATGTGATTATTTAATTTGATTGCCTTTTGATTTTCAGTTTATTTATGTGTTGATTGGGGAGCACGTACTGACATGCATGTTTCCTCGCACATGCCTTTAATGTTTCCCAGAATGTTCTGGCAAATATGTCAAGATGTTTTACTAATTAAAACAAAAATATACATTTTTAAAGAGGTACGATTTTAAGCCAGCAATTGTCATGAATGTGGAGTCTCAAAGCACTTAAGTCCCAGTAAGTTCCAGGAGCTCTACCAAAAATTCCCACTAGAGGGAGATATCAATATCAGACCCTGGCAAGTAGTAAGTATTAAGGGCAAATGCCAGTTCTTTATAAAGGAAAAGATTTATTCAGTGCTTTGTAACAAAAGCAAGTTCTGTAGAGCACAAAAGGAAAAAGGAGTTGCCACAGCAAAGGCAGTTTAAGTTGGACAAAGTCTCACTATGGAATCCAAGGCAAGTTGAAAAAAAATAGAACAAGCAGGTCAAAAATTCAATAATTTAATAAACACAGTATATGAACCCACCAACTCCAAAGCGCATTCACAATGAACCACAAGGAATTGTGGGAAAAAAACCTCCAGATTTATAGGGCAGAGGGCAGTTCCTGGTAATGATTGGCAGCTCTCCCCACCCTCAAAACACTTGGAACATAACGCAGGCTTAGAGACAGATACATAAAATGTATAGAATACCTCATATCATAAACAAAAGAAACAGTATCTTATACAGCGAAATCCAATATGTACAACAAAGGCTTGAGAGAAGCATCTCCCTGACTGAAGTATGACAGCATTAATTGTGCTGCTGCATCAGGGATAAATTGCCTTTCATCACACTTTTTCCCCTGGTAGTTTGGTTTTCCTCCCACATATCACCAAAGACGTGGAGGTTAGGATAACTGATGACCAGTGTGAGTGTTGGTGTACCTGACTGGGCCCTGTGATCAACTCTCCAGTGCTGTTTTCTGCCATGTACCGGTTGCTGCTGGGATAGGATTAAATTATTTTTGTGAATCTTCATTGAGTAACAGTAGTGGATGAAGTCATCAATTGTGGGTTGTACTGATAGACTTATGTTCTTAGTCTCAGGATAAGTGGATCATGGTCAGAGATAACAATGGAGTCATAACTGTGTGAATTGCAAGAAGGCAGCATATTGTCTCTCTCCGGGGTGGTCCTAGCCTGTTTGATGCCCTGGGCCCTCCCCTTCCAGCACCCCTCTCGCATTCTAATAAACACTGAACAAAATCAGTACAATAAAACAAACTGTAGCTGCGTTTTCCCAAAATTACCAAAGTTCTGTAGCTTCGACTCAAAAAATGGGATTCAACAAAAGCCTGACGCGCAGAAATGATTCCACAGACAAATATCTTCGTTTTTAAAAGTTTAGTTAAGTTTCAAAGTAAAATAGTTCACACAAAAAAGAAAATTAAAATAGCAAAAAAAAAAAGAAAAAATTAATGTTAAGAAAAGTTCAGTTCTAAGTTTAATCTTGTTATATCTCGATTCGTTACTATTTACTTAACATTTCTGAACCATTTTAAAACGGTCAGAAAACTGTATGCTTATCCCATTTCTAAGCTTAAAATGGGTCTTTCAAATCTCTCTTTACTGGGACCTGTTCTAAACAAACTGAGCTTATTATCACACTGTTACTCAGTTATAGTAAGAAGGTTCTATCTCTTGCTAACTTATAGGGGGAAAAGACTATACCATAAGCTATGACTATGAAAGACATTTATGTTCTATTCAAATTAAGAAAACATCAATGTGAGTTTAACTCAAAACTTTAACTTTCTAAGATTGGCTCTTACACAAACTATTGGAAATGTAATGTCTAACAGTCAAAATCAAATTTTACATTTAAAACAGCACCAAAATATTTTGTTATAGTGTAAAGAATTTTCACTTTAGTACCATCTCCAGTCATCAGTTCACCAGGTCACTAACAACTACATAAACCTTTTCTCTCAGAGCTGCAGTCAGTTTATTATTTCGGGTTAACTTTCCCGCCTACCACTCTCCACTACGCGAGTCATTTGCATTAGTAAGTTAGCACGCAAACATATATATCCATACAAAAAAACTCTTACTAACTAATCATTTTATCAACGTGTTCAAAATCTCATTGACGATATTTACCGTTCTAAAGCCTGTAATTTGCACTCCAATTATGGCGAATTAACCTGTGATAAAGAATAGAGAAAGCACACGCATTGCGCTGGCGTCGGCTTCACACAGGAGGATTTATTCTTCCTGTTTGCTGTACTCTGCTCTATGCTTTCACACAACCCAGGAAAAATTAATTGTGATATAATGGGCTTGGATTGACAATACAGTGGAACCTCGGTTCACGACCATAATTCGTTCCAAAACCTCTGGTCGTAAACCGATTTGATCGTGAACCAAAGTAATTTCCTCCTTAGGACTGTATGTAAATACAATTAATCCGTTCCAGACCATACGAACTGTATGTAAATATATTTAACAGATTTTTAAGCACAAATATAGGTAATTATACCATAGAATGCACAGCATAATAGTAAACTAAATGTAAAAACATTAAATAACACTGAGAAAACCTTGAACAACAGAGAAAACTAATACTGCAAGAGTTCGTGCTATAGCGCTACGAACCGCTCGCTAAAAACACTTTTTTTTTTAATGAGTTTTAAGCACAGGGAAAAAAATGAACATTTGAAAAATCCGTAATTTAGTAAACCACCAAGAAAAGTAACATTTCAACAATGCACACTACGAACCGATCGCTGTAAACAGAAGTGAAAACAAAAACAAGCCCAGTGCATTCTTTAACTGCCTTCTCTACCTTATGCGTCCAGCCTGCTCTCTCACGTGCCTGTGTGTGTGTGTCTCTCTCGCGCCGCACCTGTGTGTGTGTGTGTGTCTCTCTCTCGCGCGCCTGTGTGTGTGTGTGTGTGTGTGTGTGTCTCTCTCTCTCTCTCTCTCTCGTGCATTTGCCTGTGTGTGTGTCTCTTTCGCTTTCGCTCTCTCTCTCTTGCTCACTTGCTGCACAGGGAGAGACTGAACACGTGCGGAAATCATCGGCGCACACAAACCTAAAGGGAAACTGTCTTGTTCGTATACCGAGTATGTGGTCGTGAACAGTTGCAAAAGTTTGGCAAACTTTTTGGTCATAAACCAATTTGTACGTGTTCCAAGACGTTCATGAACCGAGGTTCCACTGTATTATAAATGAAATGTGCTTTATTTGAAAGCACCCCATCCCCCTCCCCTTTCGACAGGTTGTGTGTGAGACTTCAGCACAGCAGCAGTAGCAAGCAGATGCACCGAGGGCCCTCACGTTCACTTCCTACATATATGGGTGTGATAGAATTTAGAAAACATATCGGTGCAAATTATAAGTTTATATCATAATATCTGGTGCTTTTGTGTTTGTTTGTTTGTTTTTATTTTGTTTTATTTTGCGAGCTGGTTATTAGATGCCGCGCCAGCCAGCTGGAGAATCCCCCGCCCCTCTCCTCCCTGTGAGTCAAGCAGCAAGCAACAGACACACCTTGCAAATGGAGGGCGCCCTTTCTCCCCGCAAATGGGCAATAGAAAACCGATCGGTGCCCATGCAATCCCAAAAATGCGCTGGCATGATGTCTGGGCAGCATGGACGCATGCAAAAAAAAAAAAATTCTTTTGCAGATGCTCAAGATGCCGCCCTGGGCAACGGCCCATATCAAAAACCGCCACTGGTCTCTCTATTATAAAAGAAAATCCCGCCCTCCTCTCAACCATTTTCAACCACGCCCACGGTCCTCTCACCTCTCATTCGTGTGAATGCTTTTGTCAGCCACAGTTCCTGCACTCACAGCTCTTATAAATTTTTACGTTTTCCTCACTTAATATTCCCAATAAAAGAAGACATTATGTTCAAATCTTATTGAAGAATTTCATCCCGAAGGGTTATCAACAGAAGAAAAGAGTAAATGGGCAATCCTAGCACAGAGAAATGATGAAGTCAAACAAATTCATGCAAAAACTGTCAATCGGTTACACAGCAAATTGGTTAAATGCGTATCAATAGGCTATGCTGAAACAGTTGGTGGTGATGGTGCGGAAGATGAAAATATCAACTTACAATATCCCATAGAATATCTACAACCATTAACACTGTCTGATCTTCCACCGGCCGAGTTACTGTTGAAAGAAGGATGTATCATAATGTTATTGTGTAATTTATGTCTGAGTGATGGGCTATACAATAGGACAAGATTAGTTGTATTCCAAATTGGTTAAACAATTCTGACATGTAAAATTTTTAATAGGCAACAAGAAAGGTAATGTAGTACATCTTCCGCGGATAATATTAGACACCAAAGGAGATCTTGATATGCCATTCGTATTAAAACGTTTACAGTTTCCCGTTAGAATAGCTTTTGCTATGACAATTAACAAATCACAGTTACAAACATTCAAAAAAGTCAGCTTATTTATTAGACAGAAAGAAACGATATTCACCCACAGGCAATTATACATTGCGTTGTCACGATGCAAATCCAAACATGGAATAAAAATTCAATACGATATTGACGAAAAGTTAATTAAAAAAATAGTTTTTACCGAAGTGTTACAGTAAAAGTGTAAGTTTTTAAAAGTATTTGCATGTTAATTTCAAGGCCAAACAGAATGATAACGTATAACGCAATGAATACCTCTAACACAACATGAAACATAATTTTCTTTCAATTTATTACATTTTACTATTTTTTTTACTGTGGTTAATTACTCACTGTAATGTAAAATAGTTCTATTATGCATATGTAACAATTCCCATGAAAATAATAATCTGTTTAAATTGTACATCCACTGCCCCAAGTGCGAGCAGCAGATCTGTGAAGTGGCTATAACGAAGTGCCTGCCCGGGAGTTGGCAAGCCAAGCGAGCACGGGGCAGAGCTCCGTATTTATTAATAAAGAAGTAATCAGCTTGTGAGTAACTCTAATGCCATGAAGAGAAAAAGGAATATTATTGTCTTGGATACTGGTGGGGAAATCTAAATGGGTGAGAGAGTTTTGTAATTCTTAAAAAAAAAAAAAGAAAAATGCTTGAGGCATTACAAATAAGAGACACCAGGAACTCAATTATAAAGTGGATGATGTAATCAGATGTAAATTTTGCTGTTAACAGAGTTTACACAATTTCAGTTTCCATTCAAAATCAGCACTGATATAATCCCGCAGTTGATCGTGTATATGGAGACGTGGCACCTAATGTACAGTATCCTTTCTAGTGCTCCCCTCAAAAAACAACCTCAAAACTTTGTGTGTTTATTAGCACTGTGAAAATCTACAATCCTTTTGACTTTGAGTAAAATCTCTCCAGTAGATTTTACTCTGCAGTAAAAATGATTTTGTGTTTACAGCACAACTGGCAAATGTGAATATGCATTCTTTTCATTTTTTTGTGTTTCTTCCCTTTTATTCCACATAGTAAAATATTGCAATACAGTTTTCTATAGGTAAAGTCATGGGCTGGACCTACCAGATTACTTTATTTTAGCAGAGGTGAAACTCAGACCACAGGTAATAACTGTGTAACATTTCAGTGGGCCTGGTTACACTGGCTTCTTACATGATACTAAATCCTTATCTAAACATAAATGAACATTCAAAGCTGTGTGCTACAACACCCAAGAATACTTGTCGTCACTGGCTTACCTCCTAATATCCCAAAGCTTTGCTTTGTAGTTCACTGAACAGTCGCTCTCTAGGCTGTGTGTGAGTCTTCATTGATCATATACTGCAAATCTCATCTGAAATCCACCTTTTCTTTCTTGGATTTTTGTCCTGTGTTCTTTATTGAACCTTTTTTCATATTGTAAGGATGCTGACTCTGTGGTGCAGTCCATTAATGCCTTGTGTCATTCGGCTACTTTGTAAACCAGTAATTCTTTTATATTCTCACCTGATGTCCAAACTCTTCTCAGTTTCTTAAAGTATACCGTGTAATTTTTAAAATATATTTGAATTGCCTAATGTCTGATTTATTTTGTGCTGTTCTGTTTGGCCCTGTGTATTGTAAGTGTGCATATGCTCAAGTGAGTGGGTGCTGCAACAGACTGGCCACCTCTCCTGGGCTGTTACCTGACCTGTATCCAGTGCTGCTGGCCTCAGATAAGTGACCTTATATATAACATTATAATATGTTATTGCTCGATTTTTAAGCCTACTTGAGAAGGTAATTTTTTATGAAAGGTGCTATATAAAATAAAGATGTATGAATTAAGTGATTGACTATTTTGATGACCTGATTAAACCTTAGTGCTGTCCAGTCCTATCTCATCATGCACTTTTGGTCAATAGAATGTTGAAGGAGTTGGCATGCTCACATGTACTGGGTCACAGGTCATGCATGCCCTAAGCCCTCTAAAAGTAGTTCTGCCATTTAGTCATGCTTTCTTTTCCCAAGTATAAGAAATGTAAGGTAAAATTTCCACAGAATAAAACCGTTTCTCTGTTTAGCCGATATCATCCTACGGTTCAGAGAAAATACTTAGAGGTTTATGACTTTTCAGACAGCAGGGAATGCTGATTAAAATTTGATCTTACAAAACTAGTGAATACAGGAATCAGTGCGATCTCTGACATGCCCTGTTTGAGTTGTTTATCACATAAACATGATCAGACTTCATAAATCATGCAGCCTATGTATATTGTGTGGTGCCATACTAAGTGATGTCCAGTTAAGTCAATGTACCGTATATATGTGCGGATAAGTTCTCCCTCAGGTAAGTTGGGACTTGATTTTACAGCATAATTTCCAGTATTTTATAATGTCGGTCGTATAAGCCGAATGCAAAAAACTTATTGGTACAAGGGATTATGATACACTAACGCCAACCTGAAAGAGTAACCACGGAGCACACTGCCTTTTTATTCTATGTGGGTATGGCAATCAGCACGTGCTCCTAACCCCTCTCTCTATTGTGCCTGCGTGACCACATATTAATACCCAAACTATTCCAAAGCAACGTTTGCACTGATTTGTATTTTTTGTATCTCACACCCTCATACACCTTTATTGTAACAGCATCCCTTATCTACGATTGAGTGTTTAATCAGAAGAAAATATGAAACTAGTTTTAAATTAAACGTCGTTGAAGTAGCGAAAGAAATTGGTAACTGTGCTGCTGCAACAAAATTTGATGTGTCTGAGAAACTGATGCGAGATTGGAGGAGGCAAGAAGATATATTAAAAAAAAAAAATTATGTGTCGCATTTTTGAATGGGCGTATAAGTCGAGGTCTGATTTTATGATCCGTTTTTTGGGTTTCAAGACCCGATTTATACATGAGTATATACAATGGTCATGTAATGTGACAAACCCATTGACTAGTCTGTAAGTCACCCCGATAAAAATCAAACATGTTTTATCTTGCCTTAAGTCGTAACGAGAGGTAACAACCAATGTGCATCCATCAGGAAGTACAATGCATACAATGCAGCGATGAGAAATAAGGAGGCTTATCTTTCTGATGTTGTGTGTTTTATGTACCAAGATTGAAAAATGTCTTGGATTGTGGCAGAACTCGGTGTACCTATACACCCTTGGCACAGCCACTGGCTCCATCAGACAGCATGTTATTGACTGTCAGAAAAACAAGCTTGCTTGTCATACTTTGGAAATGTAAAACTTTGCTGGGAAGTCATCATGCAGTCACATAATTTGACATCCCCAGCAATATCTACTCATGTAATTGGACGTACTTGGCAATAGCATTCGTCAAGTTTGACATCCCCTCGTGTAATGTAACATCGGCTTTTGAGCGCCCTTCTCACGATGATGCCTACAAGTACAGCTGGAAATCACTGGCATGAGCAGTAGATTGCAAAACTGAATTCTAAACTGGTTAACAAGCAGAACACAAAGAGGGAAGGTAAGAGATGAGCAATTCAACAATCGGTGTGATATTCTCAATATGAATATTTGCATGTGAAAAGGAAAAATGTATATCTGGTAGGCTAATTATCCTTAGTCAAAAATGAGTACAAACATTTGTAAAACCCATCTTGGCTGCTGACTGTCACAATGAAGTTCATGCCTAATGTGGGAAGATTGTATGGTCCACTGAACAAGGATTTCAGTCCAGAAGGATATCAATTGAATTTCAAGACTAGTTATGGCTGATGCCTGCATTCAATACGTGTAAGTGCAGACATATTTTTTACAAGTGACGTAACTAGCTCAGGATCACACAGCGAGTCAGAGGTGAGAATTAAACTTGCAATTTTGTGTTTTGAAGTTTCCTGTGGTAGCCCGTCCACCACATTGCCTGCGTCTGATCTGCTCCTTTGCCATTTACAGATCAGCAGTTGCTACTGTGTGTCTACAAGCCGTTATTGTTTGTGTTAACTGCTTCATTCACCCCCAGATCACAGATGTCCATCTGAACAAACAAACTGTTCTGCACCTCCTGGCCAGTCACAAAACACTCTTCTGAAGTCCTTGCCAAGGCTTACACAGGGTTCACAGACTGATGCCATTAGCAGAGAGCATCTTACTGGAGTTTCTAAAATGGTAGCCCACCCCCTATGCTAGTACAGCTTGTGCTGTTTATTGGTAGCAAATGAGTTCTGTAATACAAAGGTTGTAAGTATGCAAAGCCTGAGACTTCTAACTAAGTTGGAAAGCTAATCTTTGGAGACATTAGGTATCCATTGTTGGATGCAAAAAAAAAAGTCAAGTTAGCAGTGTCTGATTTATATCAAAAATTGAAAGAATATTTAACACTAGACAACCATACGCCGCATAATCAGGCCGGTTTTTTAATGATTTTTAAGCACAGGGAGAAAATTAACATTTGAAAAATCGGTAATGTAATAAATCAGCAAGAAAAGCAACATTGTAACAATGCACGGAACGAACCAACACACAACGTCATAACCGAAAACTCGGTTTTTAAAGACTGCTTACTTCATTGTGTTTTAACCTCAGTTGTAAAGGATTGTTTTAAGGACCCCATGAGATACCCCTCGCAAACTGTTTTACACGCTGCATATGGCGATTCACCTCCGCGAGAAACATGCCTCTATGAACAGTCAACGTAGCTCGGAGGTGCCAGGAGTTGGTGGGCGTAGCTCCTTCCTGCGTGTGCCATAGGTGTCTTAATTGTCGGTGGCTCAGTGAATCCACGCCCTTTCCGGCGTGCTTTCCATGGTTGTCTTGCCTTATTACATGGTGTAAAAGGCACACAATTAAATAACTACAACAGGATGTAGCTTAAAGTGCTTCAGAAGATGTTAAAGGAATAATTACAAGAAAAGAAAAACCAATTAAATTAGATAAGAATAATAATAAATAACTAATAAAAATAAATCAATATGAGCTTACATGACACAGATAATAATAGTATATATATTTCCCATGCTCAAGGCGCTTTATAGAGTTTAAGAAAGAACAGCAGTGTATACAGTATATAGCATTGTACTAAACCAGATAAATAAATAAAGAAATTAAGATGGTGAATTCAGAGAAAAGCCTAACAGACAACATAATTGATGGTCTAGCACACACTCACAAGTTACATGAGCATCTTGACATCGAGGTAAACTGAAAGAGGGGTAATAAAGTCAAGTAGAGCTAAAAGCCTTCCTGAACAGACGAGTTTTGAGTTGTTTTTTTAAAAGAATTCATGGAGTCAGTTGATCTAATTAATTTCAGTAGGTCATTCCAGAGTCTGGGTGCTATACAGCTGAAGGCACGGCCACCCATGAAGTGTAGATTAGTGTGGGACACAACAAGATTACCAGAATCGGAGGACCTTAGTGGGCGGACAGGCACATAGTGATGGAGAAGGTCACTGATGTAGTTTGGCGTAAGGTCGTTTAAGGGCTTTGTAGGTTATTAGTAGAATTGTTATATTCAATTTTGTAAGACACAGGGAGCCAGTTAAGGTAGAGCAGGATGGGTGTTATGTGCTCGCTGCTGCTGGTTCGTGTAAGAACACTTGCAGCCGAGTTTTGAATAAGCTGGAGTTGTGATATAAGATTAGAAGGGGCACCTGCCAGTAGGTAATTACAATAATCGATGCGGGATGTGATAAAAGCATGGACAAGTTTCTCAGCATTAGAAAAGGAGAGGAAGGCGCGAACACATGATATGTTACGGAGGTGAAAGTAAGAAAGTTTCTTAATGTGATTTATGTGAGTGGAATAAGAAAGGGAGGCATCAAAAATGACACCAACATTCTTTGCAGTAAAGGCAGGTCTGATGAGATCACCGCCAAGATGGATTGGGAAGGAGCTCATTTTATTAAGTTGCACTTTAATCCCAATTTGCAGGAGTTCAGTTTTGTTGCAATTTAATTTTAAAGAGTTCTGCTCCATCCAGGTATTCATTTCACTGAGGCAGGATGTGAGCTGAGAAATCTCTGATGAAGTTCCACTTTTAACATTGAAATAGAGTTGAGTATTGTCTGCATAAAAATGATAACCCAGTCCAAAGCTACGAATAATATGGCCAAGGGGAAGCAAAGCATATAAATACAGAAAAAGAGAGAACCGAGGACAGAGCCCTGAGGAACTCCTTGTAAGACTGGATCTGCTGTTGCCAAGACTTACAAACTCCTGTCTATCAGTCAGATAGGACTTGAACCACTGGAGGGCAGTGCCAGAGATACCCAGCATGTTCTCCATTCTGGACAGTAGAATGTCATGTCTAACAGTGTCAAATGCTGCACTGAAGTCTTTTTTTTATTAATTTTATTACAATCCATACAAAGCAATTAAGTTTTTACAAAAAGAAAAATTGAGTTAAGAACAGATCGATCCCCACCCCTGAGAGAGAGAGCAAGCCAAACGGCGTAAAATTTAAGGCTTGTAAACATACCTAAATTAATAAATTCTCTGTGCTTTATGAACTTATTTTAAAATATTACTGATTAGATCCTGCCATGTTTTGAAAAACGTCTGTACGGATCCTCTAACTGAGTATTTGATTTTTCCAATTTCGAATAATATAACACATCAGTTTCCCACTGACTTAAAAGAGGAGAGTTTGGGTTCTTCCAGTTTATCAGAATAAGTCTGCGTGCCAACAGTGTAGTGAATGCAATCACAATTTGTTTGTCTTTCTCCACTTTAAACCCCTCTGGAAGAACCCCAAACACAGCTGTTAATGGGTTAGGAGGGATTGTGAGTCCAAGGCTATCTGAAAGGTAATTAAAAATTTTTGTCCAGAATAATGTTAATTTGGAGCAGGCCCAGAACATGTGACCTGTTGAGGCTGGGGCTTGGTTGCAACGTTCGCAGGTTCGATCCTGCCCTGGAAACATTTTGGAGAGTTTTAGTTGAGACAGATGTGCTCGATATATAATTTTGAGTTGAATAATTGTATGCTTTGCGCATATGGAGCTCGAGTGAATTCTCTGCATTGCTACTTTCCACTCCTTTTCTGATATATTAATTGAGAGATCTTTTTCCCAGTGTCCTCTTGGAAAGGGAGTGTTTGTAAAATGAGTTTATATATTGTAGAGATGGAGTCTAAGTCCTTGAGATTGAGCAATATTTTTTCCAGCATGGATGAGGGTGCAAGATGAGGAAAATCTGGAAGGTTCCGTTTAACAAAGTTCCTGATTTGAAGATAGTGAAAGAAATGTGTAGCTGGAATGTTAAATTTGGAATGTAATTGTTCATAGGATGCAAAGACGTTGTCTATATAAAGATCTCTAAGCAAGTTAATTACAAATTTTTTCCAGATATTAAAAACTGCATATGTTTGTGAAGGTTGAAAGAGGTGGTTCTCTTGAAGAGGTGCCACAGATAGAGGCTTCTCCGTCTTAAAATGCTTCCTACATTGGTTCCAGATTCTAAGTGAGTGGAGCGTAATTGGGTTATTTGTATATTGCCGATAACGTGTGTTTATTGGAGCACAGAGCAAGGAATATAAAGAAGTACTGCAGGATTTTACTTCTATTGCGGTCCATCCCTGTGTATCTTCTTCTATTTGTGTCCAGGTTCTTATCACCTGTATATTTGCTGCCCAGTAATATCTGAAGTCTAACAGAATTGATATGCTGGTTTGTCCAGAGTCTGCTCCCATAAGCAATTCATTGGTTACCCGTAGCAGAGCATTTTCACAGCTGTGCTGTGCCCTGAAACCAGACTGAAAGGGTTCCATCAGATTATTAGAAGTTAAGTAGTTGGTGAGTTGGGAAGCTACAACACGCTCAAGAAATTTGACAGAAAAGGTTAGTGGAAAATAGGTTGAAAATTGTTAAGATTGTCAGCATCAAGGCCAGACTTTTTTAACATTGGGGTTACATAAGCTATTTTAAAATTGAGTGGCACAAAGCCAGTGTCAAGGGATGAGTTTATTGTTGTAATAGCCGAGGTTATGGCATGAAGGCAGGATTTAAGTAGTGTGGTGGGGATGGGGTCCAGTACACAAGTAGTCAGCCTCATCTTACAAAGCAGGTTAGTAACAAAAGCAGATGTGACTGGTGAGAACTTAGATACATAATTAGTAGAGAAGTAGTGTCCTTATATACAATATCATAATGTAAATCTCAAAAGATGAGTCAAATGATAAGGCTAGATGGCCAGGAAGACAGACAAAATGGAAAAAAAACTTCAGTTAAGATAGAGAAAAAAACAAAAATGTACTGGGTTTCAAATCCAAAAAGTTCACTCAGTCCCATCTGGGCATTCTACATAACATAAATGTGCTTAAGTCATTCCTCAGTATTTCTAGGTTGTGCCCAAGAGGATTTGCCATAGTAGGTCTCATTGGGGCACAGGACTTTGATCAGATGGTGGTGGCAGAAAAATCTGAAAAGAAAGCAGATAAAAGTAGAGATTAGTTAATATTACAAACATCTAAAGTTCAACTTGATTGTATGGCGATTGGGTATTTAGAGAAAGAAAAGTAAGGACAGGAATTAGGGGTTAGTACGTTTGAAAGAGACAGTACTTCTATAATAAAGTATTTCATCGAAGGGTGCGCATGACGCAGCAAGCACACACATAGAGCACATAGAAGATCAAATACAAAACAAAGCATTTAATGTGCTACTTTAGTTACGATGGGATTTGAGAAACTAGTAAATTAAACGATTTTAAGATGAAGTTTATGATGTTCTACTTTAATGACAAAATAAACTATGTAATTAAAGTGGAAATTTCAAGATTAAAGTTGACATTTTGTGCTTTTTTCCCACTGCGTGCCTATTTTTTTTTCTCTGTGCCCTAATAAGCTTTCATATGACACTTAAGACGGTGGGCTACAACTCGCCTTTTCACGGCGACTTTGATATGTGACAAATTCTTTTTTTATTTTGGGCACTGTGCAACTTTGTGAACTTGAGCTTTTTGAGTTTCTCCGACACTCTATGTCACTTGATTAACTTCCTTTTGTTGTTTATACCACTTTTTAAACCAACAAATAGTATGTTTTTCCTTGCCTCCACTTGGTATTTGCTGAAATTCTTCTATTTTCCCCCATGCTTTTGCCATTGTCTTTTCATAGAAGGCTGAGCTTAAAGGCTATTTATATTGATTTACATATTCAAAGAGGTGGAATTCTGGGAGGAGTTGGGGCAGGATTTATGGAGCAGAAGAACGTGGAAGTTGGCAAACGCACAGATTTATGCTTCTGGATTTTTTTGTGCGTACGAACATTTCCACTTTTGTGCTTACGCCATGTTATAGTATGAATTCTACGCACGGCGTTATGCATGTGGCCCCAGGTCTCAGTGGCTTTCAAACCTCAAAACATGATACGGTAAAAATTTGTTGACCCCAAGGATCGGGTGCCCCGGCACAGACAGAGTAATATAGTTTACGCAGTTAAGTGCCAAGAGGATTGCTGTGAATCATACATCGGGGAACCCAAACAACCACTGGCAAAGCGGATGGCACAACACAGAAGAGCTACCTCGTCAGGCCAGGATGCCGCAGTCTATTTACATCTACAGGACAGTGGTCACTCTTTCAGTGATGAAGATGTGCACGTCCTGGACAGGGAGAAACGCTGGTTTGAGTGAGGAGTCAATGAGGCCATTTACGTGAAAAAGGAACGACCATCTCTGAACCAAGGAGGAGGCCTAAGGGTACATCTCTCACTACCTTACAATGAGGTGATTGCAACTCCCTGTGAATGGTACTCATGGCCATTGATCAATGGACAATTTGCGTAACATTGATCACACGGCCCATTGTTAGTCAATGATGCTAGTTCGGTCATTAGGCCAAGGTACTGTTTTTAAGGTTGGAGAAACCTGCAGTCAGCTGAGACTGAGGAAGTCACTTGGATGAGTGATGAAACGTATCGGGAAAAAAACTATGTCCAGATGAACAGAATAAACTTTCTAGAAAATACTTTATTACTTCACTGCTAATTGTTTGTATTTATAGAAGCTTGAGAGAATATATATTATGAGAGATGTCCAGGACCCATGCCTGGCTGGGTTCCCCTCACTATGGAAGTACAGGGAAGACAGCATGTATCAGAGCCCTACGTTGGTTGTGGTGACACCACGGTTTCCCACTTGGCACCATGGGAGTTGGAGTTATTCGACTCAGCCCTGTTAGGTTTCGTGGTCGCCACCAGGGGCTGCTTTGGGGACTGTGGAGCCTTACTTTGCCTGGTTCTCACCTCACCCAGAAGTGCTTCTGAAATTCACCTTTAGAACACCAAAAGTGCTTCTGGGTATAAGATAAAAGTAGCTTGCTGCCTTCATTCATGGTGCCAGAGTCAGGAGGTAGAGGACAAAGTTTGCTATGAGGAGCAGACTAGGTGGAGAGGCGCTGAAACACTTACAGAGGAAGGGTTTGCCACAATAAAAACTCTTCTAGTGCTTTTGTATCGGTGTCTGAGCCTGTCTGTGTCACAGTATATGAGAGAGAGAGAGAGTGCATTTGTGAAAAGACTGCTGCTTGACACAGTGCCTGGAAGTTAGAAGTGGAAGGAGCAAAAGTATTTAAAGCTTTATATACTGTGACCAGGGGCAGGAATGACAGCTCAGCAAAAGGGAAAATTTGGGAAACCAACAGGGTCTTCCCTTTTAATGTCCAAAACTGTAACAACAAAACAATACTCTTTGGTATGAATATCCCGCAAAACAGGGCTGATAATCAAAGTAAAGCAAACAGCTGGTTAGCCACAAGTTAGGTCACATGTAGTAGAGCTCTGACCAGCGGGTAGCTCTTGTGAAAAATGATGCGCCCTTCCGGGAAGCTCGGGCTTTTATGGAGCATGAACCAGAAGGGGCGGAGTCAGTTGCCCTCACTGGGCAGTTTGTCAATACTCTGGAGAGAGCAGGAAATGATGATATTCGTGATAGTGCCTAATCTCATCCTGGTGGGTCATTACATACCTTGACAGATCCTGTAAGGAGATCCTCTGACATGTATGTGTGACAATACCATTAGGAGTATTTTAAAGTCAATTCTGAATGACATGGGTAACCATTGCAACAATGTTGAAACTGGTGAGATGTGCTCAGATTTTCTTTCTCTAGTTGAGACTTTGTCTGATGCATTCTGCAATAATTGCAGCAATTGATGGCTTTCTTGGGTAGTCGTGTTAGGAGTGCATTACAGTAATCTATTTGACTAAAAGCAAAAGTGCGTATTAATTTCTCAGCATCTTGCAGTGTTGTAAGAGATCTAATATTTGCAATGTTCCTTAATTATAAAAATGCAGTCCTAATAGTCTGGTTAATGTGTGATTTAAAGTTTAGGTCAGAGTCCATGATTACATGTGATTGTATAATGTGACACACCTAGGTCAACGCTGGTGCAGCCATTTGTTTTAGAAGTCACACAATTTGTCAGTCATTGTCCAATGGGTAATCACCTGTCAGTAGTCAAAGGGTTTCAGTTGATTGCAGTATAAATTCAGCCGTTGGAGGCGACCCACCAATGATTACACAAAATAACGACACCTGTAATAAACAACTTTGCAGTGGGAATGGTACAAAATAAAATTACAAAACCCAAACCAGGCATGGAAGCAAGTAAATTAATATGGAAAACAGATTTATTGACGTCAAAAAAACAAAAAACAAAAAAACAAATGGAAATTCAAAGTTGCACAAATCCCTAATAATAAATGAACAAGAAAATCACTAAACAGCCACTTCAAAACATTTGGCATCACATGCTGGTATATGGTGACATTATGTGATGTGTACTGATGACAGAACACAGCGTGGCTCACAAGAAATGTAAACCATATCACAGAAAAAGAAGATTTAAAGCAAGTGAACGGAAGACGACAAAAAGAATGAAAAACAGAATTTAGCTTTCATATTCTGAAATTGATAATGCTAGAAATACCACAAGCTCCTTTCTTTTTCTAAAGGGTGCCTCTTGGAGTGTTGGGAGTTGTGCTGTATTTGTGTTTTCTCAAACTGCATGTCCCCCAATCAAAGGTTTTTCTTATCTCCACAAGGTTGTTGTTTGTGTGTGCCACTTCACTGTTCAGGGCCCATTCCTGCTTGGACCAATGGTCGCCAGGATAGGCTGCCGCATCCCAAGACCCCCTATTTAAATTTGAATTTGGTTTTCAAGTTTGTGACTTAATGACTGCCTGACAGTCAAGAGGTCATAATATATAAAGAGTTAGTCGGTAGGCTCTGCTATTACATGCCATTATTCTTACTAATGTGTTCATAAGAATCACTTGTGAACGCTTTGAAATTACTTCAGTATTTTTTAGCACTTTCTGACTCACCAGTATGAGAAATCCCTCACATATGATATGCCATCAGACTCATCTTGATGCCTCATTATGTACAACGTCAAGCTTTTTGGGGTTCCTCCTATATTTGGCCCTCTAGACCCAAAATACACTCCTTGATAGGCCATTTTGGACCATATTTTGTGCAAGAAATCACACCCTTATAATAAAGAGTGAACCAATAGGTGCCTTGAGCAAAAATGATCAGAAGGACTTGAGGTTTTGCAAACCACATCAACTGACCCCAGGATTTCACCCCCCCAATGGAATATGATGGGTCAAAGTTACTCCTTTTCACAAAACTTCAAATAAAGAAAAAATGGGGATCAGGAATATAGAGTGTTGTTTTATACCATTTTGAGGATGCTGATCACTTATATTATTGATATCTGATTCTTCACCGGTGGTCCTAGCCCTCTAAGAGCCACTCCCAGAAGGTTACAAATTACATATTTCAAGCATATGCATATGGGATTATTGTTTTAAACTATTTCAAGGTTGGTGATTATGAATATGATGTTATTTTTGAGTTTTGATCCTTTCCTAGGGATTAGCCCTCTATGGACCACTGTCAGAGGGTGATAAATGACACATTTGTATTACAATCAAAAATATTTAGGCTTTAAACATTTGAATTGAAGCTCACATATTAATATTGCAAATATTTCATGCAATTATTCTTCTTTATTATGTACTCCTACCTCAAAATTACACTTCTTATGTGCACACAGCATTAGAGCGGCTTATGCTAATTGAGACTGTTGTTTCACTACTACAGTAGATTACATTTTATTTAAGAAACAGCTTTGTCTTTTTTTCTGATCTTTTAAGCAGCACCTTGAACACTTCTAAACAATTCCAATGATTCCTTCATGTTTAGCTCAAACTAGTTTGTTCCAGGTTTACCACTTTTATTGTTTAAAATCTCTTAAGCATTCCATCCATTTCCCTTTTGATGTCTTGTTGGGGAAACTTGTTAACATTCTATTTTTAACCTCAATTTAATTCCAGTTTTTACCAGTCATTTTGTGGTTTGGTGTCAGTGCTTTTGGGATACATTACATCTCTTTTGCTTCATTTCCCAGTTCACTTGAGATGAGCACATTCTGCTTCCAATAAACTCGCAAATGCCTTCTGTTTTATTGCTGTCACCACGTTGATTGGTGTGTGGTGCTTTGGGCTTCCTAGCATATTTTAACTCTTTGCACCACTTCTATGTGATTTCTGTACTCTGATTCTGTTCTGTTCAATGTATTATTATTATTAAGCACTGTTTGTTTGGTTGGTTTGGTTAAAAGACATACACAAAACCTGATGACCTGTGGGCTGTGCCGACAGCAGTTGTTTATAGAAGTTTTTCTATATTTCCCCTTGTTACAAATAAATATCTATCTATCGATCTATCTATCTATCGATCTATCGATCTATCGCAGGTCACTTGGCCAAGAAGAAAAAAAAACAGATAGAAATGTAATGTGTAACCAAAACAATGACAGTATTCAACTAAGACTTTTATAATGTTATAGACACTTCACCTCTTATTGCTCTTTGCACTGTGTCTGTATTGCTTACACTCTCTACACTTTTTTTTCCAATGATTTCTAGAATGCTCCCATTTCTCTCTAAATATTACATTTATTTACTGTATAATTACTCATTATTTTCCTTACCATATTTTCTTCTATTTCAGTAATATTTTCATTATATATGATGAAAATTGTGCCTTCCTCTGAACTCCTAGAACTTGAAATGGGTCTTTAAGCCAAGGATTCTGCGAACAAACCAATGAGATGATAAATCAAATACCGTAGTGTATTTAATTATGGTTCATGGAAATGTGATAACCAGACCAGAAATATAGGAATAAGGTTTAAAATAATGGCATCATGATCATTATAGATAGATAGATAACAAAATGCTGCCCCTAAACAACTTTTCCACCCTAGGCGACCGCCTAGTTCACCACTATGGTGGAGTTGGTCAAGATGCCAGCTCATCCTAGGACACACTCATACACATGTAAGCAGAGAAGTCAGAGTTTCAAATTACTTATACCCACAGGCATAGGAAAATGCAATATTAAATACAATTTGTGTTTTCTACTCAGTAAATTGAAGCTTCATACATTATTCTTTCTTATGGTGCTGGAGAACCTTGTAGTACGCAGTCCACTATCTTAGCCACTATGCTACACTACTCTACTGAATAAGAATAAAAGCTCATGTTTTATAAAGTCTCCAGAGACAATATGACTGACGTAAAAAGAATACTAATAAGAGGCCTCTTGGGTGATTAGAGGGTTCCAGCAGATGGTGAGGGATAAACACACCTTTTAAGCAAATAGGAATATTTACAAAGCATTCATTGACAATTAGCTGTCAGGAAGATACAAAATGGCATTTTTTTTGTCTGCTGTCTAGTTAACACAATAATTTTTTACACTTTTCATTGCATTTGTCAAACCAAAGTGTAGTGAAGCTGACTTCTCTCTGAATGTGTCCTAGAATGCTTTATTTAATCTTTGAAAAGGCATTCTACTCTTAACTGAAACATAGGAGAGAGAGAAGATCACATAGACTTCATATAGCCAAGCTTCTAATTGTAACTGAATATTTCAATTCTGTTATAAACTTTACTGTGTACTGCATTAAAGTTATTTTGTTTGTGTTACATCATGGCACTGGAGACTGAGGACATGTCAAATGTAGATTAGCACATAAAAGGTTCCCTGTACACTGTACATATGAGCCTATAATCCATGCAAAGGACCTTTGTAGCGCATGTCTTTTATTTTCTAGATCATAAACAGGTATTTTTATCTTTGCTTTTGCCAACTGCTGAACTCCACTGTTGCTTAATGGTTCCATTGCTTCTTAACTTTTTGGTTTCCTAGTAAATTTTCTCAGCTTCATCAATGTCATGTACTTTTAGACTCACTGGGTTTTTTTGGCTCTGCTTTTAGCAGAACTTCCTGCAGCCTCTCTGCCCTGTGCTCATCACTCTCTTCTGCCATTTCTCCTGCCAAGATAAGCACTGTTCCTCTTTGGCTTTCTCCTCCAACTGAGCTTATAACCCTGTGTACCTCACGGCATTGCTCTTCTTCTTTTTTTCATGCTTACTCGGTCTAAATATGTTCTGACTCTGTTCATCGGATCCATGTTTTATAAATGTTTCTCTCTTCAGACTATCCTTTGTCTTACAGTAAGTATCTATCTATCTGTAATATAGTGCACTATCTATCTGTCTATCTATTTATCTATCTATTGTGGTAGCCGGCCCGGACACAGACAGGCAGACACGTCAATGTCACCCAACATACGTTTATTAATCATATTTACACAAGTGCACTAACCCCAAAGTCCCCAAAATTCCTGGCCACAACTCAAATGCCTTTCTCTTCAGGCCACCTCCTTGTCTCTCCTCCTGAGCTCCGTCCTTAGAACGGCGTCCTACTCCACTCCCGACTCTTGCCATTGTCTGAAAGGAGGTGGTCCCTTTTATAAGCACCCGGTTGTGCTCCAGGTGTGTTCCAGCAACCTCCCACTGACACGCCCCAGTATGGCGGAATTGCTGGCTGCATCCCCGGAAGCACTCCGGGTGTCCCTACTCTTCTTCCCTCTTCTTCAGGGTGGAGCTTCAAAGCTCTGGACCTGTGGCCCCCAAAGGTACCAGGGTGGTCACCCCCACATGGTCTGGGGAAGGCGCAAGCTGGGTCGCCACCCCAGCTATCTCTGACACTATCTATCTATCTATGAGGGATGTTCATCAATTCAGTTACTATGAGGAGTAGTAATTGGGCATTAAGAAGTTGGTTACAACGCTGGGAAAATTGCATCGTAAATGAAAGAGACTGTAGAAAAGTGATGTAATTTGTTTTTGAAATTCCTAATAAGTAGAGTTAAAAAAAGTGCAGAAACTATTTGAACGTCCCTCATATCTATCTATCTATCTATCTATCTATCTATCTATCTATCTATCTATCTATCTATCTATCTATCTATCAGTTTCCATGGCTGTTGTTTCCAGTGTTATAATGTATGAACATATAGGGTGGTCCTGATCTAATTATGGCATTTTCATTACGCTATAACTTATTAAGTTTATTACATAGAAAATCACTTGAAAAATCCCAGACCATCGAAGTGTGTGAACTGACGACATGAAGAATCGTCTTCGTGCAGAACTGGAATCGTCCCTGCATAAATCAGTCATTCAGACGATCTGGATCTGCACAATTAGATCTGGACCACCCTGTAGTATGGCATTTGTATGTAAATTTTCCTTTCCCCTTTTTTTTAGCAAAAAGAAAAAAACATTTGCAACTTTATAAAAAAGCAAACCTCCTGCACTGTTGAACATTGAGAAATTCATAATAGTTCTGAGTCTCACTTAGCTCCTCAATCTCATGTTATAAAGGCGGGTGGTCTGCCTCACTTGGCCCTTTAGGAAAGTGCTTCAGTATTTATCTGCTCTGTATTGTGTATTCCATGGCAGGTTTAGTTCCCATGGCCATCAGTATTACTTGTTTTTTTTTTTGTGCTGAGCAGAGTGCCATGGTTTCTGCATTACAGATGTTCTTCTGCAGAGCACAGGATAAAACCATTCAGTGTCAGCTGGCAGAATGACCATGTCCCACAAATCTGATTATTTTTCCATCATATTTCTGTAATAGTGGTTTGGCTGACCTATTGTAGTGTCTGTTTTGGCACTGCACTCTCTGTTTCCTCTTTTTTTTTTATTTCCATCTATGTGATGCCTTCTGGTTGTAGCTTCTGGTTTGCATTTGGTTGAATGGAGTACAGGCAGTGGCTTGTCAGTACTTGTGTCTGATACTTGTAGTGCCCAGCCAGTCTGATGCCAGAAGTGACTAAGGTAGATTTTACATTAGTCCACCTGGCCCTTTTCCATCACTAATTTTATAATGTACAGATAATATGGAGGGAGCTACAAAATGCAATGGCAGTCTGACATCTTTTCATTTTTTTGGGTCATAATCAAGATGTTGTGATCTGTTCTAATGAGAAAGTGAAAAGCATCAAAAAAAACTCTTTCCAAATCCACTTGGATTAAACTGTATTGAAAAGTAATAAAAATATGCAATTAAACATTTTATTAATCCAAGGAAATGAGAAGTTAGAAAAAAACTGAAACTAAGATAATAATGAACATTCCAAAGTGTGAACTTATTTAAACAAAACCAAAAAAGTATAAAATAGAAAATTACTTAATAACATTAAAGAAACACAACCAGAACTTCAAAGCATTTATGGAAGATCCTGTTACTAGCCAAAATTCCAGTAACTAGAGCATCGATTAATAAAAGAATCATAATGGACTAAACCAACATAGTCTCCTTGAAAAAAAATCTAGATTCTGGAGCAGAAGCAGAAAGGAAGATAATGTCACTGCAGCTTCTTATGAATTCCTCTCGGTGCCACAACACCTAAGAGTAATTCACAATTAGAGCGCTTCATCCTTAAACACCCAAGCTGGAATTGTGGGAAAGCAGTCAAGGACAAATAAAAAATATTAAAATTAAATCTGTATTATGGATTAAAATATGTTCTGGAATGAAAACATGCATACAAGAAATTAACTGAGTTTGTAGGACTGCACAAAATTGCATTTGTTTTCTGAAACATTTCTGTTTGTAATATTCGTTTGCTGTTGTTGCTTTGCGCCCTCCCCCACCATAACTTATTGTCTATGGGTTTGTGAAAATTTCCAGTTTTCAATGGATCTCGCCGTTTTAAGGTCCCCTCATACTGAAAACATTGATATTTCAGTGATAAGTGTGTGTCTGTCTGAGTGCTTCTGGAAGGAAAAATACCAAATTCTAAATTTAAGCCAGTTATAAAATGACGATGTTCTGATTAGTTTGTGAGCCAAATCGTGCAAAAGAAAGAGGCACTCTAAAGGAACCCTCAAATTAATGTTTAATAATATCTGAAATATTAAGGAAAATGCTGTAATTCTGCAATTAATTATGAATCCTTCTTGTCAATTGCTATTGTACTGACCTAGTTTATGATCAGAATGATCAGAATCAGAGCAGTAAATCATTACTTAAATGTTTTAGAATAGTTCAGGTAACTTGGTTCCTAGGGCACAAAACCTACTGACGCTCACCTCTGAATTTTTTTCTCTATGCTGTGTATTTGTTGTGTCTAGCACAGTGTTAGCTGAATGATATAATTGATAATTAAATGATATAATGTAATTTAAGGGATGAATAGGTGACTTAAAGAAAGAAACCACTTTATGCAAATAAGCCATTATAACTTCCCAAAGTTTTAGGAATGTGATCACTAATAAGACTTTCTATTAAGTTGTCTTGTCCATCTGTGACGAGGAGGGAGAGAACTGAGCAGAGTGAGTGTCAGGCTGTGTGGACATGTCAGAGGCACTGATTTAATCTGTATGAACTCCAAATATTAAAGACAAGGACAACAATCTACATTACTGTATATGAGCCCAACCGCTGCAGGAAGAAAACCTGGAACCAGAAAGGACAAGTAAAATTTGAATAGAAGCAGGTTTTATAAGGCAGTTTACGACCGTATTACCTATGCATCCTTTCTTTCTTGTTTGTCTGAAATTGGAAAAGACTAGAGAGCTGCAGTTTTCCATCTTGAAGGGATACCATTTCTTATTCTCATCTCTCAGCTGCTCCATTCATGGACAGGGCCATTCCATACCACATTTGACCAGAAACCAATCCTCATACTAAGACAGCATGACACCAGGTAGCCTATTATCCGGGTTGTATTAATATTATTCTGCCTTCTTCTTTCGGCTACTCCCTTTAAGGGGTCGCCACAGCAGATCATCCATCTCCACGTTTCCCTGTATTTTACATCATATTCTGCCACGCTGACTGCTTTCATGTCCTCCTCTCCTTCACCACATCCATAAACCTCCTCTTTGGCGTTTCTCTTTTCCTCTTGCCTGGTGGTTCCATCCTCAACATTCTTTCCCTGATGTACCCCTCGTCTCTTCTCTACACGTTCCAAAACCATCTCAATCTAGCCTCTATTACTTGATCACCAATCTGTCATACCTGTGATGTCCCTCTAATATATACATTCCTAATCCTGTCTACTCTCATTAATCCAAGTGAAAACTGTAGCATCTTCAACTCTGCCACTTCCAGCTCTGCCTCCTGTCATTTCGTCAATGCCACAATCTCCAAGCCATACCGCATAGCTGGTTTCACTACCGATTTACAGATCTTCCCTTTTTATTAATATTAATATTATTCTGCCAAACCTCACAATTTGTACTCTGCTTATATTTTGGGTATATTATCTACAGTATAATGCATGAATCTAGTTGCCTGGTGTTACATGGACATTGAAACACTTTATCATTGTCTATGTATTAACTTACTGTCAGGCATTAGCCACAGAGGTGCTGGGTAGAAGTCCCTTAAACATTTGTTTTTATTTTACCATGCATATTCCTTCAGCTGCTCAGCACCATTACCTGGCAGTCTGAGGTACGCAAGCTGTGCTGCAATGTCACACTTTGTCTTGTTGTGCACTTACAAAGGAATGATAATAAACTTAATCACTTCAATCCAACTTGAACCTGATCATTTTTCTCTTTGTTTTATTTTTGATAAACATGTTAGCTGGGTCTATGATTGTCATTCTTTCTTAATGGCTTCTCATTATCTGTCTGACTTTGACTTCTGGAGTGCATTTCTTCTTGGCTAGAACAACATACTCTTGCACTTTTATGGTTGTTGTTCTTCTCACCCTTGCCAATTTTTTTTTTTTTAGCACTTCAAGTACTGTGTTTTTTCTTTTGCTGGGCAGTGTTTCTGTTTTGCTGGGAATTACATTTCCATTCACATCCAAAACGGCGTCTTTTGGTCATCTACCTTAGAGACGATGGTGCATATTTGTTCAGTTGAACTGCAAGCTGTTTTTTTTACTGTGGGCTACCTAAGTTGCCAGCTACTGTTTTTAATCGTTTCTTCTATTTTGTGGGACCTGCCTTTATCTTTTGCCATTATTGAATTTTCCAGTGTTAACTTGGTCCTGAAAATTGGCAGCTGCTTTCACACTGTTGAAGATATTCCAAAAGCAATGTGGCCTTTAATTAAACTCTTACTGCTTTCATAAATTATGTTTCTTGCAGCCATTTGTGGCTCATTTACTAATTGTAAAACAAGCCAAATTAATATTTACAGATATCTTACAATTTTAGACATCCCATCACTGATATCAAAGAGCAGATACAAACAAACGTTTCAAAAGGCAGAAAACAAAAAAAAGTTGCTGCGCCAGATTTGATTTCACCATCTATAGTGAAGTATTGTGCAAGATCCATTGTCACCAGTTTTACCAGTGTTTTAAAGAGTCCTTATACTTCTGCATAGTGTCTGTTTTAAAACCTCCACTGTAATACCTGGAACCAAAAAGTCATCAATCATTGGCTTAAAAGATTGTAGTCCTGTTGCCCAGATATCAGTGGCTATAAAAATATTTGATCTACAATACAGGGCAAACAGGCTTGTGGGAGAGAGAGAGTCATTATGGGCTTGCATTTCATACTTCAACATCTGGACTATTGACACACACATGTAAGACGTGCTGCTGTTGATTTCAGCTCTGCTTAACAACATCATGTCTGAACTTTTATAGGTCAACCTCTCTCAGCTCGCTGTGAGTGACTTTCTTATGGATTAATAATTTTCATACTAACAGGAGGCAGTGTGTAAGGCGTGTTGGACACATTAACTCTCACCACTGCAGCACCACAGAGCTGTGCACTATCTCCTGTTCCTTTCAGTCTTTACACAAATGACTGCATTTCCAAGGAACTCTCCATTTCTAGTAAAGTCACAACAATCTTGTCCTCAGTGCCCAGTAGGCTGATGAAATGGTCATTGGCTTCAGAAGAATTCCCACTATCACCCCTTCCATAAGCCCCTGTGGTTCAGTGGTCACCACTGTAGAGTCCCTCAAGTTCCAGAGTATAATAATTTCCTGGAATTCAAATGGAAAAATAAATCAAATCTATTGTTAAGATGGGTCAATGGAGAATCTTCTTTCTAAGTCAATTTAGGAAATTTAAAATTAAAGGCCATTGCAAATCTAGTTCTACACTGTCATTATTGAGCCCTCAGAACATCCATAACTGGTTTAGAGCAACCACTGTTTAGGACGAGGGTAAACTTCAACGTATCATTTGGTCAGCAGGAAGCATAAGTGACTTTTAGTTACTCAAGCCCCAAGACCAGTATAACTTCAGCTCCAGCAAGATTATTGTTGTTTTGTTTTCATCCTGAACATTAAGCCCTCCCTTCTTTGAGATGTAACAGGACAACGAAGGTTCATTTACACCTTAAGGGATCTTCGTTATGTTTCAGCCAGAGTTCCTCCCCTGGCTGGGGTTCAGATTCCCTTTTTATGTCTTTTTTGATCATTTTTTTTCTTTTCTTTATGTTAATATTGTTGTTCATGATTATTATTCGCATAATTATACAGTCATCAGCTTTGTTAGTTTCTACTAGCTGTCCCCCGTGGCTCTGCCCGTGTAGTAGTGAAACAGGACAGTGAGGAGGGCCTTGCTGGCTCCCTACTCCTGACATCACGCTTCCCCCTCCCCTCGGCCTGCAGCCTCTGTCTTGGATTCGCGCAAATATATCACTTCTGCAAGCGAACTGTGATTCTTAGTGCGATTAGAGAAGTTGCAAAATCAACCAGAATGTTCAAGCAAATTATAGAAAAAAAACAGATCTAAATCCGTTAATTAGTTCTCTTGTTTGCTAGCTAAGTGGAGGTATATATATATATATATATATATATATATATATATATATATATATATATATATATATATATATTTACACACACACACATAAACATAAATATATATACATATCTATACATATACACATATATACATACATATATATCTACATATATACACACACATATATACACACATATACATACATACACACACACATATATAAACATATATATACATATACATACATATCTACATATATACACACACAGCTATTTCAGATCAGTGCAATACGCTGTTTGTTAAAACGGTTGACTCCCGCTCTTACGTGCAATAAAAAATCAAATCATTCAGTTGTCTTTGCTCATATGTCATTTTAGAGCTGGACGCCTGGCATCTTTTTTTGGCCACAAGTTCGTTTCTGTTTGGTGTGAGGTTCTGTGTTGTGGAGATTCTCAGGATGGATTGCAGGTGCTCATCAGTGAGGCGACTCCTGTGTGCTGTTTTGTTAGTTTTATCACTGAGAAGAGCTTCTCACACAGATATGTGCTACCAAACATGCACAAGGTTCGAGCCGCATGTAGACGGACTTTTTTTGTTCTTCAAAGTCACCAAAGCGCCGTGCAAACTCAGTGCGCAATAACTCTAGTAAGCGGCAAGTGTTCGGCAAGGCAGCTGAAGCGCTGCATTATGGGATCTGTAGTTTATTGTGTTACCAGCGCTTCATATACCCGGGCTTTAATAACAATAATACAGTATATAAAATGATCTCGGGCCGGATATAATTACACGCCGGGCGGATGTGGCCCGCGCCCTTGAGTTTGACACATATGGACTAAATAGAACTTGAAAAGATATATTTTTCAAATGTGATCGCGCAATTCAGATAGAGTTGACGCACACTACAGCCTGCATGCCTCAATGAGTCATCCTCCCTCGCTCTTACTTTTTACCGCTCATCTAATGAATACACTGAGTATGGCTTTACCAAAACAATCATTGATGGTGAATAAAGTATCCATTATTCGAGTATGTAGAGCGGGATATATATATATACATATATATATACCCGCGTATCGCAGCGGAGAAGTAGTGTGTTAAAAAAGGTAGAAAAAAAAAGGGAACATTTTAAAAATAACGTAACATGACTGTCAATATACAGTATTTGTTTTGTGAGTGTTACTGAGTGTTGCTGTCATCAAGGATTTGATTATCATTATTTCTTTCAATCAGGTTCGTATTTGTAGGATGTGTTGTGTTCAAGTTACATTCCGTGTTTGTCAATCGCTGTAAAGATGACAGGTTTCATTCATCGATTCGTTTCTTACTGCATCAATAAACAGCTCGTCTTCTTCTTTATCTGAGACCTGACACACTGCATGCACGGGTTTTTTTTACACTGTCTTCCTTTAGCGGGACATTGACTTTTTCCACCGTGTGCTTTGTTTCCACAGTAGCTGCATTTATGAATATGCTTATCAGACGCTTCATATTTTTGCTGCCTTTTCAATTGTGTAATTCGGTTTTGTTCAGCTCTTTGGAACTGTTGCTTTTATCTGTGCACTGCGCCAGTTCACGTGAGCCACTCGGTGTACTTGCATCGAAGGTTCCCAGCTGTGCTGGTGCCATCTCGCTATGTCCATAGCTTTATTTAATGTTACCTTAGTCCTGGCACTTAAAACTTTCTCTCGCAGTTTCGCTGAGTTTGTGTCAAACACCACCCTGACCATCTCATCTTCCTCTCCATAAGCACAGTCCTTCACCCGTGAATATTTACCCGTGGCAGTTTGCTATTGGATTGCCGCTGACGGACGGCCTTATATGGGCAGGCACTAAATTACAAACGCCAGCGCAGCCTGTCTATGAACTTAATTTAAAGTGTAGGTTTACATCGTGCTTTGTTTCCGAAGTAGCAGAACTCATGAATATGGTTGTATATGTCACTTTCGCTTCGCTTCTTATTGTTTTGCTGCCTTCTCAATTATATAATGCATGTTTTCTTCAGCGCTTTTTGGAGGTCTTCCTGGTTTTCTATGTACTGCGTGATTACGTGGGAGGCGTGATGATGTCACACGAAACTCCCCCCCGGCGTTGAAGCTCATCTCCATTACAGTAAATGGAGAAAAACTGCTTCCAGTTATGACCATTACGCGTAGAATTTCGATATAAAACCTGCCCAACTTTTGTAAGGAAGCTGTAAGGAATGAACCTGCCAAATTTCAGCCTTCCACCCACACGGGAAGTTGGAGAATTAGTGATGAGTGAGTGAGTGAGTGAGTGAGTGAGGGCTTTGCCTTTTATTAGTATAGATATACATAAAGATGTCTGTGGTGGGCTGGTGCCCTGCCGGGGATTTGTTTCCTGCCTTGCACCCTGTGTTGGCTGGGATTGGCTCCAGCAGACCCACGTGACCCTGTAGTTAGGATATACCGGGATGGATAATGGATGGATGGATATATAGAGATGTATTCTATGTATTTTATAGGATGTTACATGTATTTTGTGGATGGTTCCTGAAGAGGAACCTCTCATTTCCATCAAGGGACTGCCCTCAATCCTATAAAGGCTGAGAAAACAAGTAGTCCTTTGCGGTTCATTGAATGTGATTCGTGGGTTTGATGAGTGTTCTTGTGATTTTTGCAGTACTGGATTTTGTGACCTTTTGCTGTGTTTTTGACGATTCTTTCACATTTTGTTCTGGGTCTTTTTTGCTACCGGACTGTCTATTTCTGGCAACTCCTGCTGTTCCTTTTGGGCTCTTCAGAGCTTCATTGTTTTCAAATTCTTTTGGAACCATTTGTTTTATGGATATCATTTTATTGACTGGTTCTTTCACATTTTCCCACTTTTATTGTTGTAATTTTTTAACATTATGTCATCATTTCAGTTCAATTTTGGTTTTTTTTTGGTGAGGCTGGTCTGGTCAGTTATGTATTACTATTGCAGGGAGTGAAATAAGATGATGCCAGTTTCACTCTTTACATAAGCTGTGTGAGTAGGAAAAGTTAAATCTGAAATCATCTGATTGATGTTCAGGTGTAATCGTTAATATTTCAATTTGTTATTGTAATACTTTACATGGCCGACTGAAAAGTCAGTCAAGATTGTGTCAGGAGTGAATTATGGTCACCCAGAAATATCCTAAAAAGCCTGATAAGCCATGCTTGTAATTCCCTTGCTGTGCTTCTGCTGGTCGGCGATCTTTCCATACAGCTCCCACAATTCATCATCATTAGGATATTGTGGATGCCTATACTCCTTTGGAAGGTAAGGTTGGTCATAATCACCCTGCAATCCATTTTAAGTAGCAGTCACTCTGCAAAGACTGGCCACTGCAAGACTAATAAAGATGTGAGTTGGAAGTGAACAAATGTCTGTACATAAATTAAACTGAAGATGGTAACAGCAACAGGACTTTATCATGGAATCTTGACACAAAGAGGCAAAACAGAGTACAAGAAATGCAACTTAAACTATAGGCCATGTGAAATCACAGAAAACAATTTGCAGTCAAAGAAATTTGTGAGAATATCAAGAATTGCCAGTATCACGTAAAAAGAGGTTTGTTAAGAAGTGAAGCTAACTGTTATATAGAAATATGACATGCACATGGTGACAGCATGCGCCGAGAAAATCAAAAAGCTGCAGACTAAGAAATACCTAGGAAGGAGTGGCATGGTCATCGTGCACCATCATGTACCAGTATGATGCCAGAAATCAAGTGTGGGTGGAGCCTGTTGGAGTTTCTGAGGCGACCCATTCTTGGTTTCAGGGATCACTGGGTTAGTCAACATTTTATGGGCATGGATGTTTACAGACTGGCCTCATGTGAGCTCATTGTCATTCAGTATTGTAATAAAACAGTGCTTATACGGTATAATCAATGCACTTTAAATGGTATGTAACCACAAACTTAAATGCTTACTATTATGAGTTTGTAAGCGTTATTATCTTTTTATGGCTGGAATTAATTTTTTCTGAGTATCTCTTGGGTTGTGTTGAGGTTTTGAATATCAGTGATCATTTCTGCAGTCTCCATCACCTATCAATCTTAATCCTCGCTTAAACATAGCAGGACCTTTTGTGTGTGTCTTTCTCATTATTCTGGTCATTTTCACCTTTCCTTTTGACTTTGGTTCTAGTTCAGTGGTTTGATTTTAGTGACAGATTTGAGGGCTGCTTTTTGGTTATGACTCTAATTAGGCTTCAGTTTGCATTTCATCTCCTGGCCCATTTTAAAACTCTCACTGCTCAGTTTTCTGGCAGTACACTTGCCTGACTGGTGCTGTTTAGCCAGGGATAGCTAACTGGGCTTTTTAATAAGAACCTTTCCTCCCAAGGGGTTATTTATTTGTTTTTTTATCCAGGATTTGCATTATATTGGAGTGTTTACATTTCTCTTCTCCATTGTCATTAACCATGTTTGTCTGATTAATTTCATGCATTCAGCCTGTGCTGAAAAATGTACGTCAAGAAAGTGGAACGATCTATATTTGTGCTGTGATATGTGTTAGGGTTTTTATGCAAATTAATATGTGTTTTTGCTGTTTTATTCTGGATATGATCTCCTACCTGTACCCCAGGGTGGGAAGAAGACCCCACTTGCTCTCTTTGTCAAACACCTGCCCAATTCAACAGGATACACCACAAGCCTCATACAAGAGTGATTAACTTAGGGGCACAATCAGGTTCTTAAACATCTGGTGTCTACCTTGGAACAAAGGCATACCACCAAAAACACATTTGGTGTCCATATCACAAGATTATTATCAGCAGGCCAACTTCTAGAGTACCATATAACATCAAGCAATTTGCATATTGCACATGACTCAAAAATGGACATGGTCTTGTGAAAAAAGCTTGCATTTCCCCCAGATATTGTGGCTACAACACTTCAGCCAGACATGCTCCTGCAGACCACAACAGTAAAGCTGGCATATGTTGTGGACTTGACAGTAACATGGGAAGGAATTTGCTGAAGAAGCGTATGACAGGAAAAAAAAGTCTTGTATTCAGATCTGGTAACTGAAGCTGCACAGAACGGCTTGAAGACCAGGATTTTTCCTGTACAAGTGGGATTCAGAGGATTTGTTATGACATCTATGACCAGTCTTTTAAAGAAGAATGGAGTGAGGGGCCATTCCCTCCAACAAACAGTCAAGTCATTGTCAAATGTAGCAGATAAAAAGCAGCAGTTAAATTTGGATTAAAAGGAAAGACAACTGGGCTGCATGATGAAGACAGGTGAGAATGGTACGGAAGGAGGGTGTACCCAGAACACCAGGTACCAAGGTTTGGCCCTCTAGAGATGTCACATCAAGCAAGGGTGATGCCCACTAGATGATCTCAATGATGTACATACCCTCACTATCACCACTCAAGCCCATTGCCAACATCGAGAGTGTCAACTTACCTCGGTGATTGAAACATCAAGTCCTATTAGCTCTACCACAGTCTGAGCCATTTTAAAAATGTGAAGTATAGAGAGAAGTTTTAGTTAAGGCGTTTAATATGCAATCAGTGCTACAGGGCTAAGAGTACAGTGAGAAAGTGACAACATTTCTAGAGAATGCCACAGTATCAATTTGAAATATACTTTTTAAGTGTTATGTGTCTGAGTGAGACTAAGCCACCCTGATTTGCTTTGAGGTTGGTAGATAGCTCTGTGGAAGTAACCGTTGTCTAACAGTTGTAATCCACTCTGGCTTACACATCTAAGCTCATAACCACTAGGTGCTGCCCAAGCGCTATATTCAGCTGCTGCAGAGTCTGAACTGGTAACCTAAAAAAGAAATGGGTATTAAGCATTTAAGACTAAAATATTCCATATTACCACTAGGGGACGCCACAGAGCCCCGAGCACCAGACCCAACTCCTATAAGTCACAGTTCCAGGAAAAAATGAAGTTAATTTATTATATAAAAGTTAACCTTAACAAGCTTCTTAGTTAGTCTAGCACAGTACAATATATTATAAGCACTACTTTTCTGTCTCCTTCCAATCCTCCTTAACAAGTGTTGTCCACTTCCTCTGGACTCAGACTCTCATTTTATGTTGAATACCCAGGAGTAGTTCTGGTTTGAGAGCATTGTACAATGGAAGCACTCCTGGGTCATACAGAAACTGCACACAATAGGGAGATCCTCTCCTGGCAAAGTCCTCCGGTGGCACCCAAGGACCTCGACAGAGCTGCCCTTCTGAACCACATCTCCCGGGCAACCCTGCTGGTGTCTAAACTGGGAGCAATCTTGAGAACTCTGCCACCTCTTATATGGGGAGATGGACTGCTCTTGATGGCCATTATCGTCCAGTCCATCCTTTATTCTGTCATACCTGCCTGGCATGATTTGAGAACCTTCCTGGCTGGGTTATGTTTCCATCCATAATGTCCTTCTATTACAACCTCCAGGCTGAGCAAGGAATCACCCTTCATCCCAACTGATATGACAAGTCATCCTTTATGGCACTCGCATCATGGAGTTTGAAAAATTTGATAACTAAAAGTCCATCTATCCTTTTACTTAATCTGCTATTCCTGACCAAAGTTCCGGTTAGCCAGAGCCAGACACCCAACACCCAAGAAGCAGCTCTAGCTGTTACACAACCTGCTCATACAGATTCATTTTAATTTGATTAATTTGATTTGATTCTTTGATTTGATATACTTTATTAATCCTCTAGGGGAAAGTGTCTTTTCGCATTACCTTTGAGGGTCAGAGCACAGGGTTAGCCACTGTACAGCACCCGGAACAATTTTTAGGTTAAGGGCCTTGATAAAGAGCCCATGGAGTAGAATCTCTTTTGGCAGTAACAGGATTTGAACCGGCAACCTTTCAGATACCAACGCAAATCCTTTGCAATGTAGAATTAATAACTGATCTACCATATACATCTTTGGGATTTTGAAAGACGGCAAAAAATAAGAAAAAGAAAACATTAGAATATTGGGAAAATATACAAATCTCACACAAAAGGTGACCTTACTGGGAATCAGATTGTGATCTCTAGAGCCTTCAGGCAACAGTACAAACAACTGGGCTTCCATCCTGTTTGTAAATGCACACAATAACCTCAGTTATTATTCTCACACACATCTGCGTTGATCAAATACTAACTGCTCTCAAACACAGCCAAAAGTGTTTTTCACATGAAAATTGTTTGATATAATAAGGTTTGTCACTATGTCATATCTTCAACTGAAATCATTTGATGCTTTTTTAAATTTCCTCTCTAGGCTTGTGTTTTGGATTTTTTTTGTTAGTCTGGGTGATCACGGCTTACAAGAAGGTCTGTTTTCTATACAAGTTTTCATTTTTGCTCCTGCCCCCATTTAACTGGCCATTCCACATTTAGTGGCACCTGTTCTGTTTCTTCTGAGCTAGCTGTGGCTGTCCCATGCCCATTTAGTTAGCTGTGTCACAAGTAGAGGATATGCTTTTCTTGTTATGATGTATTTGTCACATTCATCTCTCCTGTTCCAAATCACAAACTGCTGTGTTTGTGCTCTGTCTGCTGTTCTGCAAGGTTATATCCAGCCTGCCAACTACCGAGCAAACGTTTTTTCTGGTGTGTTTTGCTTGTGTAGCCGGCCCACCATGAGTCCAGGCAGCAACTGTCTTGTTATTTGTCAGCCAGTCCAACAACCAAAGTCATAGCAAATCTGACTCCAGCCTATGTGAGATGTGTGATGCATCTGTTTAATCTGCACAATAACCTGACCACCAACTGGCCAGTGTCTACCTGTCATCTCCCCTTGTGAGTACCTGCTGCTTGTCTGTGTAGCTAGTCAAGTCAACTCAAGTCAAATTTATTTATAAAAGCACATTTAAAAACAACAAAGTGGACCGATATGCTGCACAAAAAAAAATATAAGACTAGAATTACAATTTAAAAAATTAGAATTTACAAATTACAATTAAAACAATTACAACAGTTTGTTAATGACTGTTCATTTTCTATCCTCACCTTCCCAATGTCCTTACCCACATTGAAAGGCAGAAGAGAAACAGTAGGTTTTTATCTGAGTCTTAAAAAAGGAGAAGATCTGATGTGAAATGGCAGAACGTTGCAAAGCCTAGGAGCAACAACTGAAAAAGTCCTGTCACCCCAAGGAGTAGTTGAGCAGATGACCTCAAAACCCTCCTTCCAGAGAGGGGGTGAAGAAGAAGACTGCAGGTGTATTTTGGGGCATAACCATGCATGGCCTTAAAAACAAATAAAATTGTAAAATCGATTCAAAATCTCGCCTGTAACCAGTGGAGAGAGGCCAGTACAGGTGAGATGTGCTCTCTTTTTCTAGTGCTGGTTAGAAATCTAGCTGCTGCATTTTGAACCAGTAGCTAGTAGCTCCATTAGTACATCTGCATCTCCTTATACATCTGAATCATCTTGTTTGGTTGGAGCTTTTTGTTTCCTAACCTGAACTCAGGATTTTGCTTATGATTGACACATCCTATGTTGTTGTGGGCATTTCTGATTTTAACCTTGGCAGTCCTGGGGTTCGGGTTTACTTGTTAAACCCCCTGAGTCCTGTCTGCCTTTCTTTTGCGTAGTGTTGAAGTAGTTAACCTCTTCCACTTGACAAAAACACTTATGCCACACAAGGCCAGCATCTGTCAGCCCAATACAATTGTGATCTAGAATTATTAAAATGCCAGTGAAAGATGAGCCCCTATATTGTAACCAATGTGAAAGGAAGGCTGAAATTTCTTAAAACGTTGTCTTCATTAGTATGTGACTGAAGCTATAAGACTAATACATACAAGGTAAATACTTTTTAATTTGCCTATAATTAACTGTGTTTGGGTTTCAATCTGATGTCTCTAGTAAAGTTACACAGCACGGTGACATGGTGGTAGCACTGCCGCTCTGCAGTAAGGAGACTTGAGTTTGTGTCCTGGGTCCTCCCTGTATGGAGTCTGCATGTTCTCCTCATGTCTTCGTGAATTTCCTCCAGGTGCTTCAGTTTCTGCTCACCCTCCAAAGACACGCAGGTTAGATGAAATGGCTGTGCTAATTGTGTGTTTGGTGTGTCTGTGGGTGTTTGCCCTGCGATGGACTGGCACTCGGGGATAGACTCCAACTTCCCAGCAACCCTGATCTGGATTAAGTGGGTTAGAAAATGACAGGACATATTCGTGTATTTGGTACATACTGGTTTGCTGGTAATGATAAGCATTGGTGCCACAAGTACAGTCAATGAACTTTATGACTTTAATTTAGTGTACATTCCTAATAAAAAATTCTGTATAATTTCTTCCAACAACTCCCTGACACCTACAACATAGATTAGTAAACTGTAAGCCCGCAAGACTGCCAGGTCAGTTGTCACCACTGACACCAAATCCCACTTAACCTGCTGGATTCTTGACAGTTGTACCTTTAGGATTTGTTAGTCAGTTTAGGTGAAAAAAATTACAAAAAAAAAAGGTCAGATGTCTGAAAGACATGTTGGGTGTTCTTTTGAACATTGTGCAGATTTTGTATGGCTTTAAGCATTTACTGATTTTGGTACTGATGAGTTTGAAAGGAGGAGGAACAGAAGAGAGTTTGAGAGGCAGTAATTCACCAGTCCCTACCTTTTTAAAGAGTTTTTAAATCAATACAGTTGACTATTAAATAAAGAACTTCCTCACCCTCTGTTCTAAACTTTGGTTTGATGTCTGTAAAATGCCAGTGATATTTATTTTGCAGCAACAGTAGCACCCTCTTCATGTTTTAACAACACTATAAAACTCATCATCTTCTTGAGTGGAGTTTAGTCGTGTCAGTTAAACCTGACATAACATTCCCAAATCTTCTTAATCCAAGTCACCCTGGTGGGCTGCTCTGGCCTGTCCCAGCAGCAGATGTGCCTGGCAGAAAGCAACCTGTAGGTGGTGTCAGTTCATCGCAGGGGACTAAGACCAGTTCAGAGCTTCCACTTAACTTGTCACAAACTTTACTGAAGACGTGGTAGGAAAACCAGAGTACCAGGAGTAAAACCCCCATAGACAAGGGGAGAACATGCAAACTACATAGACAAGACCAGGGCAGAAGTAAAATGCAAGTTTCACTTAATTTCCAAGATGCAAAAAAACATAGAAATGAATTTTGAATTTGTTCATTCTCATTCAGACAATGAAGAATTCCTCTTGAAAGACAATGAAAATACATTTCATTCATGATCTGTAAGAAAAATGTATTAGCCTTGTTATTACTGCATTGGACCCTCGAGTGAGGTCCTTAGCCTGACAATTGCTCCAGTGGCACTGTACAATGGCTGACCCTGTGCTTTGACCCCTAAAGGTCATGGTAAAAGTCAATTTACCCTTGGGGATTAATAAAGTATATCAAAAATATATATAGTTGCTGAATTATCATGGAAGCTTACCTTAGCTCTTTGTTAGCAACCCTTTACCAAGCTTTCACTTTAATTATTCTTATTTTTGAGTGGCACACAAGCATAGAGTGCTTCACAGATTTGCATCTGTAATACTAATACAGTAAGATACCAAATGATATCATCTTTACATACACAAACACACTGCTTAAAGACACAACTGGACCTCAATGATTAACATATACATTTGGATATCAATAATAACATAACAGCGTGTTATGGTGGAAGTTCGCCTTTTCATTAGTTCTGCTCATGCCACACTTAACTACGGTGCTGGCGTCTGTGTATGTGCGTATGTGTGCTAGTTATATGTGTTCTATAGCACCCCACACGTATGGCTCACCCACACATGGACAGCTGTCTTAAACAAAATGAGACTTGGATGAACTGTATCTGCTTTATAGTGCCCCACATGAAAAGTTTTACCTGCATGTGGACAGCTGGCTCAAGTAAAGAGACTTAGTAGTATGACAGGAACAGACCAAGTGGTTGTCTTCATTCCTGAGTGTTGCTCCATATCTGTGCCACTTGTAGCAAACCCCAACTTCTAGGAGAATGTGGAGGTTTCCACCAGATTTGAGTAACAATGGAACCGTAACACTTTTAAAAGGAGGGACAGGTAGACTCAGGCCAACACCCAAGCCATACAGTATTTCCACCCTGACACCCAAATATTAACTCCACAACAGAAAAAATGTTCAAACAGATTAAATATATTCAGAAACAAATATATATAATCCTTAATTACTGTAATAACTAATTACAAACACAACAAAGAAGGTGATGACAAAATTACAAAGCAAACACCACGAACAAAACCTCAGATGATATTTACAGTCCTGGAAAAAGTGTTTCCGGTAGGTGAGAACATGGATCTTGAAGTACAAGTACTAGTTAATGGATGGAAAAATGTTGAGGAATACCCCCTTTAGTAAACCACTTCCCAGAACATGGATAGAGAACACAGTCCTACTACCAGAGTCCAGAAAATAATAGTCTTCTGAGGCAAAGAGTATCGGTGGAATAAATTGGGGGAAAAAAGAACTCACCGCTGTCCCTAAATCTGGTGGCTGTGTACAATCCTTCTCCCCTGTGCATATCCGGTTGATAAAGGGGTTTAGGTGCTGCTGAAGATGAAGTCGGTCGAAAAATTAACAAATCAAAAATGTCCCACCACATCCTTCTCTTCTGGTTTTATGTATACAGTGCCTACAAACCCCAAAATAGAAATCCCACAAGCCCCTCCACATCCATGTGATTTAAAGATGCAGACCCCAAATTTACAAAGAGGAATCTGCGTGACCAGTGTTGTTATCAACATTCAACAAACAACAAACAGGACATACCTGCAAACAAATGAAACGGCCTATGTGGCACTGCTACGCACTTACCAAAGCCGGCGCCTGCCCAATACACTGCTACCTTCTTTGCCGCTAACCTGTTTGAGGAATATGGCAATCCCTCACAGTAGGTGGTCATAGCACCATACCATGGACCAACCCTACAATATGTACTCTCTTCTGCAATAAAACGAAATTAATGGAACAAAGTCATTGTAATAAAACAGTCTTTTTGAAAGATATTTATGCTAGGATGCAAATGTTGATGGTGAGTCCCTACAAGCCTGGGTGCACAGCTGCTTAAAAACGTTCTCCAGTCCTAAGAGATCCTTCATCTTTAAAATGTCAATGGGAATGCAGGTGTCTTGTCAAGGTGGTGGTGCAGATGTTCTCTCTTTTCTTTAGTGTTGTTTTTGGGCAGCATGCATCCCAATCTAAAAGGCCCCACTACACGCGGAGTTAACAATGATTACCTAAGTGATCAGTAATTTTAAAGCCACTGTCGTGTTTACATTACAAAATCATGTTCTTCTACCAGGCTGATACCCATGTTAATCATAATTGCCCCTGGGTAATAAATAAGAATTGTTACTATATTCCAGCAACACAGTATCTGCTAGCATAGCCCTTTTAAGCTGGACCTGCGGCACGTTGTGGCTTTTTGGAAGCACTTCTGGGTCATAAAACCCACCATCACCCTCTATTGTCACTCAAGGTCCCCTATAGGGCTGTGCTTCTGAACTCCAATTCCCATGCAGCCCTGCAGGTGTCCACACTGCTACTAATGGTAAGGAACACTGCCACTTTTTAATGTTGGGGGTGAACTGCTCCTAGCTTCCATCTCTCATTACACAATTATTCCTTCTGGTATCCCAACCTGTACAGGAATCATAAGGCATCCTGGCCAGGTAATGTTTGTAACCACGCCCGTCATTTCTCCTGGGCACTTACAATAGATAAATAACTACTGTATATATATATATATATAATATATATATCCATCCATCTATTATCCAGTCATTATCCATCCATATACTCACACACATACACATACACACTATTGTCTGAATATACCCTGAATGACTACAAAAGAAGGAGATTTAAAAAGAAAGTAAACTTCGGTAGTGACAGGGAGGCATTATGCAGACGTATTATTGTTGGTATAAAGGAGTCCCAGTAGTGTTTCTTGACACACTTCTGCTCATTTCAGTTTATTCAGTGGGCCTCCCTTGAAGTTATATTGCATATTGAAATATTATTCAGAAACAACACAAATGAGATACATAGATGTTGAAAGTATTTCTATCAGTGGTGCATTAACAGTGGAGGAGAGGAAACAAAAACTCCAGTCAACAGAATTCATTGAAAAAATCAAGCTCTGGGAGATACATGGCAGAGTAACAGCTCTGATGGCCCTGAGGAGTTGGCTGCCTTCCCTCTCCAGGAGATCCAAGTCCATCATTAGCATGTGCTGAAATCACCAACTGTAAACGCTGAAGTGTACTGAAGACTTCACATGTGCTGTTGTAAATATCCAGGAGTCGGTCAGATTCTCAATTTTATAAAGTAGCTTTTATTTTTAGACCGATTATGCAGCACTGCGTAGTGAGTAAGGAGCTGGCATTCAAGCAGAGAAGCTCCATGTTTAGTTGTCACCACTGGCTTTGGGTTTGCTAATGCTCACACTGTACATAGTATACAAGTACACAGTTGTTCCATGGGCCCCCTGTATTTATAGTTCATCACAACTGAGGGGTGCAACACAAATAAATGCATTTTTTCTTCATAAGTGTTTGTTCTTGGAATATTAAGGCACACATTTTTAAATTGATGCAAACAGCTCTTGAACTGTAGAGCAGGCCCTCCCACAGCGGAATCTAAATATAATTTTGATTGTTTTCCTTTCAAAAAATGCTGAGCCACTCCAGAGAGCTAATGAGTTTGCCAGACTCAGAGTTGTGCTCTCCGTAACAGCCGCAGCGTGCTGGCTGTCAGCTGACAATGATGGATACCCCGCTCCTCCTCTCGCTCAGCTCTGTGAAGTTAACTGTCTTTCGTGACTCCTCCGGAGTTTTGATGGATACGTCTCTAATGGGAATGGTTGTTTCTGCTTAGTGTTTCATTTTAGCATGAAAACCTGGTCGGCCTCTCTGCTGAATTTTTGACATGCTGTAGAAGAAATCAGGAGCAGCTCTCGGAGGTGTTAAGTCACAATGGGTCTGTTGAAAGCTACAGGAATATGAGAAGGGAAACTTTTTTAAAGGAACTATCAATCTGTTAAAGACTAAGCCAAGAAAACTAAGATTTTGATTCATGTAAGCTTTCAGTCAGCACTTTGCATTTTGAGTTTTTTAAAGGGGCAACAGTGATGATTAGAAATTTGCTGCTAATGAAGTTCTGGAATGGAACAGATTTTAGCCTGGAATGATTACCTCCAGGGGAGTAGGTTGTCCATAAGCGAGTGCTACTGTTGTGGGCACTTAGTGAGTCTGGCTTCAGTGAAATCAAACGCACTCAGCATGTTCTGCGGCTGAGGAGGTGGATGTGCAAACCTAAACTCATGAGCTCAAATCTCACTGTGGCTTAACGTTGGTCAAAATAATAACCCGCATGTGCATCAAGTAAAGACAAAAGTTGTAAGGAATAGAATTCACCCCAAAATGCATTGTATGTGATAAGAAGCCATTAAAAAATGTGTGCCCTTGGGTCTCATCTCTTTGTTTTGGGAAGATACCCCCTTTATCCATTCGTGTCCTTCATTCTTTAAGCACAGAGTGGGGTCTCTTAACTGCTTCACCGCCTTGAATCTCTAAGGAGATGGTAGTATGATCCTAACAAGATTTGTGGAACAAGAGGCACAGCTGCTTCTTATAAGTACGTGTTTTAAGTGGTGATATGCTCCAGGCATCTGATGTAATTTAGCAGTTGCGTGTGCAGTCATGCCATTTACATAACGGACACCACTGCAGTGACATTGACTTCTTAGGCCTGTTTGACAGCTGTACTTGGAAAGCACTTCACTCCCATGCACTTTTTAAGCCTACTTTATCCAAGTTTATTATTGTGAGAAGTACCACTGGACAAATGATGGGTGTGAGTGCACTGCATTCTATGGAGTAGTCACGTATATGGGATCAGTTTAGATCCAATTAACTCAATTCCATTCTGTTTATTGATTCTTTTTTTTTTTTTTTATTATTTTTATTTATTAATTTTATTACAATCAATACATAGCAATCAAGTTTTTACAAAAAAAAGAATTATGCTAAGAACAGATCAATCCCCACCCCTGAGAGAGAGAGCAAGCCAAACGGTGTAAAATTTAAGGCTTGTAAAAATACCTAAATTAATAAATTCTTTGTGCTTTATCAACTTATTTTAAAATACTACTGATTAGATCCTGCCATGTTTTGAAAAAAGTCTGTACAGATCCTCTAACTGAGTATTTGATTTTTTCCAATTTTAAATAGTATAACACATCAGTTTCCCACTGACTTAAAAGAGGAGAGTTTGGGTTCTTCCAGTTTATCAGAATAAGTCTGCGTGCCAAGAGTGTAGTAAATGCAATCACAATTTGTTTGTCTTTCTCCACTTTAAGCCCCTCTGGAAGAACTCCAAACGCAGCTGTTAATGGGTTAGGAGGGATTGTGAGTCCAAGGCTGTCTGAGAGGTAATTAAAAATTTTTGTCCAGAATAATGTTAATTTGGTGCAGGCCCAGAACATGTGACCTAGTGAGGCTGGGGCTTGGTTGCAACGTTCGCAGGTTGGATCATGCCCTGGAAACATTTTGGAGAGTTTTAGTCGAGACAGATGTGATCGATATATAATTTTGAGTTGTATAATTGTATGCTTTGCGCATATGGAGCTCGAGTGAATTCTCTGCATTGCTACTTTCCACTCCTTTTCTGATATATTAATTGAGAGGTCATTTTCCCAGTGTACTCTTGGATCTTTGAAAGGAAGGGATTGTAAAATGATTTTATATATTGTAGAGATGGAGTCTAATTCCTCAAAATTGAGCAATATTTTTTCCAGCGTGGATGAGGGTGCAAGATGAGGAAAATCTGGAAGGTTCTGTTTAACAAAGTTCCTGATTTGAAGATAGTGAAAGAAATTTGTAGTTGGAATGTTAAATTTGGAATGTAATTGTTCATAGGATGCAAAGACGTTGTCTATATAAAGATCTCTAAGCAAGTTAATTCCAAATTTTTTCCAGATATTAAAAACTGCATATGTTTGTGAAGGTTGAAAGAGGTGGTTCTCTTGCAGGGGTGCCCTGTTTATTGATTCTGTATAGCGCTCTTCACTGGGTGCAAGCCCAGAGCAGTATAACAGGTTCATGTGTAAATCCATTTACAGACTTTATGATTGCATAATGAATACATAAAATCACAGATCTTTTTAAATACACAGTAGGTCAAAGATGCGCCAAACCCGTTAACATAAATGGAACCTAACAATATCTGACCATTATCATAATTGTCGAACTGTGGCCAGTTTGACTGCGGAGGAGAGGAAAACTCAGACGTCTAGAGGGTTAACAGCTCATTATAACAGAAAAGGTCAAAAGACAAAGTTAGATACAGCCCTAACTTAACCTGGGCATCATGATAGCTCAGTGCTTAGTGCTGTTGTCTCATAGACTCAACATGAATGTGAATCCGGGCCTGCTCATCTGTGTATTACTGGCATGTTCTCCTGTGGCTGAATGGGTTTCCCAGTCATATCACCAAGACAAGCCTGTCAGGGTAATTGTTGATGCTGAATTGGCTGAGTCTGAATGGGACTATGTGAGTGTATGTGAGTGAGCCTTGCAGTGTGCTCTTTTCTGGAATACACCCAGGACTGTTTGGTCAGGTTCCAGTTCCCAAAAATGCTTAAGTGCACAATTTCCTAAACTATTTGGGTCTTGGGTTGCTGCTGTTGGGTCACAACTAATGGGAATGGGTTGCATACGGTTTGCAAAGTGTCTTGGGTTACCGCAGGTTGTTTAAGCAATCCATATTGCTCCACCAAGACGTCAATGGCGATTCTTCAAGGGGGAATCCCGCCATGACTATCAGTGGTGATTCTCCAAGGACAAAACCCAATATGAATGCTCTTGGTGTTTCTCTTCTTCTGTGAAGAATCATACCCCTTTAGTCAATTTAATTTCTTTGACATTTGTTTGTTTATTTCCATCATGGCCTGGGTCTGGAAGACACTTGGAAGGTTGGGCCACAAGAAAAAAAAGTTTAAGAAATCCAGCTTAAGTGGATTAAGCAGGTTTGAAAATCTAATGTTATGTGTAATTGACCTAACCTGCACATCACTGGGGTGAAGGAGAAAATCGGAGCACCCTGAGAAAAATCAACACAGAAACTGGGAGTGCATTAACTGGGCTAGGTCTGAAACTTACCGTCCAGAAGTTGGGAGGCAGCAGCACCCATAATTCTGTTTATCTTTCCAATTTCAGAACTGATTTCATCCTTTAGAACAGAGTTTTCAACCCTTTTTCATTCTGTTTACCCTGTGGCAACTTTTTTGAAAGTAGATTTACCCCCACCCTGTTTTGTTCAGTTTTTTGAGTTTATACTTCTACCACAATATAACAATTGACAAAAAGGAAATTTTAAGATGCTGTTTTTAACATTTTTATTTTATGTTGGAAGAACAATAATAATAGCACAGGATAATGTTATTTCTCTTTTTTAAAAACAAATAATGATAAGCAGATACTGGTATACGAGAATGAAACACATAGAGTTGATGAGAACACATCAGTCAGTGAAGACGCTTGTTCTTGCTTTTCGTCAACGATTTCAGATATTCGTGATGCAGTTGTTGAAAGAGTAAATCTCATGTTGTCTTGGGGAACTAATCAAGATCTGCGCAGGCAAAATTTACCCCCAAGCTGGGAACTCCTGCTTTAGAAAGTGTGTTGAGGATCAAACCATTATGTGCAAAAACCATTCCTTCAGAGAACATTAGTCCATTGCAATGTCAGGTCCATTTAGCATGATGTTAACCTGTGCCTCTTTGGGATGTGGAAGTTAAATCTGAGTATGTTGAGGAAATCCCCTTGGGTGCTGGACTAGAAACCCATTTCTTGGAACTTTAAGACATCAATGTCAACCTCTACAGAACTGTGTTTCTCCACTATGGTTCAATTCAAGTCTTCTTTATTTGTCAGTCCATGTTCGACTCAACCTTTATCCTAACGTTGCTTGTTTTGGAGGCAGCTTGAGTGTCTCTGTGTGCATTGGGTGGTAAAGTAGGAAGTCGTCCAGAACAAGATGCTTGTCATTCTGGTAGTGTAGCAGAAACACTCTATGGGACATTAAAGTGTCATCTTGGCAGCATGCCTTTAAAAGGAAACTCACTTAAGACCCTTCACGCTGGGCATACCAGCCAAATTACAACCAGCGACAATAATCTGACCTGCCAGGTGTTGTGTAAAACACCCCCTCATTCATAAAAAATGGAAATGCACTAAAAGAAGATACGCAATAAAAATGACAGCATGTGGAAGAGGTGCTAGGTTCATGTTGTTGAGGAAAAATGCCTTGGAAAGCAGTGACAGAGACGACGAAGCACTGATGGGGTAAATTCCGCAGCAATCCAAGACTGAGCACTTATTGTGGATTAAGTAATGGGGGGTGGCAGGCAACCTGGCCTTGAGTCTACTGCATAATCGCCTCCATTTTTACACATTCCTGGCCGCTGGGAAGTAGTCTGAAGGTAATTGTCATGTTTGCCTGATTTGGAAGGACTTGCTGCTAATGAGCCACAGATGTAGGCCTCCCAGCCATTCTCAGTTTTACTAAGAGGCTCACTGTGGGAGTGAATCAGACCTTGCTGATTCTCTTGAAGATGTCTATCATTGTTTTAGTTCATTACTGAATGAGATACTGGTCAGTAGAGCATCGCCTCAACACACGTGACCTCAAGATGTGGACAACAGTATAGCTTCCATGTTACTGTTGTAAGTTAAGAGGAACTAATGAAAGATGATTTATTTGTAACTTGTGAAGCAATTCTTAATCTGAAGTCACACTGAGGATGGGTTTAGGAGGTGTCCAGAGTCTGAGGACAGCACTATGGTTTAAATCTGACATTCCAAACAGATAATTATAGGCATTTTAATCTGACAGTTAGGTTCTGAAGCACCTCCATGCTGAGTGAGAGGCTGTCAATTTGAGGCAAGGCCCAGATGGGTAAGCTGAGGGATGCTTTGCAGAAGTGAAAGCTCCGTAGTTTAAAACAAGTCTTATTTTCTGGCAGATGTGAACGAATGTGAAGAGACCAACGGCGGCTGTGAAGGACAGTGTTGTAACACCATTGGTAGCTTCTATTGCAAGTGTGCAGATGGACTTCAACTGATGAGTGATGGGAAACAATGCCAAGGTAAGTGCTTTCTTTTTGGAGTTCACGGGGTCCTTCAGGTGACTTGGGCACTGAAAATTCTTTTGGGTTAACAGGATGTTATTCAATTCTTTTTCAGTGTGAGTCACCAAGTTTGGGATTCCTAGTTTGATTTGTTATTTGACAACAACCAACTGCTGTACAGTTTGTGGTTTTCTGATTGTCATCTCTTTAAAGAAGGCACACAGGGAGACATCAGAGCACTAAGACTCATTTTGCATTGTTAAAATATGCTGGGAGGCTTTGGTTAGTGTGGTTTACATGGATGTAAGACAGTTCTAATTATATTGTCCTTACCTGACAGCGCACAAAATATGGCTGCACAACCCCAATCTCTTATTGTATGGCAACATTCCAAAAAAATTCAGAGCTGTGGAGAGAAGTGCTCCATCACTGCATGCTGGCCAGCAGCATTGCATTAATCAAACTCCAGATGTTCAGCTGAAGGTTTTCAAGAATCATTGTTTTTTACCCTTTTAATTTGTTTAATTTCTTTGACATTGGTATGTTTATTTCCATTGATTTATTTATTTTATTGTTATGACAATGAAGTCACCGTGGCGCCAAACTAGATGGTAATTCTGCTATGGTGCTGTCATTTTGTGGGTTTTGCTGATAACCATGGCCATGTAGTTGACATTTGATATTCTTATTATTGATCATGTGACATGGACGTTACATGACGCATTATGTTGTTGTGTCCTGATTATGAGACGTGAGAGGAAGAGGCAGATTAAATGAATAAGAGATCAGGAGATGAAACATTGTCAACTGGAAGGGCCAAAGTTTGTTATCATTAAATCTATGAATCAATATACCAAAAAACTGAAGAAAATCATAGCCAGGAATTCGAAAGCAAATAATCTAAAGCCAGAGATTCTAAAGCAGACATTTAGTTTCGAATCCAGGAAGTGCATCAGAACACCACAGCAACAGTAAACCAACCACTGACAAAACGGCAGCGTGATGAAAAACAACATGGCGGAGTCACAATAATATGTGAAATTTCATCCAACATAAAATGAAACTAAACCTGAACATGAATGAATAAAATTGATTCTTCATAACAACAACCCTGAAAAAGATATAAATTAAGCTTCAAAAAACAAGAGAAAACAGTAAAAATTTTAAAATGACCAGAGGTGGCACACAGCTACCCAAGCCTTGGAGCAACTTGGCAAAATAAACCATAAAAACATCTTGATTAGTGTTATTTAGGATTAAGAAATTCAATTTATGATTTGTAACTTTGCTTCTCATTTTTTTTTTGCAACCTTGGTTCTGCATTCTGACTTTTATGTTCTGTGTGGTTAGCTCTTCTTGGTTCTCCGACTCCTGCTTGTTTATTGGATTCTGTCATTGCTTTTGGGCTCCTCAAACTCTTGGGCCTTTTCTACTGCTAATAAAAGAAAATTAACTAGAACACATGATCTCTATGGGTGTTCATGACAAGGGATCTCAACTATTCTTATAAAACCGTTTAATTCATTCGTTTATCTGAAAAGTTTTGGGACCCACCAATTTCAATTCAGGCTTGCCAAAAACTATTGGATAAGAAATCTGGAACCAGCCATGCCAGTCCATCATAGTGTACGCACTCTGGTTAGCTTGTCTGGAATGACCACTTGAGGTAACCTGCGTTTATGATGTGGAATGAACCCAAAAAAAGACCACCAGGACAATGACTAGGCTGAGATTCAAACTAAGGACTGTGGAGTTATAGCACTGCTCACTGGGTGCCACTTCTCCTACATACACCATAATAAAAGGAGAAGTGTGTCTGTGTGTCCTTCTGGTTGGTATGTCTCTACTATCCAACAGATAGTGCATCTCAAATATTAGCACTACTGTTACGACTTTTGTACCAAATTTTATGTAATGGAGACTCCGCAACCAGATGTACACACTGTACTGTACTGCAAACATTAACATTGAGGTCTACGTTGATTACTTAGATTTCAACCCATCTTAGATGGGTAGCACAACTAGTGCAATATATTAAGGAATGCAACACACAAAATGACATACCATGCATGTTTTAAAAACTTTACAGTGAAACATAAAAGCACTATGCACTTATGGACTTTCATACTGTATAAGTCAAGTGGGCTTTATTCTCAGATCATCTATACATATACCTTTGTACATTATACAGTGGTGTAAATTTAAGTTCCCTACAGTGTCATATTTAGACAATAAATAGGACAATGTAGCAATACAGAGTGGGGGAATGCAGAACAAGACATGACATCTGTATAAACCAACATCATATTGACAAACAGAAATCAGAGATGATAGAAGATGTACAATAGACAAGGAATGCAAAGAAAAGTAGAAGAGAACAGTAATTAGATAAGAGCCCTTGATAAGGGGGCACATGCTGGGTGGGAGTCACATTGTGTTCAGGAGTCTGACTGCCTGTGGGGAAAAGCTGTTTTTCAGTCTGGCGACACTGGTCTGCTTATGTATAGATATTCAGATATTTCATACTGCTCTTAATCTTCAAAAGCCAAATGTTTATAATACTGTATTAATTAGGTTAGGGTGGACATCCTTTACAATTTACACACTTCATGTTTAGTTTTTGTACCTACTGCACATTTTTAAAGTTCCCCGGCACTTTTACAGGGTGCTTAGTGCAGACCATTCAGCAACATAAAAATCTGAAAACATCAATGCCACTGCCCTGCTGCTTCAGGGGTCCCGTGGTAGTGAGAATAGAAGACCCTTGGTGACCCTTTCCACATTCTGATACTTGTCAGGACTTCTGGTTCAGATTCAAATGGCATTCTTAGTGAATTTTTCACCCTACTGTCGTGTAGCAGTAGGACAATGACAAGAAGAGGTGGAAGAGTACTGAATGAATCGTTTTGTAGGTGGTGTTCAGTTGGTACTCCTCACATGTCCACCTTTGAAAGCAGCCTAAAGCAACAAAGGGGCAAGACTCTCATTAAGTTGCCGGTCACCGAGGAACACCAGTCCGTTTGACTAGGTGCCATCTTTATTTTGGATGTGTGCCTTAATTCGGAGACTCTGAGTCTCCACACCATGACTGGCCTACCTGTGGGCTATGGAGCATGCGTTTGTGTTGCAGCTCCTGTACTGTCTTCTTTCAGCACGTGCCGGAGTTGGCAGGAGGCTTAATCACAAACAGAAGCACTGGACTGGAGTGGCAAAGATGCTTTTGCTCTGGAAAGCTGGACTAGGGCCATTGTTCTTTTAAAACTGAAAAGCTGTTTGTGATCAAACAGAAAAGGCGACGTGTGGTCCTGGGCCAAGTGGCAGAAGGCACGGCTCGGTTATTCATCATCTCCCAGGATCTGGGAAGTCCATGAACTTTTGCTTGTCTCCAGCCATCCATTTCACTCACAGCTGCAGCTCTAAGTGGGATTAGGCAAAGACTGGCATTTATGGAAACAAAGAATGAGAGGATCCATGGTGCCACAGTTGGCAATGGTTGAAGTTTATGCAGTCCTGATGATGCTGTGGCTCTGCGTTGTTTCTCCTTGAAACATTTTATTATTGAGTGAGAATGGTTGCTGACCCTGAGGTTTGGTAGTGTTCCCCTTTTATGTATGTGCCACTGAAAAATTTTACCAATAAATTATTAAAGAATGCAAATGTATCTTTTAGCAACCAAAAAAGAATACACACACATTCTAAAATGAATTGCAATACAAACATGCATACATGCACATTCCTAATTAAATCACAGTCATGAAAAAAGAGGTGCAAATTTTTAATTGAATCACATTTTCTAACATGTTATAATACATATAAGGGATGTCAGAACACTGCCATTTGCTATCCATTTCTAGTTAAACTAGTGAAAGAGGGCTGGAGATGCATCATGGTAGGATCGCATTAATTCCTAAAGTAAGTGTCAGATTTACATCTCGAAACATTTTGCACCGAGGTTTAGATCAGGGACACGTCACTTTTTAGGAGCCGCAGTTGCTAAAATCTCCCTATTCATTGGTTGCTGGAGCTGTCACCTCAAGTGAATCTCAGCGCATGACTAAACACATGATTATTTTCAAGCTGATTCCAAGAAGTGTATTATGTCACATTTTATAATGCAAAGTGATTGCAGCCATTCGACATAAAGAATGTCAGAAGACGAAAAAGTAGATCATGTGAAAGTAAACCAACAAACGCCACAGACAACTCGATCGTGGCATCCCCAGTTTGGAAAACGATAGTGACTTGATAAAGTAATTCAGTTCACTTCAAGATTGGATGCCGCAAGGTCTTTATGGATTACTGGGTTTGCAATCAAAATTATAGGGTGGCCTGTCCACTCATTTCTGTGGTAGGGAAAACACTGCAGTTTACGTTGATTTTTAGAAAATGATTATGAATGAGAAATATATCAGAACCCCCTTGTCTCATTTAAATCCAAAGATATAATCTCTCACTCCTCCTCTCCAGATATTAATCCTTGTCAAAGTATGTGTCCATTTCCTGTGGAAAGAGGGACTGGCAGCCCTGAGCCCCTCAATTTACACACTTTGCTTAATGCAGTCCTAAACATTAGCATTCTGGTAGGAACGAAAGGACTGATGGAGAGGAGTGACCTTTTCACATTGCTGTCAGGGCTGCTAGCAGTACAAGAGAATTTAATGTCACAGTGACACAGATGACCTAAACTGGAAAGGTTCTGGAATTTGGAGGCGGTGGTACTGAAGAGAACAAAGGTAGAGAAGGTAGGATTCAAACCTCCTGCTGCAGATAAATGTGACCTGTGCCCCTCTGGATTTTGGAGCTGATGGTAGGGATGGATAGACAGTGTGGAGGTTGGCCCAGACACAAACAGGCGGACACGTTCATGTCACCCACAAACACGTTTATTTACAATATTTACAGTCACAAAGTGCACCACAAAACCCCCAAAGTCCCCAAAGTCCTGGCCACACAATGCCTTCCTTCCTTCAGGCCGCCTCCTAGCCTCCTTACATCCGGCTCAGTCCTCTCCGCTCCCGACTCTCGCCTCGAATGAAGGGAGGCGGCCCCTTTTATTATCACTCCCCTGTTTGGTGGAAGTGCCAGCTGCATCCCCGGAAGCACTCCGGGTGTCCCTGCTCTTCTTCCCCCCCAGCACTTCCTGGTGTGGAGGAAGTGCTGAGGTCCAGGGCTCCAAAGGCATGGGGGTGCCCCCTGGCAGCGACCAGGGGCCCCTACAGGGTGGAGCTTCAAAGCTCTGTACCCGTGGCCCCAAAAGGAACCAGGGCGGTCGCCCTCCTGGGCGTCCCGGCCGGGTCACCACCCCAGCCACCTCTGACAACTGACAGACAGACTGACTGAGAGGCTATACTTTATTTGTCCCAAAGAGGAAATTAAAATATTGTCTGTTGCAATTAGGAGTTAATACTGAAGTCAAATTAGCACTTGGCACTTAAACTTCCTATCGGAGTGAATGTCACCTGTCCTTCACTCATGACTCAAAGAGCTGATGCATGCCTTGCTAAGAGCTTAAGGGACACATTGATGGCAGGGTGAGGCAGGGAGGGAGTGTTCAGTGGGTGATCCACTGAAAGATCAAAGAGGTCTAATCGATGGAGCATAGTATCCTGTTTGCTGCTTCTAGAGGTACATAAACACACCAAAGAGGCTTCAAAGTGCTCTCCTGAAATGGATGGTCATTTATGAATCATTGGTAATTGTGAGGTACGGCCAGTGAAGGAGGTAGTACTGTAATCTAAAAGTCACTTATCGTAAAGTGCACCTTCGAGGGAGTGAGCTGACCTTATTACAAGGAAGGCCAAGTGTGACTCCTTAATTGAAAGGGACGTGAAGCTGACTTCAAAGCCGTGAAGAGGAAGGGAACTGGCAGCAATGTATTCCATGCTTTCTTCATTCTCAGAAGCTTAGTGTTGCCTAATCTTCTCTTTTCTTTTCAAACATTTCAAACCATATCAGTGACCAACCAAGCTCCTCATGTTAGATACTCTAGAGGTGATGGTTGGTTTGAATCAATAATTATTTGATAATAATCTACGCCACCACAAGGAGCTTTACCATACAAAACAGTACAAGTCAAAATGGCATGACAAAATGCAATACAAGATGAACTAATTTAGTGTGGAATATGCAGTGAGCCTTTTGACTAGATATTACAAGTTGCCAGTATAGCAGAGTCAAGAAATAAACAATTTCACTATTTAACATGCAAGAGAGGAAAAACTGTGATTTGACAATGAAGCCTGCTGAAGCATCTCGGACAGTTAGGTCTAAGGATGGTACTGGAGGATTGGTCAGAGGGAGCACCTCTGGATGTCACTGCTGGAAACATAAACCCTTCAAAGGCAGTCCTCGACAGTCAACATCAAACCTCCGAGGAGCAAGCCGTTCGCACGCAGCCCAGCTGTTGAATTCCAAGAGGCCGACTCATTGTCGCGTCTGTAAATTGTGCGGTGGGGGTAAACATGCAAGCCTCCAATGTGAGTGGTGCCCAGCGCAGCAGGCGGATGGAGGCTTACTTCTTCAGACACGCAGCTTGTTTATTTTAGTAGAGGCTGTTGCCTGCTAAGAGAGCAGAGGTGCGACAGTCGGGCACATCCAAAAGAAATGCATTTCTGACCCAGCAAATGGGCCACACCAAATAGGTGTCTGTTCTCAGCAGACAAGCGAACGCAAAGCCGGTAAAACTGGTGTTAAAAAAAACAAAACCGAGGGCAGTATCACTAGGAAAGTGTCATAGTGCTACAGGGCACTAATAAGACACACAGGTTTGACTCAGCACCCTAAAAAACTTCCTGTCTGCTCAACCATAATAAAATGGATTGGACAGGCACATGAACTCTTCTGTGAGTATGACAGATTAAGCCCGCCTGCTTGTCTCCCTGCTGCCTTTTTAAGAGATGACAGATGCACATCCATTTAGTTCGCTTTAACTGACACTTCAGCCCTACATGCTTGGAGGAGCCAACACATGCAATATATAGAATGTTCTGCGGAAAAGCTGCTTACCCACTCTTGTTATTGTTTTATGCCCAATGGGCTCAGAGGAGTGCTGTGGGGGTCTTTCACTCATATTGTGACCTGAACCATTCTTTGGCTGGCCAGTGGAAGTTTCTGGCTGCCCACATAGGAAATTCTGTGGAATGCAGCGTTATGGCACCACTGGACCCAGCGGGTCGCACTGTTTTACCTGGAGGGGAAGGCGCCTGTGTGTATGTTTGTGTGTGCGTCCACGAGCACAGGCCAAGGGGAGGGCTGGGGGGGGCGGGACTCTTGTGCCTCTCTGGTTGCTGGGGGGGCGTGTTCTCAGTGTTCAGTCTGCTGCTTGGCTGTGTCTTTCTTCCAGATGCTCTGTAGTCTGCAGCGCATGAATTGTCCTTTGCTGCTCTGTTGACATTTTAGTGATTATTTTTTTTTGCTTTATGCCTTTGTAATTTATTTGAAGTGAATTTTTTGAAGTGGAAATTTTTTTGATGGCACAGATCAGGGTCCTGATGCTGGCACTGGGCTGCTTTGAGCTCTTGCTAGGCAGCACCTTAGGAGCCGGGGGAATTCTTTATAACCCCAGGAGGAGGAATTGTTACACCTGCTATTTTGGGCACAGCGGATATCCTGTGAGCTACCTGGCACCAGGTTAGTGGTATGGATCTTGGTTAAGTGGTGGGTGTCAGGAGGAGCACAAGTGGCAAGTAGGCACTAAAGATGAGTTTGAGAGTGTCACTACCATTGGTATCCGTATGGTTGGAGCTCCATCTGAGCTGGTGTTGGTGCATTAGAATTTCATCAAAGAGAGAGACTAGAAATGTTGAACAATCTTTGTATTGTTTCTCCTTATAAACCACCCTGCAGTTCAGTTTTTTGATTGATTTATTGTGCATTATTAATGAGCTCACTGTTCTCATCAATATAATTATTCCAGACACAGTTGAGTTAAACTTGCATGTATTGTAACCAATTGGACAGATGTTTTCTTAAATGTTACTATGACAGTCACAGCTATAGTAGATACTGAATAGAAAGAAGGAGTGTTGTCAGAGACAAGAACTATGCATGCATTGAGCTACAGGATCAATGGCCCCATGTCCATAGCCTGACCTCGCTCTTCACCTGATGTCCTGTTTTCCGCAGTGGTTGCAGTTCACTGGTATGAGGCTTCCTACCTCACATCAGAAACATTGTTGTTGGTATGAGCATAAAGTCTTTTTAGTTTATTATTGTTCAAAAGATTCTTGGCTGATTATTTAGTTGAGTGACACAGTAATTAGTACAACTTACTCAAAGCTCCAAAGACCTGGGTTCAAGTCCTGGGCATGTATCTGTCTATGTGGAATTTTAACATTCGTCTTGTATCTGTCCATCTATTCTTCTCTACATTTTGCTCTTTCTGTGGACATCTAAGAGAGATGCAAGATTGGCTATTTGACTCTCAAGTGAGATGAGTTAGTGTGAGTGGGCCATGAAATGGACAGACATTCCATTTTGGATGATTTCTGCTACATAGGATACTGAATGAACAGACTCCCCTTGACCCGTAATACAAAATGTGGATCCAGAAGATGGATTCCGGAGGGATTGAATTATTCTGACATTAAATGTTGTTGTCATTGGAAGGAACTGCAGGTCTAGAAGTTGAACTGATATTGCTCTAACCTGGTTGTCCCTGTTTGTAACAACAGTTCATGTAAAACATATACTCAATAGCACTAAACGAACAAAAAATCAGGGTCCTAGCTTGAGGAGTCTTTCTGCACTGATGAAGCCTCTAAAAGTCACAGTGGTTAAGAACTCAGTCCACCGCTGCACTCTCATAATGAGTCATGGCAGAACCAGAAGTGGCTGAGTCAGTTGCCCTCACTGGGCATCTTCTCTACACTGTGGAGGGAAAAAAGAGGGTAAGATTAGCACCAGGGGGTTTCTTGGCCTGGAGGATGAGCCACTGACACACATGCATGATAATGTGTACAGAATTATTAAAATACATGGCTAGTTTTCTTTCATTGTTATTACCTGAATGGATTTTTGCTGTTATTTGTAATTTTGTTATTAGTATCACTGTTTTTACTGATTTTTTTTTATTATTATTAAGGTATAGTCTGACTAGAATTTATAATTAATGGGACTACTGTTATCTTAATTATTGCTGTTTTCTAAATTTTCCCAACTTGATTGACCTTTAGCCCATTACATTATATGCTTAGCCTACTTTTCTGTGTTGTCAACCAAGAGGAATGCAGAAGTCCAAGTGAAATTTTAAGGTACCAACTGCATCATCACATTTACTGAAATAATACTTTAGAACTAAACAACAGGCATGCGATGGCACAAGAAGCAACAAAATGCTGCTTCAGTTTTTGGGTGAAATGAAAAAGGCTGTGAAGTGTTGTCAGGCTCCAGGAGAGAGCTTTGTCTACGAAGCTGGTCATACTGTACCCAGATGAGACTCTTCCTGCCAGGAGTGCCATGCTGTTGAAGTCCATGGACCATAAGGGGTGGAATCAGTTGCCCTCATTGGGCGTCTTCTCAGAGCTGTTGGTGGAAAAAGAGAAATGACAGTCAGTGATTGCACCCCTTCATGTCTGTGGGTGGTAATACTTCATCTGACCAACTCGGAAGATGATGTTCTCTGAGGCACATGCGTGACAACTTTCATATGAATTAAGAGGCCATTCTGATAATGAAGGGCAAAAGGTGGTACATCTGCTGCTCATGGAAGCGAGACCTTCCCACTTCTCTATCTATCTATCTATCTATCTATCTATCTATCTATCTATCTATCTATCTATCTATCTATCTATCTATCTATCTATCTCCATAGCCTGACCTCGCTCTTCACCTGATGTCCTGTTTTTTGCAGTGGTCGCAGTTCTGTCTGTCTGTCTGTCATTATGTGTCAAACAGATTTTCACATTTTAGGCATCCCAGAAGATGATTTGTCCACATTTTTGTGATGTCTCTGCTTGTCAGTTTCAGGATGTGAGTCCATGTACATGATATTATGTTATTAGTTTAGTAAACTGATGGTCTGTTTGCCAGATGATTTTGCTCTACAGAGATAATCATTTTGTCCACCCTTGTAATCTAACTGCAGCATAATTTAGGAGGATTAATGAAGTTTTCAGCAAGAAATTATTCTGCTATATTGTCCTAAAAATATCTTTATGAAAGGAAAATATTGTATTATTATTACTGTTATATTCAGTATGGAATATTATTTTATCATCATTATACAGTAGATAGCATTATGGGCCTAAATACAAAGATTGCCAAGAAATTAAGCAGTTACAACGAAAAACGGTGCTCTGCAGTCATGCACACAATAAATCCTTTTCATAAATAATTGTAATAGAACCTTTTGTGATAACAGTATTAATATGGTAATAATTTTTTTGTTATTATTACTACTTTCATCATAAAGCTTATTATGCTTCAGGCCCTAAATAAAAAAGCTTGTTTTCTTCATATTGTTCACTGTATTTTGGTCAATAGCATGTGGTGCTCCGTGTCGCAGGATGATAACACGTTTGGGTTAAGGGGCAGCTAGTCATTTGTCATCAAACAAAACCAATGTGGGAGAGAGGCAGAAATAATGTACACAAAAAAACTAAACAAAAAACAGTATTTCTTTTTATTGTACAGAAAAATAATATTTTATGTCAATCAGTAATCAATGTTGAATTATTCAAATGCTGTCACCAAAATAAAAAAAAACAAACTGAATAGTGGCACTATGTAAATGAAATAAAATGAATAATTAAACAATCCTCTTGTAAAATACAGTAATGTCCAGGCAGGTTTATTTATACGCAATATAAAAAAATAAAGTAACAGGAATGAAAAGTGAAATCCCTCAAAGAAAAATAGCTAGGAAAGAAAGCATAACATAGCTATAAAAAAACAAACTTCCTCCTCTCTCAGAACCTTGGAGATGTTTAACACACAAAAAACACAATCCCTTACTGTAAACTTTTTCCTACAGTTAAGAAACTACTAGCCCAATTTTCACTGGTCAAAGGACGACTCCTTGTGGATGGCCGGCCCTTTTATATCCAGGCCAGCTTGATCTTTCCAGTCTTGCTGACACTGGCAGTCTCAGTCTATTCCGTGTATTCACTCCCAACAGCCAAGTTTCAACCATAAATATGTCCCACTCTGTCATGTATTTCACCGGGCTGAAACTTGTCTTCAGGCTGATGCTGTCTTCCAGTAAACTTCACTTTCATTTACTGCTTATATCAAGATCCTATTCTCGTTCTCATTTTCTCACATCCTTGTGGTGGCACCTCAACCCTAACTCCTCTTTCTCATAGTGGTAACCAAACTGCAGTGTTCTATCAAAACATGCTATCCATCAAGCACTGCTGCTTAGCATTACTGTGCGTGCTCAGAATGCAACAAAATTACGTCATTTTTTTTGTGTTTGTTAACACACCCATAGAATCGTGGAGCTTATAACGGGTTGTTCGACATTTTGTTTGATGGAGTCTTTTAACAGAATGTCTGGAGTTTGGGACCTGACATCCTACTATTCTGTGGAGGTTGATCTTGTCTAATGTCTCACTTTGTGAGATAATTGTGACTTTTCTTTTCTCTCGTTTCTGATTACTTCATATTACATATTACTTCATATTGCATTTTTATTCGCTCTAATGCATTTTAGCTGCATTTGTTGAGGTATTCCAAATAGATATAAATACAACTACTGGAAAGGTTCAAGCAATAAGTATAAGGTGTATGTCAAAAATGCATAAATGTCTTTGTGTAAGCAGACATTTATGTGAATTATGCTATGAGAGATGTTAAAAGACTTTCTGCATTTTTTTTAACTGTATTTATTAAAAATTTCAAAAACAAATTATATTACTTTTCTACATAGTCACCTTCATTTGCGATGCAGTTTTACCAGTTATATGACACTCTCAGACACGACCAATTACTACTCCTCCCGCCTTCACCATTTCCAACGAAAATATAAAAGTGCGGAATCGTTTTAAACTTCCCTCGTATTAACATTCATTTGGCTCTTATATACATTCTTAGTTAATGTCATTCTTGCACACAATTTATTTCTTCTTTACTTTGTGGGGATTTCTTTTAGCTGCTAAAATTGCTGAAAATGTGTCAATAATGTACCACAGATTGATAGACAGAACAATCGGTTTGTGCTATGATAGTACAATTTAACAAAGCAGGAAGAATTATGAATAAACAGTCCACTGTAGGCCTCCAGATAGATGTTTGCTACTGGCAAGCCATGCCCAGCGTCATCCCCCACTACAAAGCTGCGACATTCTAGCCACTTCACGCAGACTACATCTAGGGGAAAAAAAAAGAACAAAAAAACACAGATCTACAAATTCTGTGATGTTATAAATAGCTGTCATATTAACCTTATGTAATGTTCAGAAAAATTGACTATGACCCTGTGACACTTCACATCAGAAAGCATTCTTCTTCTTTCATCCTACTTTCCATGGGCTTATCCTGATGAGAGCAAACACACCTCTGCACCTCTGTTGGTGCCATTATGGCCCAGTTGCCATCTTGTTTTTATCGCAGCCATACTTAAGCAGTTCTGTGCATCTCCCGACCTTCACTACTGGCACCTTGAGTTATGCTGTACATAAAGCAAGGCCATCAAGAACATGTGACTTATTGTTAAGCAAGTTGTGTTCATAGTTTGGTGGTGTTACCAGCCAACTCATTCAGGGCTGACTCAATGGTTTTCTCCTTCAAGTTTATGCCTGGCTTTCCTCTAGGATTCCAGGGATGTTTTATAGGATTGTCCTTATTGTCACATCTACAGAGTGTCATGTCATCACTCTCTGGCATCAATGCAGATTTGAACATAACATTCTTAAAACCCATTTAATCCAACTGTGGGCTGGGGGGGCCTGGATCCTAAACTGAGCCACACTAGCCACATGGCAGGGTCCATCCCTGGACAGGCGTAGCAGGCTATCATAGGGACCATGTAAACTTTAAGCTAACTGGCATAAGTAGGTACAGATGCATGTGTGAGTGTGATCTGTGATTGACTGGTACCATAGTGAAGATTGTTGTCTCATATTTAAATTACTAAAAAAAAAAAATGCAGTGAATTTAAGTTTAAATGAATGCTCGCATTGTATGTACATTTTGACTTTTTTGTTTGCAATCATATCTTTTTTTGGATTAAACAGATTGTCTATTGCTGGATCTAAAACTAAAACCACTTAAACCACAAGGGTTTCCTCTAAACTTAAAGGAATCCTATGCAGTCTTTAAATACTTGACTGTAGGTGTAAAAAGGCAAACATTCTTTCCTAAATGACCCTTCATGAAGCTGTTGATGACTCTTTGGATTCAGACTTTGACTGATTGATATTTTACTCTTACTGGCCATAGATAGGTGGTGTGTGGGGTTCAAGGGTCTTGTTTGCTGAATGTGTTTGTTTGTCACATAGAATGGTAGGGAATACTTTAAAGGGAAACTGTGTGTGTGGACTTCCTGGGATATGAGCACCATCTTCTCTGAACAGTATATGAGTCTTCCTGGTAGCACATAATTTGGGTGTTAATCTGGCTGATGTTTATTATAAGGTTATCTGCAGATAATCGGAACTGGAGACCCAATGAAAGTGTGTGCCAGGCCTATCTAATTGTGGATATGGCCAACCAGACAGACTATGAGAAAATAACTTATCATTATAATCAGAAAAAATACTTTACAGATAGAAAAAAAAAGAAAAATGGTGTGGTACAGAGGAATTAAATACCTTGTAGTAGTTATAAGATATTCAGAATCCTAAATTGATGAGTTGTTTATTTTAGGAACACATCCAGCCTGGACCCGCACACAGAGACACATAGAACAGTAGCATAAATGAATTGATAATAAAGAGTCAGTCAGTCAGCTATTATCCAACCCCCTATATCCTAACATAGGGTCACGGGGTCTGTTGGAGCCAATCCCAGCCAACACAGGGTGCAAGGCAGGAACAAATACTGGGCAGGGTGCCAGCACACCACAGGGCACACACACCAAGCACACACTAAGGACAATTTAGGATCACCAATGCACCTAACCTGCATGTCTTTGGACTGTGGGAGGAAACGATAATAAAGAATTTATTATATATAAAAGTATATAAAAAACCAAACACCACGCACACAAATTCTACCCAATTTCCCCAAAGGGGATACTTATTGAACTAACACAGAACAAATGGACCTGATGAAACACAAGCACATCCTGATAAATGACTAAAGACAAAGTCCTAAAACAATCCGGGCAGTAGATGTCAATGATAATGAAAATGAACCGAGCTCTGAAGTGAACAGCCTTGTGAATATTATGACAGTTGTGTCCTATCATGTTGCAGTTGTTGCGTGAAGATCTGAAATGGTTGGGAACGCTAAGACGTATCCAACAAAAGTGAAATCTCATGATGAAGCAGGCACAGGACAAGAACATAAATGTAGAAAAATCTGTAATCCAAGGTTATAGTTTTTAATCCAGTGGTGGGGTGAATCATGGAAACAAATGAATATAAATGATTGGACTCCTTATCCAGCATAATATGGCTCCTTTTTAAAAGTAGCACTTTGTTACGTTTCTTCCCAGAATGCCCCATGTAAAATAGAAGCCGCCCAATTACACACTGCTCCCGTGGTTGATGGGAATTGCAGTCCAACTAGGTAGAGCTGCCACAACCTGAAGGTTGAAGTCTGCTGCAAAATATACCAAGGTGTGCATGAGTGGAAAGCTGCAGAGCGTCGGTTTTAGCGGAGAGGTCTTAGTCAACTGGAATGAGGACTTGGGCTGACCAAGCCCCCCGTTTAATGGGAATAGTGAGTCTGTTATGGGTGGATTGGACAGAATTAGACAATTTATGCTGAAGCCGCTATTATGTGTCAGGTCAGCAGGGCAGCAAATACCTATAAGTTTGAAAGTAAGCCAGTTTGCTTTGAAAAGATGCATTCATTGTTAAATAGAAGACAATAAAATATTTTTTTTCCAAAGCGTCATCAGTGCAATTAAAAATAAGATTTATTTCACCTGTATTTTAGATTTAAGTCAGGTCCAAAAAAATACCATGCATTGAACTCAAACTTTTTGAAAACTACCATTGTCTGGAATATGAACATGATACGGCACTGGATGTGTTACTAATGTGTAGTTTACTCGCTGTAATGCAATCCATAAAATGTTTTAAAAAAAAAAAAGCTACCATTAGGAATTTCATGGCAGCGCAAATTGCTCACAGTAGGAACCTAATATAAAGTGCGAAAGGCTACATGCCGCTGATGTCTGCAGCTAGAAAAGTACAAGCTACCTCATCAGGACATGAAGAGAACAGACACATCAGGGAGACAAAAGGTGAGTTAATACAATTAGTCATATGCGCAGATTTGACAACCACACTTTTATTTTTGGTTATTTTAAAGGCACCAAGGGCACACAAATTATGGTTGTTAATTCTTTTCCATTTGACTTTATTTCTTCCTGCTGCTGTGTTGATATCACTGCCAAGGAATGCTAATATAATGTATATTAGGCCTAAATGAGAAATGATCTTACTGTAATTGGGCACATAAACTGAAACTTGTAAATAAAGTAATGTAGTTGAAGGGCAGCACATTTTTCTCAGTTGACGTTGTGTTAAAAGTTCTTTGAGAAAAAAGAAAATAAAATACATTGGAAAATCTAGAGAAGTATTTTAGGAAAAGAGAAATATTTACCCTGGTATAAGAATAAGGAAAGAAGAACATGACAATGCATAGTTTGCCCAAGGAATTTCAGTTACAGATGATGGCAGCAAGGCAATAGCGCCACATGAGGTACAGGGTAGTTATGAAGTTTGAGTTTACATGTTAATTTAAATAATAGATGGATAGATAGATAGATAAAAAGGCACTATACTACAGATAGATAGACAGAACTTTATGTATCCCAAGGGGGAAAATTGGCTTTTTACAGAAATTCATCAAATACGTAAATGTCATCACTAAAAACTACAACCTGTCTCAGATACACACCAGAATATCTAAAAAGAAAGAAAAACATCTGATTCAGCTGAGATGCAAAGAGCATACTTATAGTGAACACAATAACTGACAAAACATCAAATATTATTCCCAGACAAGGACAGGTTCAAATAATTCAGTTCTTGTCACTGATGGTATGGATTGTGACAACAACAGCTGGCTTGATCAATAGACTTTGCAAGTCTTAAATTCAAGAAACACAACAACATTCCAATAAATCAACACCACCAAGTGGTCTTTGGACTCGGCTTAGATCAGCTGAACTGGCCACAGTTACATAAGGCAATTTATTATAACATGGCTGTGGCTTGAAACAGAAGTTCTGATTTCTGTTTAAAAAATGCTTCTTTGGTGAGTTTGATGGATTTTTCTTTTTCCTCATGATACCCTGTGATGATTGTTACTTCCATCTTGTTTTGCTGTGTCTTCCCAGCCTCTCACAAATGTGTTTGTTTTGAATGCCACTGAAAGTTTGTAATGGCTTCTAGTAATAAGGAAACAATTATGGCAGCCTGTTCTTGAAAAAGCATCATGGCAGTTCAAACAGCATCCAAACCTCACTTGCATCATCTGTTTTTCCTCCATTTGAGTAGTAAAATCATTCCATATTTTTGTTCTTGTTTAGCTACTTTAGTTTGACAAAATCAACCATTTCCATTTGGTTTTATTAGTAATATTTGGTCTACTTGTTTATTTTATTGTGTCCGTCCTTCAGAACTCTGCTCCTCTGCTTTTACACTTGGTAGCAATGGTTGGATTACACTCTGTGTTATAGGAACCATAAAGAGCATTTCATTTTCCTCAAAATTAATCTTCATTTTAGTTTTTACTGTGTCATTCTCTCCAAACACTACACTCACTTTCTGTAAGTCCACTTTGGGTGATACAGCGTGGCTGTGTGGATTGATAATGGAAGAAACCCTTAGTTATGTATAAGGGAAAGAAGGAATCACTCTTATTGATAACAACACTTTAGTTTAAATGCTGCAAAAATGCACCAGTGAAGTGTTTATTCATCTCTGCAATGTGACCTGCTAACAAAATGTCACTTTGGAGTGGTCTGAGGGGGGCTTAACTGAGACACATAGCTCTTGATATTCCATATTTAGTAGAAGACCTGCGAATCCTTCATATTAACACGTCAGTATACCATCATGTCAATGTGCCACACTGCGCTGAGGTGAATAACCGATCTACTGAGGTTCTATTCGTGTTATGAAGACCAAAAGAAGCCCCTGTTAAGGTCTTGTTATAGAAAAGTAAATGAGTAAGAGATACATTTTTGCAGTTCCTAAACTAAATGGAGCCAAGTTCCTAAATTTTGCAGAATGTCTTGTCTTGTTTGTGTTTTAATTTTTAATTTTAATTCTATTTTTAATTTTTTATTTGCACTTCATGTTGTGGACCCTGAGCTTCACAATTTTGTCTATCTGTATACTTGTATATGGTTGAGATGACAATAAAGTTTGCTTTGACTTGACTTTGACTTTGGCTAAAGTGTACCCTATTTTTATTCTTGAAATTTGTTGAAAATTGTTTCAATTAAATTGGCCTCTGGATAGATACACAGCATATCCACTTCCTGTACACTTTTACTTTGATACAAGGTGTGATGAAAATGTTCCTGTTTATTATCTTAGCTGTCAGGAAACAAGCAGTCAGGCTGGAATCCATGTACTTGGAGCTGGAGCTCCTTTCATTCCAAAAACTTTGCTCCAATTTCTCAGTTTCTTCCACTACTTTTTTCTTTAACCTTACAGCTAAGGTCGATCCTCATAACGTAGCTTCTGTTTGTCCTCTCCTATCCTGTCTCATCCTTTTTAAAATGTTGTCCCTACAGCAACATTTCAGTCCAAAGCAGTCTCTGCGTTGAAAGAAATCTCTTTAAACTCTCACTAAAGTGGGATTCAGCTCTGGCACGTTGTGGCACTTTCCTCCCTCCTAAGCTGTGATTCAGTTTTAAATGTGGTCCAAAATTTCCTCCAAATATCCCAGTCATCGATTATTTTCACCATACAATTCATAGAATTTACATAACCCCCATGAAATGTTATTTAATGGGATTAGGTCCCGAACCTATGTGTAATTTAATTTCTCTCGCTCAGTTCTGGTCCGTCCCTCCCGAAGTATCTCTGTCATCTTCCATTTCCATGTCTCCTTCCTTTGCTCCGTTTGTTACTCTTACCAGTTCTCCACAGCTTTTGCTACTTCTGGATTTTTCATGACACTTTTTCTCATTTTGTAATAAGAAGCTGATTTCACTAAGCTCTATAGCTGCTAAGGTCCTCCTGGCAACTTGCTGGAAAAACCAGAAGCAATGTTCAATACACGTCTGGAAGAATTTATTTTATGATTTCATTCTTTTACAACTTTCAGCAGCTCACATTAATATTTCATTCTCTGTCCACTGTAAAAGGCTTTATGCTCATCAGTAGCTGTGCCAGAATTTCATATTCGAGTGTTCCTATATTTGTCATGGGTGGGTCTAAAGTTATTTTTATTACTGTTGTGGTCTTACAAGGAATGACAATTCCACAGAATAAATGTTGTGGTACCAACCCGGTCGTCCCTGTTTACTTCAAAGTCCTCAATTAAAGAAAGGACACTTGATGACGCAGTATATAAACATGAAGTAAAAGGTAGCCACTCTTGGGCTCTCAAAAACAACTTGGTTCTTTGGCTGCTTGTCTGGCTGGGGAGCTCCATCTTGCAGGTTGCTTAGTCAGCCAAGGATACGTCCTTCGAGCCAGTTCGGATTTTATGGGCCGCTGACCTGAAGGGGTAAAGTCGATTCCCTAACTGAGTGTCCTCTCTGCACTGTGGAGGGAAAAGGAGAGGATATGATTAGCGCCAGTGCCCCCTATCATCCCAGTATGGTATTCCATATCTCGGATGAGGCCTGAATGTGATCCTCTGATGCGCATGCCTGACACTGTCAAATACACATTAATTTAAATTTGAAAAATATTAATGTAAATTGTGTTTTTTTGCAAGTCTACGTTGAATGATTTTTGTAAACACTAATTTAAATCCATTTACAAATGGTGAAGTTAAATTGACTGCCTATCATTTGTTGACATGTAAGTCATGCAAGCCCATCACAAAGCACAAATGGCTAAATAATATTCGTTATAATATTGACTAGTGAAGCATTATATGACAGAAAACAGTCCAATTATTGTTTTGCCATTCCTTGCAATTCATGTATGCGTTTCCAGTCTCTGAATACACAAGTGAATTTGTCCTCAACTAGATTTTTACAAAAATGCTAAAATTAAAAATTTCGATGTCGTGTGTTCCACCCATGCACTGCTATCTGTTGTATCAACGAGCGGCAAAGTTGCCTGCCTTACCAGCTGTAACAAAAGCTGGAAACTTTAATATTTAATGAGCTGGTGGCTCATGGATATCAGAAGGTTTGTCTTTTGGTGGCTGACTGGTTGTGGATTTTCCGGCATACTCCGTAATTGTGCTGGTCGCACTCCCATTGCCAACGTGAATGCAGCAGGGTTTTCACTCGCCATTGGGGCATTACTGAAATCTTCAACGACATCAGACTCTGGCACATCTTGTACTTCAGTTTGTCTTCATTTACTAATAAAGCCTAAAATGACTCTTTATCGAGACATCATTCACATTCCCCATCAGCAAGACATAGCTCAGCAGTAACTAGTGATGGACGATTCGCTACACGGTGGGCCAGTAAGGAAAGTTGGTGGGCCTAGGCCCTCACAGGCCCAATAGTGGTGCTCACAGGCAACCATTGATCTTTCAGTTACCTCACGGTGAGGTGGAGTAGGGGTTAGGCAGCAAGAGTTGAGGACTTTTCATTCCTTCCTTTTTGATACTTTCCGCATCCCTCTTTTGCCTGTTCCTGTTTTGCTTCAAAAATTTCCTATTTGTCAAATATAGAACGGAGTTATAGTGTGTCAGATTGAGTCATGGCATAAGACAGTTTCAGTAACAAAAATATAAAAGTAAGGGGAACAGTCTGTAGGTGGGGCTGCAGTTCAGAAGGGTGAGTCTGGTGTGTGTTTATGGTGTGTGGTGCCCTTGTATCCCACCTTTGGCCCAGTGCTGTGAGGGTACGCTCCAGTCATCTGCAGACCTACATTGAATTAAACATGTTTGGTAATATAAGTATGTAATATATATACTTGGCATATGCACAGCCCCATGTTGCTTTAAAACTGAATATAAACTTAAACATACAGTCGTTATCTGAAAACCTGGAAGTTTGATTAATATGGCGGGTGATTGGATACAGTGTTGGCATATACCGTAGTTTCTAAGAACTTGTTTCAATGCTAGAGCTATAAAAATATCTAAAGAAACTACAATATATGTGAATTGGCATCACTAAAACTTTAAATGTAACGACAGCAAATACAAACTTGTGTGCCTTACAAATAATTACATAAAACATAAAATACTATTGTAAACTGTATGATTATACAGTCAGCACCATTACATGCACACACAAAACCAGATTAAGATGAATAATCCAGTTATAGCAGAAACCTGACTTCTTAAATACCTCCGTTCACATGCGCAAGTACATTTCTGGAGTTCTCCTTTGGCAACCACTCTGACATCATTAAACTGTGCAAAAAAGAGGTAAATATAATCACTGGCTTTATATACAGTATACTGTATATATATATATATATATATATAATATATATATATATATATATATTAGCCATGTAAGCCCGTTCTGTAAAAAGCCTTTGGTCCTAGAAACTATTTAAATCATCAGAAAAAAAAACTGAAATGTAGAGATGCCAGGTAATTGAAAGGAACTACTCTGGGCATCTCTCTCTTAGGAGGAGTTGTTTTGCGGACATAATCACTTCGCTTGTGAATTATCGGCGGGAGGAAAAGTTAAAGGGATACCATTTTGCCAATGTTAGCGGCTAAGAGACTTTGTCTTACTTCCGAGGTTTCGTTTTTATTTGTGTTATTAGCGGCTAAATGAGTTTTCTGTTTCTTCAGAGGCGGAGCCCTTACTTCGACTACACCACGTGTAGACGTTTATATATATATTTAAGTATATATATATATTTATATATTTAAGTGTATATATATATTTAAGTGTATGTGTGTACTTTTTGGGCGGAGTATCCCTTTAACCTAAATCATGCAGTTTGCAAGCTTTGTTATGTTAAGACTCCACTGAACTATCTCTTTCTCTCACAGTAATGCTATAAGTGGACTTGTATTGAATTTACAAACTGATGTAATAAAAGAGACAACTGTAATTTTGCATCAGATTCAGCTGCTGCGTCTGCAACCTGCTGTCAACTCTTTTTCTGTTCCCTTCCTGAATAGCCAAGGGTCATCCCTGCTGAAGTGTAAAATCTGGCCTGAGCTCCAACATAGTTCTGTGAGTGACAAAGAAAGAAGGCTAATGTCTTTAACAAGAAACAATAAAGGGATTTTTTTATGGGCAAGGAAATAAACATGAAGGTTATTGTGAGTGTTTTGGAAAAGACTGACAAGGAGATGAATGTGTGGGAGAAGGTTTGAAGTCAGTGCCATGGTGGAGCAAAAGACAGAAAGACAAAAAAAAACTGTAAAGGGTAAATTCAAGTATGAAAGTCAAAGGTGAGAGAGGGTCAATACCAAAGAAACATGATGCTAGGCCTACATGTTAAGAAAACTAGCTATACCCAGTGCCTGAAGTTGGATATACCTAAGTGCTCGTACTCTCTGTGTAAGGCTCATTTATTCAATTGAATAGCAGGGGGAGCTTCCCCTTGTCTAGTTTCTAGTTTGTCATGACAGGGTAATATGCAGTTGATCAAAGTTGTTGTTGATAAGGGTGGAGAGCGAGCTGGGGAGCTTGAATATATGTGATTTGTGCCAATACACTCAAAAACAGTGCTGGCCTTCACCAAACACTGCCAGTATGCAACTGCTAGAAATGGAGCAGTGCTGGTACTTTGTACTGGTGTATACTAGCCCAAGTTAAGGCCTGTCTATACTTAAGGAAGGGTTTTTTTAAGGAATATCCCCTAAGAAATGCTGAAATGCCAATCTTGAAGTAATGAGACATCAACACTGGGAACAAATGCAATAGTGACACAATAGTGACATGTGAAAAACAAATCTAGAAATTCTAGAACAAATCAGATTAATCTAACTGCTACAGCCAGTAGCATCATTGCACATGATGCATTAACCGTTTTCAAAAGTAAAACTAAAAAAGAACAATATACTGTATATAACAGATACAAGAGTCTCATACTTTTGCGAAAACAGCATGTTGATGGTCTACTTGTATCTCAACTCAATGTACTTTTACTGAAATGAAAGCACTACTGTAAACAGTAAGGCTTATCTCACCAGAACTAAATGTAGATGACGATTTTAACATAAAATTTAATATTAATACTTGTATGTTGCTCTAAATTTCGATCACCCGTTTTTACACCAAAATGTACACACAGATATTTATTACCTTCCCAATATCTTAACTAACAACTGACTCTATCAGCTTGCAATTTACGCATGTATTAGTTCAATACAATTATGTCATGGGTGACACTGCATGGCTATTCCGGGAATTAAATTGTCACACCTCGTATATATAAAACAGTATTATCCTTCTACCAGTAACGGTGCATACACTTAACTTGAGCATTCCTAGTTTTCCTACTCTTTCTCTGTACGTTTAGCATTCATTTGCTCAGAGGTTGAAGTGCTTGCTGCTTCCTGAGCAGCTCTTCTTTTCTCCACCCTAGCGGCCCGCTTCTTCTCTTCTTTCGTCAGCATGTTTTCATGTTAAAAGTGATTAAGTCAGTGTTTGTGTTGCAATTACTTATTATGTTTTCTTTAATTTTTTACTTAAGCTGGCACTTAAGTTTTGAGTCTGTGTCAAGAATGATTTAAGACAGGAAGATGTAGGGGAAGTGGTGGCGAAGGTGGTCAATAGGTCAAACGGTTTGCGAGCTACAGGTGATTTAAAATCCTGGACAGGCAAATGGACAGCCACGCTAGCGTATTATATAAGAAGATCCTACTATGATCCAACTATCATGATAGTCATATATTGTAGGCATCCCTGGAAATTTCCAACCTTTTTCTTCAAGGCAAAAAATGCTATATAAAGTGACTATGACTACGTTGGCTTCAGTTGATCTATAAAGGTCTCTCTTGAATTTTCCCTCTTATTGTTGGAGGTTTAGGGTTCCTTGGCTAGTTACAGCTCAGATGAGAGAGCAGAGTATCGCTACTTCCACCTATTCTTATCATCATGGTGAGAAATCTGATAGTATGTTTTCATTTTTTCCAGTCTTTCACTGGCATCGATAAAAAAAATAATAAAATATCTGCTCCGTGGCAGCAACTATCTGGAGGCCTGTGCCCACACAACATCTTCTGAAGTCACCTTAACAAACTGAAATTCTAATACTTAGTTGTGAGGAAAAAAAATAACCACTGAACTGTTTCTCATGCATTGACATTTCAGAAACATACCGAGCTATTTCCTTAAATCTAATTAATAATATTCTGATCAGGGTTATGAATTAAGTAAATGGTTTAATCCATATAAATACTGCAGTGCACGGTGTGGCAGTGCAGGGACTCTCCTCGCATGTAGACACTGTGGCTAGCTGGTCTGCAGTGCATTTTTTGAAGCATCTGGTTTTACGTAAACATTGAAGCAATGCTGTCACTTGCATTCCTCTGGCAGAGTTTTGCTCAACAGAAACATGAACAGACCGATCCAAGGAATGAAAATAACTGGACAGCACATGCTGTAAAAGACAGGAGTCCCATAAAGGGCGGGTGCTCGCTTACCTGCTTGGACAACTGCACGTGATGTGGCCAGTTGGAGGCTGAGAGCATAGGGGCGCTGCCAGGTGAGCACACAGGAACAGGGTATTATATGCTATTGTGCCCACTGCCCTTCTAAAGTAGCAGAGTAAAGTGTTGCAGCACTGCATTCTTTTATACCTCATTCTCCCTCATGAAAATCAAATTATGGGCAACATCAGAGGAATTCAGCTATTTTGTCCTTCAGCACCTTCATGTCTGAAATGAAAACACAGTATGAGAGCTTTTTACCAAACTGGGATGTTGGGAACAAGCTGGAACAATTCATGTGATTCTGCTAGAGAGAAAACTCATTCAGTTCTGGAATGAGCGGAGTTACAGCAGTTGTCAATCCAGGGTTAACTAAAGCTTAGACTGGCCTTGTCTAGATCTCCCTGTGGAGTAAGCCTGTTTTTTCATTTTCAAGATGCCCCGTCTCTTTGACTGTGCCCACACTTACAAAGTTGGGATAATCAACAAGGTGCAAGAAGGTCACTGATTATCAGCTTCTAGAAGTGGTTAGATGGGAAGAGATGGGAACACATGCTGCATTACCGAGCAGTATCATATTCTACGTCTGCAGAATTACTGGCTGCCCAATTGGAGGTGCAAATTTAAAAGCAGATATTTACAGCATTTATAGCATTCTTTTCTTGATGTTGAGAATTTTAGCTTTAAAAATCGGGCAGAAACTCTTTTTGAACAACATCAGGTGAAGAGGCAAATTTAAATTTTGTCAAGAATAGTCCATTCAACCCAACAAAGCTTGCCAAACTTATTTGACTAATTTTTCCAAAATAACATTGAGGCAAGTTTTGAATTTCCCTACAATCTTAATCTCTGCCACATTAATTTCTCATGTATTGCATGTGTCTATAGTCCTCTGGGTAAAGGAAAAGTTTGTAACATTTGTGCAATATTTATCATTAGGTTTCCCTCATGTTTTTGTTAAAGAGCTTACTTTAAACCAATAACTGAGATCTGCCATATGACTTCCTTTTGTAATTTAAACAATTTCAGTCATGTAACCTCTTAATCTCTACATTTTCAAACAGAAATTGTTCAACTATTTCTATCTTTTTTCATTGCTCATGCTATGCAGTTCTTGGACCAGTCTAATCACTCGTCTCTGGACTTGCTCTTGTGTTGCCAGTGCTGGTTGAAGCTCAATAAGAGGGTCGGTGTTTGGGGGTCAGGTGCCACTCAGTGTCCATAGCAGTCAGTATTACACTTTGACTGGGGTTCCCCTCGATGTCTGGAGGGTCTTCAGTTATGTAAATGGCACTCCTCTGTGTACATAGCATGGACTTTACTGAGTGTGCACTCCTTAATTCTCATAAATGGCACCCTAATGGATTGACAGGCTCTCATTGGGTATTCAGAGCTGACATTTTTATTTCCTGTATGTGATACTTTACATGTAATTACACAAAATTTAATTCTCCGCATTTCTACCCACACCTGTATTCTGTCCAAATCTCTCTGTAATGATTCGACTGATTCTGCCATTTTACCCACTTTAGTATCATGCACAGATTTAATCCATTTGTCTTTCACATTCTTATCTCAATCACACAGACACGCATACAATAAGTACAGAGGTGGGCAAAATTAGATGCACAATTGTGAGTACACGAGGCTGGCAAGTTAAGATTGTATCTAAGTGCACTGTGTTATTGTAACATGTCAATCTTTTGAGGTAATAAAGTTAATAAAGCTATTTTAATAATAATAACCTGTTTGTCTTTTTCCACAAAAACTTTAAACCTACTTTTGCCCACCGCTATATATATTTATACATATATATATATTAGACATATATAAACGAAAGACCCGTGTTCGTGCGTGTGTGTGTGTGTGATAGAGCAGTCAACTCAGCTCACGCTCAACCACAGCCACTAGATGGCGCATGCATGACTTTTAAATGTTTTCAGTGCTTGCATGCTCCTCTCTTCACACTACGAAACATCTCTGTGCAGCAGATGCCGCCATGCAACAACGACTTTGTGCTAATGACACAGATGTAAAGATCCGCCGCGGCACAACAACGTGTAAGTAAAAACACCTCAGCAATGGAGGCCAAGTTTTCACTGAAATCATTGTTTATCTGGAGGTATTTTCTCAAGATAAAGATTAATAGGACTCATAAGCCAGTGATATAGCTAAAATATGGTATCACCAGTGTCTTCTTACAAAAGCCAGTGGAGCAGCAAGCACAAGGCGGGTCCACACCCTCTGCAATGAGTAATTCTTAAGAGTTAGCTGACACCTGTCCAAGTTATTTCGCTCGCCAACCCTCCAGCCTGCGCTATGCACCAGCCACTTTGTGTCTCTGCTGCTCACGTATGTGGATTTCACTTTCACCAAACAACAACTCTTTTAGTTCTCGTGGACACACCTCTTCGTTGAGAAGAAATACTACTTTTCCAGACGGCAACACGAATTAGATGATCTACAAGTCTCCAATTTAAAGTATAAATCTGAACAATATCTTCAATCTCTTTTCGCTTTTCCATTACTTCACCAAGTAATAATTTCCGTTTGTTTACGCTAATGCGATTTTTACTATCATTTTTTTGAGGCTTTCGAATTTTAGTACTTTCATTATCTCTCATCTGCTCTGCATGTGTATCGTGCCATTTATGAATTCTTTATGACATTCTACTTTGTCAATCTCTCTTTGTCTTTTATTTCTGGCCTCGGGTGTGGTTAAATCTCTCTCTGAAAAAGTTTTGTCTCATCCCAGGCAAAAAGTCTTGTCTCATCCCAGGATTTGTTTATATAATAATATAAAACTATATGTGTATGTGTGTGTATGCATGCTAAAAAGTTTAAAAGAGCAGCAGCACCATAACCCATCCCTGAAAAACACCTCTTTAACATCCCCTAATCTGGAAAAAGGTCCAGTCATCAAAATGCTTTGCTCCCGTGTTTAAGCCATTTTTGCACTTATCTATACAACACATCATTAACTGGTACTTTTAGCTTAAAACCTTGCATCTCATATGGGACCTGTGAATGGAAATCAAAGTTGAGGCAGGTAGTCTGTGAAGCAAGTCTGTTTACGTTTTGTGACTCTTTCTAAGCTCCTTGATTTAGCTACTTGGACAAGCCTTGATGTTATCAGGTTTTATAGATCAGATAATTTAACTGTTTTTCTCAAAGAAACACACCCTTTGATTGAGTACAAAGTCACCTTTTTACTCTTATGGGACATGTTTTGTAATTACTGTACTTACTGTAAATTGATCAAAGTGTAATATTGCTATTTCACCAGAGGGGGTCTATGTTCAGAAAGTCTTGTACACCAGTGTTTCTCAAGCTTTTTGGTGTCTCAATGCACTTTCCCAAAGGAGTCTCTTTACAGCCCCCCCACTCTGTAGGTGGATGGGGGAATCCCCCATGGTCAATTGAATGTGGTTGTTGGAGCAGGGGAGGTTTAATCAGGGGCAGTTCTCAGAATGGGAGGGGGGGAGTTGTGATCATGGAAATGGCAACCCACTCGCAACCCTCTACCATTATAAAGAATATCAACTCACAACACACTGACAGCAGCATGCGACTCAATAGGTGGGTCATGACGCAGTATTTGAGAAACGCTGTTGTAGGTCAACTTAGGCTATGTTATAAGAAGTGTCACATTACATTAACAAAATGGAATTCATGTGTTCATAGAGTGTAAATCCCCCTGTAGTTCTTTTTTTATTGTTAATAAAAAGTTTTGGTCATCTTTTACTTAAAATAAGAGTGAAATTTGTTTCTTCCACAGACCTTATCAAAGTGTTCTGAAAATCCTAATGACTAATATCATATGCACCTTTTGTTGCAACCTCATTGAATTCCAGCATATGAGTTAAACATGACCTCCATCATCTAAACTCATGCTGACTGCTCACTAATACACCTGTTCTTGACATGTGCTGCTTTATCATTTCCTTAATAATTACTTCAGATTACCCATGATGCATTTCTGTAGTTCCGCAAATTAGCCTGATCACCTTTTTTACAAGGGACGTTCAAAAAGTTTCCATACTTTTTTTTAACTCTGTTTATTATGAATTTCAAAAACAAATTACATCACTTTTCTAAATAGTTAACTTCGTTTGCGGTGCAATTTTCCCAGTGTCTTACCAACTTTTTAAAGTCCAATTACTACTCCTCCCGCCTTCACTGTTTCCAGTGAAAATATAAAAGTACAGAAACTTTTTGAATGTCCCTCGTACATAATGGGTTAATATATGCTAGCTTCCGATCCTTAACAATATGATAAAAATCTACATTTTCGCATTGCTCAAATGAAAGTTATTATACACAATCTTGTGGTGCAACAGGTAAGCAGAATTTACTGACTCCATGTGTAATGGGCTAATGGCTGCCAACTCCTCATATCTCTTCTTCTTTCTCTCGCTCTTTGTTTCTCTGCAGATGTGGATGAGTGTCAAGTCCATAATGGTGGTTGCCAGGATCGCTGTGTGAATACGCCAGGCTCATATTACTGTGAGTGCAAACCAGGATCACGTTTGCACACCGATGGACGGACCTGCATTGGTGAGTTGGGGGTCATCTGGATTATGTAAAACAGATCGATGCATGGCTGTCAGGTGTCAAGTTGGGCACTTCTAGTTTTAAGGCTGATTTAAGGAATTACTCTCCCAGATGCTGAGAATTACTGGTCACTTTACCAGTTTCTTTTCAGTAAGATCCTTGTCACCTATTGAACTCAGCAGTATTGTAAAATGGCCAACAGAACTAGTTTTGTGAGTTCAGTGTTTAGTAAGCATGCTATTCATTGGTTGCGATGAACTTTAAATACATGGTCTGTAATATCTTCACAGTAGCAAGAGTTGAGAGAGCTGTAGTATTTATTTCTTAATTTATTATTGGAACTATTGTGTAACGTGTGATTCTGATTTCAGTAGCAGGTGCACCTTTTTCAGTTTCCCTCCATTCTAAGGGGTGCCATAGCACATGATTTCTAGCTATTGTTGAGAGGGGAACACTTCCCAGGTTGCCACTAAATGTGACATCTACTTTTTTTATTTATGGTAAAACATGCCACTGTCGATAGCACACCATTCATTTTCTTATCCGACTGAGTCAAATATAGGGATGAAGGGAACTAGAGCATAACCTGGCATTATTAGGTTCAAGACAGAACTCCACACCAGGCTGAACGCTAGTTCATCTCGGGGTAAACACTCAAATACATGTAGACACTCTCATTCATAAACATACAATTTAGAGTTGCCTGTTAATCAAACATGCCTGTAAAAACCCATAATAACATGGAGATCCAACTTCTCTGCCATGATGTAGCCCATTCCAGCTACAGTAGTTATATGCTAAGCATCCAGTGAGAACCTTGACCTGAATGTTTGTGCTTCTCTCCTAAAATGTTGTAAGTAAAAGCTATCAGGCTCCTTTAGTTAAAAAGTATAATCTTTCTTTTCTGTTCATCAACTACCTCATCTGACATTCTACTTGTTGATGTGACCAGAAGCTTGAATGATCCACACCTGAGCAGAGCCACTGACATGGATTTCTTTTAAATAAATGTTATGAGGTCTATTCTGAAAATCTAACTAATCAAGTTAGACCTCAGTGTTATTGTTTGCAGTGTGCCATCTTTTGGAATGTATTTTGTAATGCATGTACTAATAAAATGAATTGCATTTATCATTCCGAAAGATGGTACATCAGAAACAATTGTAGTGATAAAATACTTAACTACAGATGCTTGTGATACTCCATCTGTTGGAGTGACAAATGCAGTGCATATGACTCTTTTATATGCCATTTGGTATGGGACTTGTAAAAGACATGCTAATGTTTGTGATGCACCATCTGTTGGAATGGCAAATACAATACATTTTATTACTACACATGTTTGTGGTGCATCAACTGTTGAAATGGCACAGACATAGCAACCGGACGGACGCACAGATACACAGACTTCTTATTCTTTTATTAATGTGGATGTATGTAAATTTTATTTCAGTAGATCGTTTGGTGGAGTGGCAAGTCAACTCTTCCTTCCTTACTTTAGCTTTTATAACAAGACAAAGGGATTCCTGAACTTTTATAGACATAGATAAATACAGGAGAAAGTAGGGTGAAATGACACCTTTTGTTGGCTAACTAAATACATTACAAATGCAAGCTTTCGAGGCAGCTAAGGTCCCTTCAGCTGCCTTGAAAGCTTGCATTTGTAATCTATTTAGTTAGCCAATGAAAGGTGTCATATAACCCTACTTTCTCCTGTATCAATTTATGGCTAACACGGTACAACACTCTACCGCTATAGACATAGATAAGAAAGACCGATAACAAGTAGTAAATCATTCTATAGACACTGAAAATTTACTAGGAAAGTTAGAAACTTAAAATACACAACTTATCACATGATCTAAACTACGCTATATTTTAGACTAGCAAAATACCCGCGCTTCGCAGCGGAGAAGTAGTGTGTTAAAGAAGTTTTAAAAAAGTAAAGGAAGCATTTTAAAAATAACGTAACATTATTGTCAATGTAATTGTTTTGTCACTGTTATGAGTGTTGCTGTCATCAAGGATTTCATTATCATTATTTCTTTCAATCAGGTTCGTATTTGGAGGACGTGTTGTGTTCAAGTTACATTCCGTATTTGTCAACCGTTGCAAAGATAACAGGTTTCATTCATCGAAGTGTTCACTACCCAAATCGCTACTTGTGAATCTAAGATGTTTAACAGGCATTCCCGGTATTAACTTGTGGATTTGCCTGCAAATATTTAGCGGCAGCATCTCTATGAAGTTGTGGATTTGCCTGTGTGTATTTAGTGGCAGCGTCTCTATGAAGTTGTGGATTTGCCTGTGTGTATTTAGGGGCAGCGTCTCTATTAAGTTGTGGAATTGCCTGCAAGTATTTAGCGACAGCGTGTCTATTAACTTGTGAATTTTTCTGCGAGTATTTGCCGGCAGCGTCACGAAATTGTTTTCATCTAGCTTCATCAGAAAATGTACCACGACGTCTGACACGCCTCCTTTTTACTGTTTTCTCTCAGCTTGGATTGCTGCTGTCATCATCTGTTTGAGTTTCATGGTTTGTTTCAATTGCGACAGTATTTGTAGGACTTGTGTTGAAGAGACATTCGGCATCTGTCAAGCGTTGTAAGCATACAACCAGTTTCATCGATAACTTCGCATCCAGCTTTTGAGAGTTTAAACATTCTTAAACATCAAAGTGTCCACTACTCAAATCGTCACCTGTGAATCTAAGATGTTTAAGAGGCATTGGCGGTTGTCGAAAGGTGTAAAATATTTGGCCATTTCGGTACACTTGAAAGCGACAAACCAAACAATTCAGCGGCAGCCATCAACTCACATGCAGATCTATAGGTGAAGGGCTTAAACATTTCACTCTTCTAGTGCTCCTGTGTAATATAATTATCTCCTGTACCGTCATCAGTCCACACCTTGAACCTGTCCCAGTCATTCAATATATAAGACACAATGTTCCTCTGGATATCAAGAGTGAGCCTGATATGGCCGTGCAATATGTAACACAGAGAATGGAAAAGGCATGCGGCATCTCCAGGCATGGAAACCACTCGGTAAGTGACAGTTCTTTGATCAATGGTGATCACCTTGATAGACATCTCACTACCCAGATTGCTACTCGTGAATCTAAGATGTTTAACAGGCATTCCTGGTATTAACTTGTGGATTTGCCGGCGAATATTTAGCGGCAGTGTGTCTGTGAACTTGTGGAATTGCCTGCGAGTATTTAGCGACAGCATGTCTATTAACTTGTTAATTTTTCTGCGAATATTTGGCAGCAGCGTCACAAAGTTGTTTCCATCTAGCTGCATCAGAAAATGTACCACGACGTCTGACACGCCTCCTTTTTACTGTTTTCTGACAGCTTGGATTGCTGCTGACGGACGGCCTCATTTGGGCAGACAGTCAGTTACGTGGGAAGTGTGGGGATGGGGGATGCAATATAGACAGGCAGCCAGCTACGTGGGAGGCGTGGTGATGGGGGATGCAACTCCACCTCACACGGCGACCGAGCTGCAGGCTATGGACGTATATATGTACATTAAGTAGGATTCAGTTATGACTGTTACGCGTTGAATTTCAAAATGAAACCAGCTTAACTTTTGTAAGTAACCTGTAAAGAATGAGCCTGCCAAATTTCAGCCTCCTACCTACACGGGAAGTTGGAGAATTAGTGATGAATGAGTGAGTCAGTCAGTCAGTCATTAAGTCAGTGAGGGCTTTGCCTTTTATTAGTATAGATGAGGCTAAAGGAAATCCTTTGTCCTGTAATATATAATACAGGGTGGGCCATTTATATGGATACACCTTAATAAAATGGGAATGGTTGGTAATATTAACTTCCTGTTTGTGGCACATTAGTATATGTGAGGGGGAAAACTTTTCAAGATGGGTGGTGACCATGGTGGCCATTTTGAAGGTGGCCATTTTGGATCCAACTTTTGTTTTTTCAATAGGAAGAGGGTCATGTGACACATCAAACTTATTGGGAATTTCACAAGAAAAACAATGGTGTGCTTGGTTTTAACGTAACTTTATTCTTTCATGAGTTATTTACAAGTTTCTGACCACTTATAAAATGTGTTCAATGTGCTGCCCATTGTGTTGGATTGTCAATGCAACCCTCTTCTCCCACTCTTCACACACTGATAGCAACACCGCAGGAGAAATGCTAGCACAGGCTTCCAGTATCCGTAGTTTCAGGTGCTGCACATCTCGTATCTTCACAGCATAGACAATTGCCTTCAGATGACCCCAAAGATAAAAGTCTAAGGGGGTCAGATCAGGAGACCTTGGGGGCCAATTAACTGGCCCACGATGACCAATCCACTTTCCAGGAAACTGTTCATCTAAGAATGCTCGGACCTGACACCCATAATGTGGTGGTGCACCATCTTGCTGGAAAAACTCAGGGAACGTGCCAGCTTCAGTGCATAAAGAGGGAAACACATCATCATGTAGCAATTTCGCATATCCAGTGGCCTTGAGGTTTCCATTGATGAAGAATGGCCCCACTATCTTTGTACCCCATATACCACACCATACCATCAATTTTTTTGTTCCAACAGTCTTGGAGGGATCTATCCAATGTGGGTTAGTGTCAGACCAATAGCGGTGGTTTTGTTTGTTAACTTCACCATTCACATAAAAGTTTGCCTCATCACTGAACAAAATCTTCTGCGTAAACTGAGGGTCCTGTTCCAATTTTGTTTTGCCCATTCTGCAAATTCAGTGCACCGATCTGGGTCATCCTCATTGAGATGCTGCAGTAGCTGGAGTTTGTAAGGTGCCATTTGTGAGTAGCTAATATCCGCCGAAGGGATGTTCGACTAATGCCACTCTCCAGTGACATGCGGCGAGTGCTAGCTGTGGGCTCTTGCTGAATGAAGCTAGGACAGCCACTGATGTTTCTTCATTAGTGACAGTTTTCATGCGTCCACATTTTGGCAAATCCAACACTGAACCAGTTTCACGAAACTTAGCAAGCAGTTTGCTAACTGTAGCATGGGAGATGGGTGGTCTCGTAGGGTGTCTTGCATTGAAATCTGCTGCAATGACCCGGTTACTGCGTTCACCAGACATCAACACAATTTCTATCCGCTCCACCACGTGTTAACCTCTGCGACATGTCAATGGCTGTAAACAAAGAGAAACTTGTAAATAACTCATGAAAGAATAAAGTTACGTTAAAACCAAGCACACCATTGTTTTTCTTGTGAAATTCCCAATAAGTTTGATGTGTCACATGACCCTCTTCCTATTGAAAAAACAAAAGTTGGATCCAAAATGGCCGACTTCAAAATGGCCACCATGGTCACCTCCCATCTTGAAAAGTTTTCCCCCTCACATATACTAATGTGCCACAAACAGGAAGTTTATATCACCAACCATTCCCATTTTATTAAGGTGTATCCATATAAATGGCCCACCCTGTATAATATAATATAATCTAAACTAATAAAAGGCAAAGCCCTCACTCACTCACTGACTCACTCACTGACTCATCACTAATTCTCCAACTTCCCGTGTGGGTGGAAGGCTGAAATTTGGCAGGTTCATTCCTTACAGCTTCCTTACAAAAGTTGGGCAGGTTTTATATTGAAATTCTACGTAATGGTCATAACTGGAAGCAGTTTTCTCCATTTACTGTAATGGAGATGAGCTTCAACGCGTGGGGGGAGTTTCGTGTGACATCATCACGCCTCCCACGTAATCACGCAGTACATAGAAAACCAGGAAGACCTAAAAAAAGCGCTCAAGAAAACATGCATTATATAATTGAGAAGGCAGCGAAACAATAAGAAGCGAGCGAGTGACATATACTACCATATATTCATGAGTGTTGCCAGCTCGGAAAGAAAGCACGGTGTAAACCTAAACTTTAAATTAAGTTCATAGACAGGCTACCGCTGGCGTTTCACATACACACAGGTAATGCAGGATACAAGTTTAATGAGAGGACGAGGATATAAACGAGTTTTGATCACTTTGTAACTAAGTTAAAATTGTAGGTGAAGGGGTGTGCTTATGCAAATTCGAGAGACTGTGTTTGTGGGGATTGACAGTTAAGGCGGGTGGGGAGTCACGTCATCATCTCCCTCCCACCTCATTTTGCTCTGAGCTGAGCTCAGCTAACGCTGTCTTCGAAGCAAATTCCTCAGACTGCCACCAAATACTCACAGAAAAATCCACAAGTTAATACACACGCTGTCTCTATAGAGTTTCTACACACTGAATCCTCCAGGCACTACTTACAAAAGGTCACATTGACAATCGTGTTACGTTATTTTTAAAATCTTTCCTTTTCTTAGCACAAGCACAGCCGAGAAGCTTCGATGCATGTGCTCCATAACGCGTTAAAAAATAATGCATTTAATCACACTTTGCATTACAAGCAAAGGGCAGCTTTTGTCAATGCATGATTTCCTGGTACACGGATTACATTGATCAGCGCATCACGATTCATTTTACCCTCACACCACCTTAGTTTGAGAAGAAGTATGAAAAATATGAGGTTAACACAGAAAAACAGATCACCAATTCAAGCTTTATGAATAATCGATTCGCCATCAATAATTGTTTTGGTAAAGCCATCCTCCTTCCATTTTATAATTTTTCCGCCACTAGCCATGATTAAATGAACGGTAAATAAAGTAAGAGCAAAGCGAGGGTGACTTATTTAGGCAGGCATATATATGACAGCAACACTCATGACAATGTCAATCATGTTACGCTATTATTAAAATGTTTCCTTTTCTTTTCATTACTTCTTTAACACACTACTTCTCCGCTGCCAGGCGGGTATTTTGCTATATATATATATATATATATATATATATATATATGAATGACCTCCAAAGAGCTGAGACTTTTGATATCATGAACGTGTCTGCAAACTGGGGTCTCCTGCCCAGCAAAAGTCGAGCAGCCAGCGCTGCGGCATAGCTGTGCCGCCTTTGAGACGCTGACTGTGCTTCTGCCTTAAGTCAAAGTGAGCACTTTTAATTTTTTTCATCCTCCCCCTGCGCTATAGCCCAGACAAGTGCAAACACGGGACCCCTTTTCTACACCACGGCAAAATAATATTAAGGCGATTCACAATCGAGGCGAGGCACAAATTTGAACGTTCACATAGAAAATGTAATTTCAATGTACCTGTACTTCTTAAAACGTTAATGTTTTACTGTTTAATAACTTATAAACTATAATTTATTATTTTTCCCTTGCACTCAGTGACCAAACCTATACACACACATATAGACACATACAAACATACACACAAGTATATGTATGTGTATATATACACACACACACACACACACATACATACACACATATATATAATTTGTGTGTGTGTATGTATGTATGTATGTGTGTGAATATATGATGTAGATAGATATGTATGTATATATATATATATATATATATGTGTATATGTAGATATGTATATAGATATGTAGATATGAAGATATGTATATATATATATCTATATATATATCTATATATATATATATATATATATATATATATATATATATATATATATGTGTGTGTGTGTGTGTGTGTGTGTGTGTGTGTGTGTGTGTGTGTGTATATATGACAGCAGCAATCCAAGCTGTGAGAAAACAGTAAAAAGGAGGCGTGTCAGACGTCGTGGTACATTTTCTGATGCAGCTGCCGAAAACAACTTCGTGACGCTGCCGCCAAATAAACAAAACAATTAATTTGACAATCATGTTACATTATTTTTAAAATGTTTCCTTTTCTTTTCATAACTTCTTTAACACATGACATCGCTGTGAAGCGCGGGTATTTTGCTATATATATATATATATATATATCACAGCGACACTCATAACAGTGACAAAACAATTACATTGACAATCATGTTACGTTATTTTCAAAATGTTTCCTTTTCTTTTCATTACTTCTTTAACACACTACTTCTCCGCTGCGAAGCGCGGGTATTTTGCTATATAATATAATATAATATAATATTGTAGCGTCTCAGCCAGGTTGAAGCCTTTTTTTGTGTGTGTGACTGTTAGGTTCGATTGAGGGAGGGCAGAGTACAGCATGGAAGACTGACAGCGAGGTATTGATTGATGCGGTAAGGGGGTGGGGGCAGGACCCCGGGCTGGGAGGTGGGGTTGGAGAGGGTGCTAGAAGATTGTGTTTGGGGTTTTTACAGTTCGGCGTTTTTCTTCTTGACTATTCAAGTAAAACTTGAAAAAAAAACTTACTACGTCTGTCTGTTTTTTTTTACTTTGTCTTTTTTTTCGAGCCTGGTGCGGAGGTTGCTACAATATAATATAATAAGTTTAAAACTGGTTATACATCTATCTTTTTAGGTCTTGTTATCCGTGGAGGTTACATTCCTGAAAAACCCAGCATATATGAAACTCTAAGATACTGAAGCACTGATCATATGGGGGAAATGGAGTTTGGTTCAGGTGGGATGCTGACTTGGGGGGAGGACTGGTGGGGATAGAAGGTGTTGGATAGATGTGCTGTCCCCCTGTTCTTGCCCCTCCTTCCATTGTTTAACCTACTGAAACCATATATTGGCTTTTACTTCCTCTACAGTCAAGTCCGACTGTCTTTTTTAGGCACTTCACTCAAAGCTACAAGCGACCACATCAGGTCTGACCTCATTAAACTATCCGGTCAGTAGTAGTGACAAGCGATGTGTCCAAAGGGCAGGGACTTAATCAATGAAAGCTTATGGCACACACTCACCGAGAATTCATTGCTTGTGGGGAACAATTCCAAGCTCCAGGTCCTCATTACAATGGCTTACTGGTGCCAGGTAGGAACAAACTGAAAACATAATTATATGTTGGAACATGCAGTATATAGGAAAAAATACATTAAAAATATTTTCCTTCACACCGTAAAGCTGCATTGCCTAGGGGGCAAGCTTTCTCAATCCCAACTGAATTTGAAATTAAAATCTATGTTACGTCTCTGAGCTTCTGCGGCCACATTAGCAAGACAGCATTGAGAGGGGCTGTATAAAAAGCTCTTTTTTAGATAATTCTTCTTCAGTCACTTTTGATTACCAGTGAATAATAGTTTTTCCATTTGTACTTGTAATGTGGGAGACAAGGTTTCTGTATGGTAAACACTTCAAAGCCTTCAAATTCCTCTGTTCCTTTTCCTGATTGGACTATAGCTGGAAGGTGTCCTGAATATATGGATGATTTTGCTGTGTTCAAAAAAAGTAATTGGCAAAGACGTTCCCATTATGTGCCAGCTACTGTGAAAGTAAGAATGTAATTTTTTCCTGTACGAATGCCATCAGCATGTTCAAATTGGCTCGAGCTTTTGAACTGAAGACAGGCTCTTGACCAATGAATGAGGTTGGGAGAGGTAAACCTTCCATTTAAAAGGCCTTAATTTGCTTGAACATATTTTATTCATAATATTTTAACAGGTGGTGAACATATGACTGGATAACTGACATGTGGACTATACAACACAAGTAACTTGAGATTTTTTAAATGATGTTTTAATATATCTTGCTGCTGTTCAGTATGGGCCCCACACGGGCCCCTCAAAGAAGCCTGTTGTATCATAAACTTTATGATCTTCATTCTCCATGAAAATAAATGTTCAGACAAAGGGTGGAGAAATTCTGTAACTTTAGGCAACATTTCTTGTCTTTTGCTTTAATACAGATGTTATGCTTTTCTTCTTTCTCCAGCTGTCAACTCATGCTCCATAAGTAATGGTGGCTGTGAGCAGGAATGTGTGCAGCTCTCTTTGGCACACTACCAATGTCGCTGTCGAGCAAACTACCAACTCAGGGAGGATGGCAAGCACTGCAAGTGTAAGTATCACCTGTCTAGTCTAGCCAGTGGGCTTCTGCTCTGGAAATACCAGGAGACATAAAGAATGCCTCCATTTTGGGAAATTCATAAAGGACAATTCCACAAAGGAGAGGTACAGAATGTAGAGTATCATCTGTGAACCAAATCGGACTTGTCAGTCTATCCAGTCTGTGAGTACCACAGACCCCTTCCCAAAGTCATTTCAAATATGTGACTTCTATTGAGCTGGGCAGTCACCCATTTGGCCTAAAGATACTTCACTTCCCTCACAAAATTGAGAGGAGACCTCACCAACTCTCAGCCATTTCTTATGTATTGTTGTTTATCAAAAAACGCCTCTTTCAACAACAACAACAACATTTATTTATATAGCACATTTTCATACAAACAGTAGCTCAAAGTGCTTTACATAATGAAGAATAGAATAATAAAAGAAACAATAAGAAAACAAAATAAATCGACATTAATTAACATCGAATAAGAGTAAGGTTCAATGGCCGGGGGGACAGAAAAAACAAAAAAACTCCAGACGGCTGGAGAAAAAACAAAATCTGTAGGGATTCCAGACCATTAGACCACCCAGTCCCCTCTGGGCATTCTACCTAACATAAATAAAACAGTCCTCTTTGGATTTAGGGTTCTCACGGAAGGACTTGATGAAGATGGTCACGTAGAATTCTGCCTTTTAATCCATCCATCATTGTTGGAGCATCATGAAGCTTTGAGTAGGTGGAGGTGGCGCAGGCCACCACCACAAAGAAACCGGAAAAAGAAACAGAAAAGAGAGTAGGGGTCAGTACGGTACTTTGAAAAGGTTGCCTCCCTTGCCTTCAAGAAATGATACAGTTGGAGCTGTGAAAAGCTAATCTCCCCATCTGCTGTCACACTTTGAGGGATTTTAAAGACAGGCCATCCACATCTCCATGGTCAAAGGACAGAGATTCATAAGACATCTAGGAACATGTAGCAGACAGATTCTTTGTCCCACGTGGAGACATTTGGCTGACAGCCATTCTTGGTAAACGTTGTGATGGCTTGTTCAGTGACAGATGATGTGTTAAGCTAAAACTCATTAATTTAGTTAAATCAAAACTTTGTTAGGATGCCAAAGACATAGTAATAAAATAAAAGGGATTCGGATTTTTGTATGGTAGCACTTAAATCTTCTTCTCTCCCATCTTAAATTGTTGTTAATGGAGAATTCTATATGTGGTTCTACTGTCTTTGGCTGTGGATCACTTGTCCCACATTAGGGGGATAAAATTGTGAAAATAAACTGCTCTTATGTATAATGTCATTTTATGAAGAGGCTTCTACATAGAGGAGTTGGGGATATCTTTTTGGGTTGGTGCTCTTTGGTTTCCTTAAGTCTGGAAACCTATTGGACTGCAGAGCTGACCATTCTGTCTTTTTTCCACTCGTTCCAGTGAAGGACCCATGTGCCAACCGAAATGGAGGCTGCATGCAACAGTGTGTCAATGAAGGAGGTGTAGGTCGATGCCAGTGCCACACTGGCTATCGCCTGGCTGCCGACAACAAGACCTGTGTCGGTAAGATGATGTTCATCCTGAGCCCAGGGCTTCTCTCGCAGTAGCAGCAGCAGCAGCGCTCACCCATTCTCTTCTGCTTGCAGATATTAATGAGTGCACTTCAGGCCTGGCCCTGTGTTCTCACAGCTGCCGTAACACACGAGGATCATTTGCTTGTATTTGCAACCCTGGATATGAGCTGGGGGCTGATGGCAAGCAATGCTACCGTAAGTCAGTCACTGCTAAACCTACCCTTGATTTTTTAAAAAGTTTGCAGGGATCGCCGATGGAAGCCACTTATCATATGAGAAAAATCAGACAATGTGCCTTACTATGGAGGGGGGAGTGGAGAAGGGAAGGTCACAGTGTGGTGTGGTCGAATAAACAGGAGCAACACTCTGCCATTGTGCACATCCCTCTGAAGCTGTGTCCAACATCAGCCATTCCCTGGTTAAGCTGCTGGCAGTATAAAAGAAACAGCAGCAGCATAAATGAGACAAAAAGCCTAATCCAGTGTTAGAACTAAAGCTGTGAGTTGAATGGCCATTCAGATTAGGATGGGGACTGACCCTTAAATTGTCTGTTGTATTCATGCTACCAGTGCCTCATATTTTCTGCTATCTGCTGCCTTCTTTTTCATTGGTTGCAGGTCCATGCTGCTATATCTATTGGAGCTGACCACCTTTGTGTATAGGTCACAACTGTCAGCAGGGGTGTAGGCCTGTTCTCTGAACAGTACAAAATTAGTCCTTATGACCCATTATAAAACAGATGAATGGCTCCCTCTTTTCCAGGTATTGAGATGGAGATTGTTAATAGCTGTGAAACTAACAATGGAGGCTGCTCCCACCATTGCCGCCATGCTACTGGAGGTCCTGTCTGTAGTTGCAACCAGGGCTACAAGCTGGATGATGACCAGAAGACCTGCATTGGTAAGAAAGATCTCTTCTTCACAGAGGCTCCAAGTAGTGATAGCAGTTAAGCCTTCTGCATTATTTTGAGATGGTAACATTCATCTTGGTCATTTACCATTTTTGGTCATCTGTGAAATAGATTGCTTCTGCTTCCTTCATTGCACAGACTTTTGAGGAAATCCTCAAATTCTAGAGAAGCAATCCATGGAGAGGATAGTGTCAGCTTCCTTTGAAACCCTAGGACAGTGCCATAATAATAGTGATACCCAGATAATAGTGCAGAATGGTTTCTTCAACCAGGCTGGTGTATAAAAACTCTACTTGAGAACCTGAAATCAGTTTCAAGTTGGAGGGCATAGCGTGATTCTGATCTTTATCAGAAAGCTTCATCATTTTAAGTCTTTTTGCAATGTGACCCACAACTAGGCCAATACACTTATGATGCTGATGATCAACACCCCATCACCTTCCTAAAGAAAAACATTTAGTGATAGTATTATATTGTCACTTGTATAGTGTACAGTGTAATTCTTACTGGCATGTCGGACCAATGTGCAACACAACACTACTCTCTGGTACCATTAATTGGCAATGTGGCTGCTTTCCTAGTGATCAGTTTACTTTGACTTTTTGGCCTCACACATCCTAACTATTACTAGTTAAGATGCAGCAGGAGGAATGCTCCCTCACCATTATGAATATTTTCTTTTAGCCATTCCTATTCACATGCATTGCTTATTCACAGATCCCATCTCCTGATTTCCTTTCAGATATTGATGAATGTGAAAATGGCGAGGCTTGCTGTGAACAAGGTTGCACCAACTCCCCAGGAGGATATGAATGCTATTGTGCTGCTGGTTTCCAACTCCATGTGGACGGCTGCAGTTGTGATGGTGAGTTAATAGGGCTTTTAAGTTATGCACCCACATAGGGACTCTCTGATTGTCCTGCCATCTGACTGGGAGTTATTGATGGATGAAGGAATATCAGAACACCGACTTCTGATGTAAGTGAAAACGGTTGCCGTCATCTCTTTGCCTTTTACTCAAGACAAAGTGACAATGTAACTCTAAAACTGCACCTGACACATTGATCTGAACTCTCCATTCCCTTTGCAGACGTGGATGAATGTCTTTCAGAAAATGGAGGCTGTGATCATATCTGTCAGAACACAGTGGGCTCCTTCCAGTGCTACTGCGAGATTGGCCACAAGCTAGATGAAGATCGACAGTCGTGCATTCGTAAGTTTAATATGCTTGTAATCTGTCCTGGGCTGATGATGTTTTTCCAAATCAAAAAGGATGCCATCATCTGGGCTGAGTTGTGAATAAGATGGCTTCTGGTGCCATCTTCGTATCTGCAGCTCAGGATTAAATAATGTGAAGTTGCTGAATGGTGATAATGTTCCTTACTTACTGTTTCTCAACCTTCCTTTCAGCTTTGGAGGACACATTGGAAATCCTGAATGGTCGGCGGCCTGTGGAAAGGCCTATCCCACAGGTGACTTTGCTAAGGGAGGAGTTCACACCATTCTTTGAAAGTGAGCCAGAGTATGATGAGAGTGAGGGGGAGCTGCGAGGAGAGCACACTCTGACAGAAAAGTTTGGTAAGGCGACATGAATCTGGGAGGAAGGAGCTGTCTAACATACAGTGTATTCAAGCAGTAATTATTCCAAGACATTTTTGTATAGAAACACTAATCTTCCCTGGGGGCCCTGTACTTAACACCTTCTAACACTTTAAAAAGAGGAAATGATGCTTATTTATTCACTTTGCATTTTTTCTGTAACATCACTAACCTATGTGTGGGTTCAAATAGTGAAAGTGCATTTTTGAAAGCGTCATTAGTAAGAAAATACTTAAGTGTGATTTATAGAGCACAGGGAAACTATGGAAGATTATTTGTGGCAAAATTAAATGCATTCCAACGTGTTAAACAATTGATTAACTGCTTTTCACTACAAGGTGTAATTTTCTTGTCAATTTAAAATGCAATACAAAGGCTTATTGCATTTTGATTCGGGTCCATAGATTGAGTGTCATAACTAAAAACAAAGCAAAGCATCTTCGAGTGTACTGTACTGCATTTCGATTCAAGGCCACACATTAACTTTGCAAAAAGTGACCAATCAGTAACAAAAGGGGGCCAAGGCGCATCAACAGTTAGGGCAAATGGTGTTCCAATCACGATTGTGTTCACCCAGGACTAAAAATGAATGGAATCGTTCCCGGATAAATCAAAGTCATCCAGATGATCTGGATCTGCATAATTAGATCTGGACCACCCTGCATACCAGTATTCCCCTAAATATGGTCTAAAAAAACCTGTAAATGGGGATGAAAGTAGATAATACTTTATTTGTCCCCAAGGGGAAATAAATATTTTACTGAAGCTCCTAAATAAATAAATATAATTAAAGCAAACAATAACTCATCCCAGACCCCCAAACACACAGAAAAACTTCTGACTTGGATAACAGAAAGCTGCTACTGTCAATACAAGCTTGTCAGTGCCAGTAGATGAGGTCAGACCTGCTTGGATTGTGCCACAGGTTTATGCGAGGGACGTTCAAAAAGTTTCTGCACTTTTATATTTTCATTGGAAATGGTGAATGGCGGGAGGAGTAGTAATTGGGCATTAAAAAGTTGGTGCGACGCAGGGAAAATTGCATCACAAACGAAGGTGACTATATAGAAAGTGATGTAATTTGTTTTTGAAATTCCTAATTAATAGTTTAAAAAAAAAAGTACGGAAATATTTTGAATGTCCCTCGTATTTAATGGCATTAATATTTGGGTAGAGCACTGTGCATGAAAGGATTATTAGCCTTAAATCCTTCTTTGAATTAAGAATGATTAAGAATTAAGAATTTGATTAAGAATGATTCATCAAAAGGACACTGGTACAGAATGAATGATTTCTGTTTCTGAGTCAGCCAGCATGATGTAACTTACAGTGACATGCTAGGAATTCAATCCGCAATTCAATGTCTTGATCACACATTTAGTTTTAATTCTACTGTGCTCCCTTTTTCATCACTGCATATTCACAAAAATCTCCAGTCCGCCTGCTGCTTTTTCCACCCAGTCTGATGAAACCCATCCAGCATTCAAATAGCGTCTGAAATAAGAGGCATAAGGTGGTTCTCCGCAGTACCCAAATATCAAAGTACCTGAGCTTGCCATAACTTACCATGAGATATAACAGTTCAAACAACTTATATGAAAGCAATCAAACATTTCTCATTATATGACGTCAGCCCAGGTCTGAAACCTTTCCACCTTACTTTATTCCTCACTCTGGATCTTTGCCTCTTCCATTTCCAGATGAGCCGATTGTCACTTTTCTCTTTGCTCTGGTTATTTGTTCTTTTGCCCAATTTCATTTATGGACAAGCAGCACTTCCGACAGTTCATAACACGGCTCTTTAGGTGGCAGTGATCACAGTGCTACCAAGTAAATACAGAAATGTTTAATATATCCCACTTTAGATCTTTTTTGGAGTCTTTTATATTATCTGTTGTTATAGACATTGGCAGCCATTGGATCATTTATGCTCACCAATATTACATTTCTGCTTGTCTGTGAGGCATTTGAGGCAGGCTGGCACACGGGTCTGCATTGACAGCAGCATCTCTTCAATTTTGTTTAAAAATTCATTCAAAAATGTATGGTAACAAACTATTGGCCAAATCATAATAGGCTATTGCTAAACTTCTTAATGTATCAGTTAACACTATCAGAAGTGGAATGGAACAATAGAATATAAGGCAGGCATAACACGTAATTTAAATAGCTTACCATAAGAGTACAGGTTTTCATTGAGACCTAAACCATACTTTGGTTAATCACTTCATAATGACAAGACTAATTCTTGCCATCAAAACAGAGAAATGTTAACAAGTGGACCACCACTCAGCCCAAATGTTGATGCTCCTTTCTCCACCTTTTGTCACTGATTGGTCATTTGATTAATGAGTGGCCTTGAAGCAAAATGCAATACACTCAGAACAGCCGCTAAGCGAAATGCAGTATGTTTGCTTTAATTTTCGTTATGACACATGATCTATGGACATGAATTTAAAGACAATACTCTTTTGCATTGAATTTTAAACTGACATAAAATTGTGCCTGTAGTGAAAAGCAGTTGATAATTTGGTTGATACTTTTTTAATTATAATGTAATAGACCCTTGCCAGAATTAAATGCATGATGTGCATATACATTGTGTTACAGTATAGTTATTATGTTGGATTGTATTTAATTTTGGCACAAATAATATTCCATAGTTAAGATGGAGATGAGCTAGCTGGAGGTGCAAATTGTCTCTACACTAAGTAGTCAATAGCACCTTGCACAAGTTACTTATAGATATATCAAACAAACTAACAAACTTTCTTTTTTTCTTTCTTTCTTTATTTCTTTCTTTCTTTGTCCCCAGTGGGAAATCTGTTTTTTTTACAGAAGCTCTTTAAATAAATGCATAAAGATATAAATAAATATACAATATATACACACTATAGTTTGAACATACTGTATGCCAGAATGGCTAAACATTTAAAAAGAAAGAAAATTTCTGACTAGGCAGTCACAGTCACATTAAGGCATTTTAGAGTGATATTGCCCTTGGTATAAAGGAGCCTCGGTTGCGTTTCTTGACACACTTCTGCTGAATTATTTATTGAATGAAAGTACTCCGTGTTCTTGTGTTTTCAGTGACTACAATCTACCAGTAAGGAGAGCAAAAGTTAGCAAGAACCAAATACACAAATAAGAATTTCTTGCTTATAACAATCTGAACTGATACTGAGCTCCGTTGTGTTGTATGGAAATAAAAATTAAGTTATGCAAGCAGTTGTTAGCACGCCTGCCTCACTGATCCAGCACCTTGGGTTTGATTTTGGTGCCTAGCCATTGTCCTTATGGAGTTCTCTCCATGTCTGTTTGGGTTTTCTACAGTTTGTCCCCCATTTCCTCACAGACGTGAGTGTTAAGTTGACTGACTTTTTAAAATTTGCCTTCTGTGAGCGTGTCCTGCAGTGGACTGGCATCCTGTCCTGGGTGTTTTTTGCCTTGTGCTCAGTGTCTCTGGTCACCGTGACACTGACTTGAATAGGTTGGTTTGAGACTGTTATGTTATTTGTAAAATATTTAAATAAAAATACCTGATATGAGCTGCCACTTTCAGAACAAGATTGCAAATGAGCATAGGGTATTACCTGTTTTCTCGATGAAACTAAAAAATAACAACCCATCTTTTTTAAAACATAGCATAGCATGAGGCAGATTTTCATAAAATTATGTTCATTTTGTTTCTAGAGTCTCTAAAGGGGTTTCCTTTTAAAAAGTCAGGTAGAATACACATGTTCTCTTGCTTTAAGCATATGAACACCTGTCCTCCCTGGCTTTCTGAATTTGAAGTTTATGTCCCTGTAGAGTAATATACAGAAAGTGTGTATGTTTTAGTGGTCTCAGTGTATATAAAAATTCTCACAACCTTAGACACAAGCACCTGGGCCCTGAATCTGTCCTGCTAGCCGTACTCCCACCTGCTGTGACTTCAAAGAGTCCCGCTACCAGTGAGCTCACAAGTGATGATGTGTAACGTTTAGTGGGGAAGAAAGCTGCTCATCAAAGCGTCCTTTGTGTTTTTTAGTGTGTCTGGATGACACGTTTGGCCCTGACTGCAGCCTGACCTGTGAGGACTGCTCCAATGGTGGGAGGTGCAACCCTCAGAAGGATGGCTGTGACTGTCCTGATGGCTGGACTGGTGTAATCTGCAACCAGAGTAAGTCTTTTTTTTTTAACTGCCAAGGTAAGATGGTGGCATTTATTGCTTCTTGTGTGAAGCACAGATGTAAGATTTTTACTCACCAGTGTTTGTCAGCTTGTTGAACAATCAAATTCAAAATGTCATTTGTTTCTGCCCCCACCAACCCGCCCACATTTGTTTCCACTAAGCTTGCCCTGAGGGAACCTTTGGCAGGAACTGCAGCTTTACCTGCAAGTGCAAAAATGGGGCTACGTGTGACCCCATCTCCGGACGCTGTCGCTGCCCCCCTGGTGTGAGTGGAGAAGTCTGTGAGGATGGTGAGTATATTTTGATCTGCATATCCACATTTGGGTTGACTGCTAAATTTGCCGAGTGCTTCACTCCGTGAACTCCAGTCACAAAGCCGGTCAAGTCACTCAGCACTCCAAACGCTAGTTCTGCTCATCTATTTATGATGCAAACTTTTGAGCTTGTATGCTAATTCTTGACTGATTTTTGAACTGGAAGAAGCAACTTCTTACAATCCAATTTAGGACTATTGTCAAGGATAACACCCAAACGTTTTGTAAATGTCTTGCAATGTTTTTGCTAGTGGGCCTAGTTTAGTGACAGGCGTACCAGACGTGCTGGATGAACTAGACAGCACAATCTCAGTTTCACTTTGATTTAAGTCAAGAAAATTTTACAGCATCCATCTCTTTACATAATCGAAGCAAGCCAAAGACCCCAGGGAGTTGTTTCTAAGTGATGTATTAGATAAATTTGGGTGTCATCTGCAAAACGGCAGAAAGACGCATTATACTTATGAAAAGTAGAACCAAGAGGAAGCATGTATAACGAAAACAGAATTGGCCCAAGTATAGAACCTTGTGGGATCCCATATTTTAGTTAAGTATGGAAAGATGAAAACTCACCCAATTTAACTGAAGAAAACCTTTCATAAAAAATTTGAACAAAACCAATTTAGAGCAGTACCTTGAATGCCAATGACATTCTCTAGACGATACAGTAAAACATTGTGATCAAGGGTGTCCAAGTATAAAATGAAGGCTGTTCTTTTGAATTTACCAGAAGGTTACGTCCTGGTAGACAAAGGTAGATTCAACCAGGGCTAACAAAATTAAGTGTCACCGATACAGGATGAAAGCAGGTGATGGAGAAGAATGGTGCCTTCAGATTGGGGTTGAATGTATTGACTGAGGAACATATACGGTAAGTATCAACTATCTGCAGGCGTTACTAACACTTTATATGCTATTCCTTCCCTTGCTAGGCTGCCCCAAAGGATTCTTTGGAAAGCACTGTAATAAAAAATGTAACTGCGCAAACAATGGACGCTGCCACCGTACATATGGAGCCTGCCTGTGTGACCCGGGACTCTATGGGCGTTTCTGTCACTTGCGTAAGTCACCATTTGCTCACACACCTAAACCTTTGGTAACCTCATTTCTATTCTCATTGGTCTCAGCAAGAGTGTCCAGCATGCACTTCTCCTATGTTCCCTTTATTTTCATAACACTATTGACAAGGCCAGATGGGGTGGTACAGTTTATTCTATTGAAGCCCACCTCATCCACTGGTTGCAGCTTCTCCTTCTTTCATTTTCCCAACATAAATGTCTGATCTTCCCTTTACAATGTTTTGTCTCTTCTAGCATGTCCAAAATGGGCATTTGGAGCAGGCTGCTCAGAGGAGTGCCAGTGTGTGCCACAACACACTCTGGAATGCAATCGCAGAGATGGCAGCTGCGTCTGTAAACCTGGTTACCAGGGAGCAACCTGTCAGAAAGGTGGGCATTCCCAGCCAACATGTCTCATTCTTGGCATTCTGACCAGCCATTTTCAGTTTGTAATCTTCACTTTACTTTTGTCTTATGCACCCATAGAGTGTAGCAGTGGCTCCTATGGAACTGGCTGTAGAAGCAAATGCAGTTGTCCATCAGAGGTGCCATGTGATCATGTGACCGGAGAGTGCAGAAGGCAGTGTCCTGCTGGCTATCATGGCAAGGACTGTGCTGAAGGTAGGTTTCATTAGAGAACAACAGTGGTACAAACCCCCATTTTGATTTGGTCATATTTATTGGATTTTAGTGATTGGCAGGGAGTGTACCTTCTTGCCTCTTGCTGCAGAATGGCACTGCCCTTATCTAATTTGTGGGCATCTTAAGCGTTGGCTTTCTTGCCAAGTGCGTGCTGCCGCTGTTGAGATGTAGACTTGAAAATATTCAGTCAGGGGGGCTTTATTTTTTCCTTTAATTTCCCTGGGGTACATTACAGGAAATAACATGAATACTTTTTACAGAATGCAGGGCTAGCAGTCACGGCTCTCTGCCCGCCTGGAAGCCATTAGGCGCATGGCGATTTGCAGCTGTGCACAATTAGAAGCAGTCAGGAAGGCAGGGATTTGCTGTTAATGAGTTTCTTTCTAAATGCCTACTCCTTTTTGTTATTCCAAAGCTGACATTACTGCTTTTTGCTTCGTCCCCTGTTAGCTTTCCCCCAGACCTCCTGGTTCATAGTCCCCTTAGTTTAGTGCCTCTAGTGTTCCATGACACATTACCAACTTGTCACCTTCTTCACTCTGCACTCTTTCCGAGCCTTTATTGCCACACTCGATCCTATTAAATATGGCGGTGTCTGTTATGGTGCTGCCATCATATTTTTCATGGTTATTCAGATCCTTACACCCCAGTCACCGGGATGAATTCAGTTTTCAGCATCTCAGAACTTCTCCTTTAATCACCTGAGATGATGTACTGACTGTCTTCTCCATTCTGATCTATAGTATGCCCTCCGGGGCGCTTTGGTCTAAACTGCTCGAGCTCCTGTGAGTGCCATGGATCTCCTTGTGACAGAGTGACCGGAGCATGCAATTGCACAGCTGGGCAGATGGGTCTGCACTGTGAGAAGGGTAAGTAAGGATAGATGAGAGGGGTACACAGCGCTGGAGGGTGGCTTTTTAAAATCTTTTCTAGTAGTAGTACCCCTAGCACCAGCTCTGTGACTTTAGACAGCTTTCCATAGCCAGGTCCATAGTGGTGATTTTTTTTTTTTTGCTGAACAGAATGTCCGGATGGCCACTGGGGCATTGGATGCCTGCAGACCTGCTTGCCTTGTGTGAACGGAGGGATTTGTGATAAGTTTTCTGGCAGCTGCACATGCCCCCCTGGATTCATTGGAAATCTTTGCCAGAACAGTGAGTAGATGAGAGAGGGACTGGGGACTTTCTTGAGAGAACAAAAAAAAACAAAAGTAGCCACTGATTGAAGTGACCTTCATGCCAAACACCACTGTGATCTTCAGCAGTGATCTGCTAAACTGTGAAAATGAACCTGTGCTCAGCTGAGTTTCCATCATTCACAAACCCATTAGTCACTTATTTGATTCTTTGTAATAAGAGGGTTAAAGAAAGTTCCCATCAGAACTTGATCCTGGGAGTTTATTTTTCTATTGTGTGTGTGTTGAAATCTGGTAATTAGATTTTTTATTAGCATTTCTGCAAGAAGATCATCTTCAGTTTTTTTTTCTAAAAGCTTCTGCTCACTCCATGGCCATGTAGAACTCCGAGCACTCATCCATAGACTCTTTGCAGATATTAATGTTGCTCAGATGTGAAGAAACAGTTGTGTGACTTGCTGATCAGTCCTTTACAAGTCACTCAGTAAAATAGATTTGCAAGCATGGCCAAAACTGCAGGAGCACTGCTGATCAGTTAGAAAGATATTTTTGCACTATGGAAAAATAAACTAAAATATTATTCCATGCTACAAAATAAAATGAATATTAGAACCAACAATTTAGCTGTTAAGGCTTAGTCAAGTTTGTGCAGAGAATTCACACGGGCAAGGAGGGGGCAAAGAGGGAGTGAAAAAAAGACAAAGGAGATGACAAGGGGGGAACGCTAGAGCAAAGAGGCCATCTGAGAAAATAAAATGGGAGGTGAAAAGATTTGGTTGACCAGAACAGGAGGATTATGAGAGGTGAGTGTAAACATTAGTTTAGTCCCTGCTGTTTTCCTTTCATAGGCGTCTTTAAATCCACGTTGCAAGACACAGTTGAACAGATCAGCTCAGACAGATTGAATTAAACTCGCCTGCATAGTCTACATAATTGAGGAGTTTCCTCTGGGTTACTGGGCTTGTTTTCTTTCTCTGTTTTATTAGGTGCTAGTTTTTCTCATTAACTTGTAATTCACATGACTAAGCTAATTTCCCCTTGTGGGATGATAAAGTGTACTTTAACTTAAAAGAAGTAAAATGTTTATCATAGACTTGAACAATTCCATAATCCTGTGAACGTGGATATGTTTTATGTAATGATATGCAGCATAACTGTCTGTTTTCACTTCTTTAAATTACAGGATATTGCATACATCAAGGTTACTGAATAGGCTTGATTCCTGCTTGTGGGCTTTTTAGATATGAGTAACTTGTCATAGACATTAGATGGAATGTTGCATCTGCTGATATGAAAGATAAAGCCTGGTGAGGATAGTGGCTTTGAATTATGAAAGAATCTGCAGACATAAAATATGTGGTTTTTACACATTGTGATGGTGGACACCACTGTAGATCATTTTTAACCTGAGGAAAAAGTGTCAACAGCAAGATCCATCAAGAGCCGCCCATTCACTTTCTTAACACACTTATCCAGGGCAGGAAATTGGGGAGGCTGGAGCCAATCTTTAACAAAAATTAGGTTTTATTATTTAAAGCTAACATAAGAAATGGATAAATAGTGGAATAACTAGAAGTAATGAAAGAAACAAACATGTCTACCTGGGGTCTCATTAATAAACTGTGGATACCCACAAAAATTTTGTGTATGCTCGGTTCCACACTCACATCGCGATGTATTAAAACTAAACTTGGCATAAAACGACACACATTCTCACGGCAGCACAATCCATTGCGTACGCATGTTTCTGCTTGGTTTTTCAAACTTACAGCACCCAGCATCAAAGCAGTGTTACTGTTCCTGTGTTCCCTTTCTTTTTTAGATTCACATTCATGACGTGGACTTTATCACATTTACTGAAATTAACCGCATATTGTTTATAAATTTAAGGCACCTCATTGTAATCAGCCTGTAACAATATAATGATGCATGGAATGGCCAAGCTATTCCAAATATCACAGCTATTTTAGTGTTGTTACTCTCATTCACCACTCAGAGTATTTTAACCCATTGTATCTCAGTGTGGAATCACAGCTGTACAGCAGCTGATTGGAAAGCTCTACAGCGGGTTGTGTTGGAAGCACAGAGGATTATTAGGATGTTGTATCTAGTCATGGAGGATATTTATAGCACACACTGCGTAAGGAAAGCCAATATGTATATGTATTTTGTACTTATGCTTTGATACTGTATACAGTAATCCCTCCTCGATTGCAGGGGGTTATGCGTTCCAGAACCCCCCGCGATAGATGAAAATCCAAGTAGAAACCATATGTTTGTATAGTTATTTTTATATATTTTAAGCCCTTATAAACTCTCCCACACTGTTAACATTATTAGGGCCCTCTAGACATGAAATAACACCCTTTAGTCAAAAGTTTAAACTGTGCTCCATGACAAGACAGAGATGACAGTTCTTTCTCACAATTAAAAGAATGCAAATATATCTTTTCTTCAAAGGAGTGTCTGCATCAGGAGCAGAGAATTTAAGAGAGAGAGCGAGCGCTCGCAAAGAAAAGCAAACAATCAAAAAATCAATACGTGTGCTTTTAAGTTTGCCCGAAGCACCGCAATAAAGTGGCATTTTTCAGAGGAGCGCCAGTATCTTCTAAGCAAACAGCCTCTGTGCAACAGCCCTCTGCTCACATCTCCTCCGCCAGGCAGAGAACGCCAGAGAGAGAGAGCGAGATTAAAGCAAACAATCAAAAAATCAATACGTGTGCTTTTGTGCTTTTAAATATGCCGAGCACCATTTAGAGGAGCGTCAGTATCTTTTAAGCAAACAGCCTCTGTGCTCACACCCCCCCCCCACGTCAGGCAGAGAATGTCGTAGAGGGTGCGATAGAGGCAGAGACAAGAAAACAATCAAGCACCGCGCGGGAAGCTTATCTTATAGCATTGAGGAGTTTTAGTTAATAAATATATAATACATGCTCTGATTGGGTAGCTTCTAAGCCATCCGCCAATAGCGTCCCTTGTATGAAATCAACTGGGCAAACAAACTGAGGAAGCGTGTAGCATAAATTAAAAGACCCATTGTCCGCAGAAATCCGCGAACCAGCGAAAAATCCGTGATATGTATTTAGATATGCTTACATTTAAAATCCGCGATAGAGTGAAGCCTCAAAAGTCGAAGCGCAATAAAGCGAGGGATTACTGTATTTTCATTGTTTTTTATCGTATTATTATTGTTATTTTTATCATTTTATAGGGAAATAAGTTTATGGAGGGGCAACTCTGGATGGATAGATGGGTGGAATAATTAAACACGTATTACAAAGATTTTTCAATGCTTCTTAAAGGTTTTGGAGAATCTGACTTCTAAGCTTACAGATGCTTTGACATCATTATTACAGAGCATATATTGTGGTGATTGGTTACATCGGTAGGATGCAAATTGGGACGCGAATTGGGGGTTGTTACATTTAACAGAAGCGGTACTACTGCATTAAATTAGGTCTTTGAGGGTTGCTCGCACCACACCAAGCATCTGGCAGGAGGCAGGGACAATTTCTGGATGGGGCGCCAGCTCATCGCAACCACTGTGCCACCGTGCCCCCATGTTTAATACATGCCTTGATGCATTTCATCATGAAAATGATATCAAATATACATCTTAGTATTTTAAAATGGTCCGACAGTAGTATCATGAATGTGATGTATTTAGTGTGGAGATCAGTGCCTGTGCACTTCTTTCTAAAAAAGAGAAAGCCTGTTTAAGCATGTACTGATTCACAGACATAGAACACAATGTATTTAATGTACTACTTTAGTTACAATGGGAATTGAGAAACTCTAGTAAATTAAACATCAATTTTAAGATGAAGTTTACAATGTTCTACTTTAATGACAAAATAAACTACAAGATTAAAGTGGGAATTTCCAGATTAAAATTGATATTTCAACCTTTTTTTCTTCACTGTATCAATATTTTTTTTCTTTTCTCTGTACTCTAATACGCTTCCGTATGACACTCAAATGGTAGGCTGTGACTCGCCTTTTTTATTTCAGGCACTGTGTGACTTTCTGAACTTAAACATTCTAATGTCTCCGCCACTCTGTGTCACTTGATTAACTTCACTTTGTTTCTTATACCATTGCTCAAGTCAAAAAGTAGTACATTTTTCCTTGTCTCCACTTCGTGTTTGCTGAAATTCTTCTGTTTTCCCTGTGCTTTTGCCATTGTCTTTTCACAAAATGCTGAACTTAAAGGGCTATCAATATTAATTTATATTTTCAAAGGAGCGTAATTCAGGGAGGAGTTGGGGTGGGGCGGCAGGCACATGTACGTGCGTTACATTTCACGCTGACTGGGATTTATGGAGCAGAGGTGCATGGAAGTTGGCTTACACATGGTTTTGTGCATCTGAATTTTTTGTGGGTATGCACATTTACACTTTTCTCGGTACGCCAAGTTTTAGTGTGAATTCTACGCACAGCATTATATAAGATGCCCCTCTGAGGTGGCTGACACACAAATTCAACGGTCCAAAATGCAGGGCACAAGCACTTGTAAATGATCTCTTCCTACTCTCCTTCAAATACCTAGAAGCCTAAAAATAATAATAATACATTTTATTTATAAAGCACGTTTCCCATGCTCCGAGCACTTAATAAAAATTCTAAATGAACAGTGGGAATAAAAGCATAGAAAAAGATCAGATAAACAACACTTGATGCTGAATCATATAAGCATAAAACACCAAATAAAAGTTAAATGCAAAAAACACAAATCTCTGAATTAGAATAATAATAAATAATTAATTACATTTATTTAGTGCTTTTCTAACCTGCTGAAAGTGCTTTACTTAGACAGTGGGAACCACTTCAAACACCACCAAAGTGTGGCATTCATCTGGATGATGTGACATCAGCCATTTATGTGCCAGGTTTGCTCACCACACATTAGCTGTTAGCTGGTGTAGGGGTGAGAGAGAGATAGTTACCCTAGAAGAAACAATAAGCTAGAATAAAATACAAAATGTTACAAGAAAACCATGAAAAAATACTATTATTAACGATACCCTGTGTCATGCTGAGCTCCTGGACAGTAAACTGAGATAACAGGAAAAAATGTCAGCGTTATTTAAAGGCCTGTTGGAACAAATGAGTTTGAAGTTGATTTTGAAAGGAATGAATTGAGTCAGTTGATCTAACTAATTTAGGGAGGCCATTCCAAAGCCTTGGCACAGTCGATCTGAAGGCTTTGTCACTCATATTGAACATGTTGGCCTGCCTCCCTACTAGATCTAGCCTTTGCCAACACAACACTCCCATCTCCAGGCTCAAGGCTGTACTGCTGTGGACATGGTGTTTAAGTTACCTTTTAATTACACTTCCCCAAAATCCTTCTGGGGCTTCGCTCTGGCATCCTCAGGCATTCCTATACTGAGCCTCAGTGCAGAGCTTAATAATTTCCCACAAGAGTCTAAGGATCAAGGCTGGACTCTAGCTTCAGCCTGGATTGTGCACTAAACAGGCCCTCTGCTTGACCCAGCAGATAAAATGAATCTCTCAGGGCTACTTAGCTCTGAAATTGGGAGCATGGCTGACATCTAATGGTTATTTACCTACATTACTGTCCCTGAGGCAAAAATCCGGAGTGTACTACATCCACCAATTACTTTTCCCTTTTTTCCCGTGGCACTGCTTTGCCAGGCTGGCACTCTCTGTCACAACAGTCAGCAATAAGCTGATCATAAGTCAGTCTGCAAATGTAATACCTATAGAAGGACCAGCTTACAAAATAGGAAAATTAAGTTAACTGGCCCGAGAAGAAAAAGGGTGGGTGTTGGTGCAGGGAGGCTTTCACAGAAGACCACATCAGCAATGTCAGCAGGATCTGCTGTTGGTTAAATTTTAATCACCTGAAAAAGGAAAATAACTGGACAAATAAAAAGCTCTACACTGCTTATTGCATCACTGTCTTTATCACAAATACATTTAAAATACTCTAAAGTAGAAAGAATGCAAGATCATCCAAATGTCAGTAAGTCATCGTCCAACCCGCTATATCCTAACTACAGGGTCACGGGGGACTGCTGGAATTAATCCCAGCCAGCACAGGGCACAAACAAACTCTGGGCAGGGCGCCAGCCCACTGCAGGGCACACACACACCAAGCATACAATAGGGACAATTTAGAATTGTCAATGCACCTAACCTGCATGTCTTTGTACTGTGGGAGGAAACTGGAGCACCCGAAGGAAACCCATGCAGGCACGGGGAGAACATGCAAACTCCAGGCAGGGAGGACCTAGGAAGCGAACCCCGGTTTCCTTACTGCGAGGCAGAAGCACTACCACTGCGCCACCATGCCACCCTCATCCAAATGTCTTAAATGTATTAGCACATTTTATTAACAGCCATTAATAAAGTATCTCTCTCTCTATCTATCTATCTATCTAATGAAGTTGTGCATTAGTATAACATAGTAAAGAACACCCTTATGTCTCAGTAAATTGATAAATGTACAAAAGAATGCAAGAGCATTAACCATTGAATAAGGATTAGTGTTTTTTTAAGCATATTATACTCTGCTGCTTCACACTTGGTAACTGTTGTGGACACCAGGGTGTGCTCTCGCTCCCCAAACACCCAACACAAGCAGGCATGGACACAAGTTAAAAGCCCAAAGAGTCTTTATTTGTGGGAAGACTCTTCGTTTAAATGTTCCTTACCATCACTGCCACAAGCACTGTATAGCACACAGTCTTTCTCTGCCTTCCACTGCCTCCTCCACTACACCAGGCAAGCTCCGACCCCTCCTCCTCCCAACTCAGGCTCCCTGAATGAAGTGAGGTAGTCCCTTTTACGCTGCATCTGGGAGTACTCCAGGTGGGCCATTAGCATGATCTGAAAGCACTCCCGGGTGTGGCAGAAGCCTGATGAAATTTTGCTCGCTGATTCTTGCACCCTCCACTGGTGGCACCTCCAGAACCCAACAGGGCTGAGCCCACAAACTCCAAGTGCCAGCGTGCCCTGTGGGAATCTGGCTTGCTTAGCAACTGCCACCTAGCTCTCCGTGGGAGGTAAGGACCTGTGCCTGTTTTCTCTCCCTGTCCTTCCATTTAGAAATTGTCCCAGCCAGGTATGGATACTGGCCATTCACCACACTATCAATAAAAAAGTAAATAAATAAGGAAGCTTTATGGAGTTAAAATAATAACCTATCAAAAAACAACTCTTTTTAACTGCTTACCTGGAGAAGAAATTAATAGAATAAATTAAACACTCCTCCCTACATATCTCCATCTGCATCTTAGTCACAAATGACATGGAAAACAGTGGTTGAAAACCCTTTGCTGGCAATGACAGCCTGAAGTCTTGAACTCATGGACATCACCAGATGCTGGGTTTCCTCCTTTTTAATGCTCTGCCAGGCCTTTACTGCAGCTGCTTTCAGTTGTTGTTTGTTTGTGGGCCTTTCTGTCCGAAGTTTAGTCTTCAACAAGTGAAATGCATGCTCAATTAGGTTAAGATCAGGTGACTGACTTGGCCATTCAAGAATATTCCACTTCTTTGCTTTAATAAACTCCTGGGTTGCTTTGGCTGTATGTTTTGGGTCATTGTCCATCTGTATCATGAAACGCCGCCCAATCAATTTGACTGCATTTAGCTGGATTTGAGCAGACAACATGTCTCTGAACACCTCAGAATTCATTTGGCTGCTTCTGTCCTGTGTCACATCATCAATAAACACTAGTGTCCCAGTGCCACTGGCAGCCATACACGCCCATGCCATCACACTGCCTCCACCGTGTTTTACAGATGATGTGGTATGCTTTGGATAATGAGCTGTTCCACGCCTTCTCCATACTTTTTTCTTGCCATCATTCTGGTAGAGGTTGATCTTGGTTTAATCTGTCCAAAGAATGTTTTTCCAGAACTGTGCTGGCTTTTTTAGATGTTCTTTAGCAAAGTCCAATCTAGCCTTTCTATTCTTGAGGCTTATGAGTGGCTTGCACCTTGCAGTGCACCCTCTGTATTTACCATCGTGCAGTCTTCTCTTTATGGTAGACTTGGATATCGATACGCCTACCCCCTGGAGAGTGTTGTTCACTTGGTTGGCTGTTGTGAAGGGGTTTCTCTTCACCATGGAAATGATTCTGCTATTGTCCACCACTGTTGTCTTCCGTGGACGTCCAGGTCTTTTTGTGTTGCTGAGTTCACCAGTGCTTGCTTTCTTTCTCAGGATGTACCAAGCTGTAGATTTTGCCACTCGTAATATTGTAGCAATTTCTCGGATGGGTTTTTTCTGTTTTCGCAGCTTAAGGATGGCTTCTTTCACATGCATGGAGAGCACCTTTGACTGCATGTTGTCTGTTCACAGCAAAATCTTTCCACATGCAAGCACCACACCTCAAATCAACTCCAGGCCTTTTATCTGCTTAATTGATAATGACATAAGGACGGACTTGAACACACCTGCCCATGAAATAGCATTTGAGTCAATTGTTCAATTACTTTTGAGCCCCTGAAATGAAGGGATTGTGTTAAAAAATGCTTTAGTTGCCTCACATTTTTATGCAATCGTTTTGTTTAACCCACTGAATTAAAGCTGACAGTCTGCACTTCAACTGCATCTGAGTTGTTTCATTTAAAATTCATTGTGGTAATGTACAGAACCAAAATTAGAAAAAACTTGTCTCTGTCCAAATATTTATGCACTGGAAATGGTTCTGATACAGTGATTTGTGCTTTCGTACAGAGTGTCCTCCTGGACGTTTCGGTCAAGGCTGTCTATTGCACTGCTCCTGTGAGAATGATGGTAGCTGTGATGCAGTCACTGGTCGGTGTACCTGCGCTCCTGGCTGGACAGGTCACAACTGCAGAAGAGGTGGGTACAACTGTACATTCATAGCATGACATTCTCAAACTCTCTTAATTCAGTTCAGAGTCTTGGGGGGCAGGAGCCTATCCTAGCAACAATGAGCAAAATGCCAGAAGCAGCCCTAGAAAAGGCACCAATCCTTTGCAGTACCCACTCACACCCCCACCCACACTCACATTCATATCCACCAGTTAACTTAACATGAATGTCTTTGTGGATTTAACAAGAGGGGCACCCACACAGACATGGAGAGAATGTGTAAACTCTGCATAGATGATGTCCATGGACCATGAGTCCACAGGGTGGCTGTTCAACCCACTTTGCCACTATGGTGTCCACTGTTCACAAAGGTGCACACATTAACAAACAATAAAAAAAGAAAAAAATACAAAGATGAAAACAAAAAAGCTGTCCTTAGTGATGTAGCATGAACAGAACATACTAAGAACCAAAAACAAAAAAAAGTTAAAGCACTTGAGACATTTGATGAACTAAACTACCAAAGGAGCTGAGGAACTATGTTACCGGGTCCCATTTTAAGGCATTTAGGTGAGACACAAGAGCTATCAGAAGACTAAAGGACTGTGTTACCAAACATGGGCTAGCAGGACTAACTCTGGACTCTCATTTTTATTTCAGCCTGTGATGCTGGACACTGGGGACCAGACTGTGTCAACATGTGTAAATGTAAGAACAGTGATGGGAGCTGCAACATGGTCACAGGACAGTGCATCTGTGAGGCGGGCTACACAGGTCACCACTGCGATCAGAGTACGTGTCTTTCATGTTCGTTGATAGATCCTGTTCCTAAGCAGAAATAATCACCAACACATCCCAGTGCACTCGCACCGCTCAGTAATTGATGGAGATGATTATTGCTATTATTTATCAGCTTTATGTTTATCACATGCTTTTTCTTTCTTTAATCAGAATGTCCCCAAGGTTTTTTTGGTCTGGGCTGCCGTCACCGGTGCCAATGTGAAAATGACGCCTCCTGTGACACTGTGAGTGGGGCATGCACCTGCCTGCCAGGCTGGACTGGAACCTACTGCGAGAAACGTGAGTGTGCAACACCATTTTTGAATTGAATTTTATATGTCCTGGCAAGGTGGTGTTACTGGTGTTTCTTTGCAGAGTGTCCTGAGGGCTTCTATGGTTTGGAATGCAGGAAAAAGTGCAGATGTTTCAATTCTGGACGCTGTGACCCCCTGACAGGATTGTGTAACTGCCCAGCTGGCTGGTCAGGATCACATTGTGATTTCTGTGAGTTATGATGTACTTGTTTAATATAGCAGTAACAGGTGGGAGGGGCTGCCTGTGGCCAAGTGGGAGGAGCATGAAAGAGCTTATTAAAGTAGGAGGAGCTTCTATCTGTATACCATGCCATGTTCCAGAATGGGAAGGCAATTTCTGTGTCTGTCACATGATATGGCCAGTTTGGATGGGGCTTTTGTATGGCGGGAGAGGCTTTGCCTCATAGAGTCATTTGCTTCACATTGGTTTAAGAAGACAATGCATATGCTTAAAGGAAATGTATAGAGTCATTTAGAGCATGTATAGAGCACATTTTCAGTAAGTGTAAACTGATATTAGGGAATATGGAAAAAAAACAATAATAATACGGAATAAAGGAAATGTAGATTTTTTTTTTAAATTACCAAGCTGGTAAAATGATCACTTTTTTTTTTTTTGCAGCTTGTCCTCCAGGCTTCTATGGCGAGGGGTGCAACATGACATGCACTTGTCACAATGGGGCAGTTTGTGATACAGTTACCGGTCAGTGTATCTGTGAACCAGGCTGGATGGGGTCAACCTGCCAACAAGGTAATGAAAGAAAATAACAAATGCATAACTGAACCCTTGTCCTGCTTATAGTTCCCCCATCGGCTAGCTTGGACTCCTTCACTAAGTGCCTATTGATTGATTGATTGTCCGAATCTTTGCCATCTTGTAAGGGTCAGCGTGCTGCTGTCTAAATATCTTCAAGACCTAAGTATCTCAGAATCAGATGATGGCTAGCTAGTGTTATGCTGGAGCAAGTCTAAATTCTAAAAGTTGTATTGAACTTACTAGTGTTGATTAATATCAGCCATAATTTTCAGTCATTCCTTTCCCTTGGGTGTTTGGCAATATATTAAGTAGATCTTATTTGGAAAAAGTCAACTAAGCTCTCACAAGGACTAAGCAAGGGGGACACCATTGGTCAGCCCAAGTTAATCTCTTGAAGGTTTTTGCCAAGTGAAGCTGCTTTTGGTGGGGTTCTGCAAGTGAACAGTCTACATTGTTTTCTCTTTTCCAGCATGCCCCCCTGGCTTCTATGGTGCACATTGCCAGCACCCCTGCCTGTGTCAAAACAAAGGGATCTGTCATCATGTGAGTGGCCAATGCACATGTCCTTATGGCTGGACAGGACTGGCCTGTGAGCTGGGTATGTGTGAATGTCTTGATCTTGGTATATATGCCACCTGGGTTCAGAGGGTCTTGGTATTCTACTCTTTTGTATCAATATCGTCCTTCCCTTTCTAGGTTCAAATAACAGCACAATTGCTGTCTGTGTGAACTCTGCATACACTGTTCAGGTATTCCATTTCACAAAACGGCCTGACAGATGAATAGAGGCTGACACTTGAGCTGGTGACAACCCTGACAAGTCCGCTTACCAACTCATTGTTAAGTAACCTTAAGTTTTTGGTTCTGCCCTTGATTGTTCCACTTTATCACTGGGACTGACTCTGTTATCAGGTGTAATGTCACCTGGCACAAATCTGCAAGAAGATGTTACACAACTCTCACTTGGGACTTTGAGGCCTCATGCAGCCTTTACAGTATCCAGCATTGCTCTATTTTATGAATTGGATTATCTAACTGTGCATCCTTTATAGATAGAAAGCCATCCTGCCAGGTGTTTCCTTTTTGTGAACAAAGTGTTATTGAAAAGAATACATACAATACAGAACGAAGCAGGATGAATGAAATCGTGAGGTAAAGAGATAAAATGTGCCCAACCCAAAACCCACATGGAGAGCTGACTAAAGTGAAACCTGTGTGACTAAAGAAAGGCAGCAAAGGAGATAAGTCTCCCCCATCACTAGCCACAAGCTTAGTGACTAAAAACCACTCCCTGATATTGCAACCAGAAGCTCCATTAATCCTTATTGCAGAGAGTTCAAAAAGAGTCCGATTATAGAAGGAAGATCTCCAAGAATCAGTAGAGACAGAACAGCAGAGATGTTCCCACTGGATACTGCTTCCGATGGGATTTCCAAAGAAAGCCCCATGCAAATTTGGCAACGAGGGTACCCAGTGGGAACAATCTCTGCTGGACTGGGCTGAGAGTGTGGAATGGTTCAAAGAAGAACAACATGAGGTGACAGTGGGATCTGGACAGAGAACATTAAAGAGAGGGAATTCGAAATGATAAGCCAATAAAGAGCAACCATGGGACTGTTCCAAAACATCTAAGGAGGAGATGTGGCAAAGGGGATCAGTGGATAAACCCACAGCAAACCATTTATGTGGGGCATGAAAATAGTGATAGACAAAATTAAACTGAGGTTCCTGGAAGATACAGTGGTATTCTTGAAGATGGTGTTCAATGACAAGGAAATGAAGGATGGGAGTTGGCACCCAGAATACAAGGCTTATACGAGGCTTGGTGTAGAGCAGCAAATAAAGTCCTGACAGATGTTGTAGTGCTTTTCAAATATGGCGGTAAAGGTGATCACTGCCTGCCTTAAAATCTACTTTCAGCAATATAATGTAAGGAGAGGTGGGTGACATCAAAATCATTTCTGAATAAATAATTGTACAGCAGAGTGTAACAAGACTTTACAAGATTGTGAACAGAAAATTCTAAAGATCTCTATTATGTCATGAATTCGCAAAAACAGTGCAGCAGGGTGCTGAAAATGATCTGTAATTGACAGGACAAACCAGGAGAATGAGTGCTGGGATGACCCGACATAACATTCTCAAATCGTTCAAGTTGTGGGGGGAAAGAGCCTCTCCAGGCACCATTGGGCACACAGAAGGAAACAGGCCTGGACAAGGGACGAGTTCATCTCTGGGCCGCTTATGCGTGCACTCACATTTGCACAGTAGAATTTGAAATCACCAATAAGTCTAACATGCACATCTTTGGAATGTAGAAGGAAAAGCAGGGAAAAATCTATACAGACAGCAACTGGGTGTGGGATTCAAGCCTGTGAGATAAAAGAGCAGCACTAAGCATTGTGTCACCACGGATATCCCACCTATATTCTTAAAAATAATAGCTCTTTAATTGTACTTTAGGGTTCTATACTGGGTTGTGTGGTTCCTCATAGAACTATTGCTTGACCAAGCACCATTTCACTCTGGGGAAAGTTCTCTGCATGTCAGCTTGGCTCTTTGTGCTTTGAAAAACTTCCTAATATGTAAAAAAAAAAAAATTCTTTAATGTATGGTAGACTACCTAGCAGAACACTAACAGAAAACCTGGACATAGCCCATGTAACTATACTTATGAATCTTCATGTGGATGGGTCTGTTTTGGAACAAAAAATGTTTTCCCTATGGCACCTCTCTGAATAACCACTCTGTTACCTTTATTTTTAATAATAATGGTTCCTTAATTGCACTTTCCTGGGTTGCATGGTTCCTTGAGAACCATTTCATTCTGGGAAATGTTCTTTGCATTAGAAGTTGCTTTTTTGGGCTTTTGAAAAGGTTCCTAATATATGGACAAAACATAAATGTTTAATGTAAGTAGGCTACCTAGCAGGATGCTGACAGATCAAGAAAAATTGAACATAGCAAGTTATTGCCTATGCCAAGAATCCCTTTAATACCTGTTGGTATTTTCAAAATCTGTTATCAGGTATACATGGTCATTTTTAAAAAACAAATGTTCTTTCTGGAAGCTCCAAGTGAATAGCTGTTTGGGCAAAATAGTTCCCCAAAATAGCTCCCCCATAGCATCACTGTGAAGAACCACTTTGACACCTTTATTTTTAAGAGTGTAGGATAGATTCTGATCATCTCACTGAGAGTTAATAAGTAATGGCATCCAAATGAATGTTGAACCGGACCTTGGAGCTGCTTTCTGGCAAAGAACTTTATTCTAACCTTCCATCTAGTTAGGGGTTAACAACTTCTTTTCCTAAGCTCCTTTATTTAATTATTTGAGACTGTTTCTGCCTTCATGAAGTTCTTCTAGGCTGAGCACAGTTGGTCACTTGTAAATGGATGTTGGCTTACTCAGGAATCATTCTCATAGTTCATTGTTCTCCCTGCTCTGCTGTCCCTCTTTAGAGTGTCCCCAGGGCCATTTTGGAGTGGACTGCCAGCAGACTTGCGAGTGTCAGAATGGAGGCCTGTGTGACCGTCAGAGTGGACAGTGCACATGTCCAGCAGGTTGGATTGGGAAGAAGTGTCAGACAGGTGAGTCTGCCAAACACATAACTGAAGTGCCAGGAGTGGCACCTGAAAGTGAACATGTATAGAGGCTACCAAGCTGGATGAGCCTTCAGGCCTTAGTGCTGCTGCTTTGCAGTATGGAGACTGTGGAAGATTGTGGGTTCGCTTCCCGGTTCCTCCCTGTGTGAATAGCGCTTTGAGTACTGAGAAAGGCACTATATAAATGTAATGCATTATTATTATTATTATTACATCTTTGTCATGATAAATGGCCACTGAACTGAGAAGCATATCCACTTTTAAAAGGGCATATAGGAAATTTGAATTGAACTGAGCTCCTTTTGATTCACTGTAAATGCTCTTCTACATTTTCTCCCAAATGCTTTTACTTGCAGCTTGTCCAGCTGGGACCTTTGGAAAAGACTGCAGTGAGCAATGTGACTGTGAACATGGCGATTCCTGCAATCACGTTACAGGCATCTGTCTGTGCCCCCGAGGCTGGAGAGGAAGAAACTGTGAGAAAGGTACATCTGGGCCATTGTCAATAGAGCTTACTTCAGCAATAAACACATCAAACCATCTAAAGAGTAAGGAGGGTGTGAGCAGAGATTAAGGCTGAGAGCCAATTGATTTTAAATTGTTCTCCTGGTAAGTCACCTAGAACGGCTTTACACTTGCCCACATCCCCAATTTCCCCTTAGTTTGTTTATCATATATTATATGTATATTAAGTTTATTAATCTCAGGTATGACAGAATAGTGGCACAGCACTCAGTGTTGCTGCTTCACGTTTCCAGGCCTGTAATTTAAATTCATGGCTTGGGCCCATATTTATCAAGCATCTCAGAATTATTAGCAGGAATTGTACTAAAACTAGGACTACCAGTACATCATACTTACTCAACAATTGATTATTTCTTTATTGATAATATTTACTTCCCACTATCAAATATTGCAAGTATGACTCTTTTGTGATCTCCGACCATGTCCCTCTGATCATGTAGTTGGAATCTCTATGACCTACACACTCATTTTACAGCTGGCGTCTTAACCCCCTGTCATTACCTGATGAGAACTTTACAGAATTTAGCTCCAAACAAATTAATTATTTTTTTAGAAAAAAAAAATACCTTACGAGGTTTCTGCAGGGATACTCTGGGAAACTCTGAAGTTTTTTTTAAGAGGACAGATTATTTAATATCTTTTCCATAAATATAAATTGGAGACCAAAGAAGACAACAGATTTAAACAGCAAAATTACCAGAATAGATAAAGAATGTGCCAGGTCTCCAAATGAGGCACTTTATAGGCAATGATAGGATCTGCAATCAGAATATACTGTAACCTCTTGACAACGAAAGAAATGGAACAACTCATCTTTAAATCACAACATCATCCCTATGAACACAGAGAGAAAGCTAATAAGATCTTAGCTCAACAAATCCACAAGCAGGAAGTTCACAACACAATTTCAGAAATTACAATACATAACCATAAAACTATAACCCAAACATTTAGGTAGTACTATAAGTTATTATATTCTATTCAATTTAAAGAAGATAAGACACAATCTAATGAGTTGATGCATTACAAATACCACAGGTAGATACTCTTAGTGCTGTGGAACTGGTTAAACCTCTGAGACTCTCAGATCTACTGGATGCTATAAACTCGCTGCGAAGTGGGAAAGCAGCCAGCTCCGATGGCTACCCAGTGGAATTTTATAAAATAAATTCAAATAAATTAGCTCAACTGTTATTAACAAATTTTATAGAAGCTAGAGGGAACAAAAGTCTACGTCAAACTTTTTGCCAAGCATTAGTTACCACTTTTCCAAAGAAAAATATGGAGTTATTACAATGTGCATCATATAGACCAATTTCACTTCCGAATAATGATGTTAAGATACTCTCCAATGTTTTGTCTAGGAGGATTGAGAAAGTGCTTCCTTCTGTAATATCACAAGACCAAACTGGATTTTTAAAGGTAGACACTTATAGTTTCTAATCTTCTGCATTTATTCAATTCAATATACTCACCCACAAAATCTAACATACCAAAACCCTTGTTATCTTTGGAACAGAAAAAGCATTTGACATGGTTGAATAGGACTACTTTTTCACCACATTGCACAAATTTCTGTTTGACCCAAATATATGTGGATGGATGAAACTATTTTATACCAGTCCAGAAGCCTCTGTCTATATTAACATTATCTCAAACTACTTCAAACTAGAATGTGGTACTTGGCAAGGATGTCCCCTATTACCATTGCTTTTTGCAATTGCCATTGACCCATTGGCAATTCTCTTTCGAAATGCATAAGGGGGATTATTAGAGAAAGATTTGAATAGAAAATATTGCTATCCGCAGATGATATAGTACTGTATATATTAGACCTAAAACCTTCCTTACCAGCAGAACTTCAGAGGATATCTGGACTGAAAATTAATTTGAATAAAAGTGTGCTATTTCCAGTGAACTTTCTGGCACACAGGACTAGACTGGACATCTACCAATTTATTCTATCAGATCAGTGTAAATACAAAGGGGTTAATAACACAACTAAATATAATGATGTTTTCGAAAATTTTTGCTATCAGCATGGAAAACATTAAACAAGATATGATGTTCTACCCTTCATCTCACATTAGAAGTGAGAATCAATACCGTTAAGATGAGCATCCTTCCCAAGCTTTTTTTTCTATTTCAGAGCATTCCTATTTACATTACCCAATAATTCTTTAAGAAATTAGACTCAATTGTAACCCAATTTATATGAAATTTGAAACATCCAAGCATCCAAAGGGCAACTCTACAAAGACCTAAAGCAGAAAGTGGCACGGCACTATCCGTCAGTTTTATTACCGGGTGGCATATATATAAGCTATAAAGACCTGGGGCCTCATTTATAAACGGTGCGTACGCTCAAAAAATGTTGCATAAGAACGTTTCCACGTTCAAATCGCGATTTATAAAACCTGAACTTGGCATAAAGCCACGCACATTTCCACGGTACCTCATACCCTGTCGTATGCAAGTTCTCCACTCGGTTTTGCAGACTGGCGGCACCCAGCGTCAAAGCAGTGCTACTGTTCCTGTTTGGTTATCCTTTCTTTTCCTGACGCGGCTTTATAAATACACTGAAATTAATCGCATATTGTTTATTAGTTTAATGCATCTGATTGTAATTAACCAGTAACAATATAATGGTCCACGGAATTGTCAGACTATTCCAAATACCATAGCTGCTTTAGCATTGTTACTCTCACTGCACCTTATTTTTACTTCTTTCAGCTTCTCCCGTTAGGGGTTGCCACAGCAGATCATCTTTTTCCATATTACTCTCACTGCACCACTCGGAGCAGCTGATTGGAAAGAGAATTATCGGTATACAGGATCAAGCACACGCTGCCTCAGCCATGCTTCCTATTTGAACTGTTTCTCACACGGCAAACGCTTCAAACCTTTCCTGTACGGACCTTGCGGTTCAGAAAGAGTTTCATCCCAAGAGCTCTAAACGCAATCAATCAAGTGCTCCTTGTAGAACTATCCGTATTTATAAGTAGAATTACCCCACTGTAAACTTGCACAACAGTTATAATATTGCACAACCAGAGCCACTTTATAAAGCGCGTATTTACATATGATGACAATATCATTTTTAAGATGAAATGCAGCAAAATATGTGTATTATTTTATACAGATAAAACTTTAACTTGATTTAAATAATCTATATTGTTAATAATTAAAGGTTGTTCCTGCCTTGCACTGTATGTTTCACTGGGACTGGCGTGACGGATAGAATAATTAAACATGTACTACGATGATATTTCAGTGTTTCTTAAACATTTTTTAAGAATCGGCGGCCTAAGCTTACAGATGGCTCAACGTCTATTACAGAGCTGATTGTGTGGCGATCGGTTACTTGGAGAAAGAAAAGCAAGGACAGGAATTGGAGGTTAGTACGTTTGAAAGAGACAGGACTGCAGGGGTGGCTATGCCAATATACAGTATATTGAATATAAAACAGAAAGAGAAAATAATGACACAGCTAAAAACGCAGTGTCAAATTTCGACAAAAATTAAACACTTGTGTCATTAGCACAAGGCGGCTATTCAGTGTCCGCCACGGACGTGGCCATCTGCCGTGCATAAGATACCATATTGACATTGGCGGGCGAAGGGGCCACCGATTATTTCTTTGCTCAGGGCCACCACAGGCCTAGAGCCGCCCATGAGTACTGCTACAATAAATAATTTCATCGAAGGTCACCCACAATCACTGCGCCGTGAAACCCATGTTTAATAACGTGCTTTAACTCCTATCATCATGATATCACGTATACATCTCAGTATTTTAGTTATTCAGAGAGATGTAATATCACAAATGTAATGGACTCTGTGTCCAGTTGGAGGAAGAGAGCCAGTTTAAGAAGCAAGTAGTGATTCACACACATAGATCACATACGAGTAGAAGATCAAATACAAAACAAAGCATTTAACGTGCTACTTTAATTACGATGTGATTTGAGAAACTGGTTGATTAAACGATTTTAAGATGAAGTTTATGATGTTCTACTTTAATGACAAAATAAACTACATGATTAAAGTGGAAATTTTAAGATTGAAGTTGACATTTCGTGCTTTTTTCCCCACTGTGTGCCTTTTTTTTTCTCTGTACCCTAATAAACTTTCATATGACACTCAGACGGTGGGTTACGACTCGCCTTTTCACGACAACTTTGATATCTGACAACTTCTTTTTTATTTCCAGCACTGTGCAACTTTGTGAACGTGAGCTTTCAAGTTTCTCCAACACGCTATGTCACTCGATCAACTTCATTTTGTTGATTATACCACGGTTTATTTGAACAAATAGTATGTTTTTCCTTTGCCTCCACTTGGTATTTGCTGAAATTCTTATATTTTCCCCCGTGCTTTTCCCATTGTCTTTTCACAGAAGGCTGAGCTTAAGGGTGATTTATATTGATTTGCATATTCAAATACGCGTATTTCTGGGATGATTTGGGACGTTACATAAAGCGCATGCACGAGCGTTAGTTTTCATGCTGACCGGGATTTATGTAGTGGAAGAACGTGGAAGTTGGAGTACGCACAGATTCCTGCATCTGGATTTTTCTGTGTGTAAGCACATTTCGGCTTTTGTGCTTATGCCATGTTATAGTGCGAGTTCTACGCACAGCGTTATACATGAGGCCCCTGGACACAAATTCATAAATATACACAAGCCTGGTCTGCAATAGAAATAAAATCCTTTATATGCCTTGCTTTGTGCTCAGTAAATACAAATTATCGCCAATACACCAATAATCCAATTGTCCATAAACCACTCAGAATATGAAACCAATGCAGGATGCATATCCAGGCAGAGAAGCCTTTGCACTTCTACATGATGATCAACTTTTTCTACCCTCTCAAACCTACACAGAATTTAATGTTTAATGTCCATGATTAAAACAGAGAATTGTATATAGATAATGTGTTTGCATCTTATGAAAAATTATGCTTCAAATTTAACTTCCCATCAACACATTTTTTACACTATTTTCAAATTACGAACTTTGCTAAACAGAATCTGCCCAATTTTCCTGACCTCCCATCCATTTCTATTCGAGAAGAAATACTGATCTCTCTTGAAGACTCAGACAGCATCTCAATAATACATAAAAATATTTTAAAGTCCCTTCCTTTTAAAGATTCATGGATATGGGTATCTCAGAAAAAGAGTGGAATAAATTCTAGCTCAATCATTCAACTTAAATTCTACTTTAAAATTGTCCGAAATGTATCCAGGCCAAGATTCAATCTATGAATGTTGCAATCGAGCTCCAGCCTCAGTGGGCCATTTCTTCAGGAAGTGCACCAAATTAACATACTTTCAGACAAAAAGTCTTTGTCTCTCAGACAGCCTTGGTGTCACAGTCACTCCTAACCCATTAACAGCTGTGTTTGGTGTACTCCTGGATGGGCTTAAGGTGGAGAACAACAGATTGATTATAATCACCCATACCACACTTCTAGCATGCAGACATATCTTGATTAACTGGAAGAATCCCAGCCCACCTTTACCAGTCAGGGGATAACTGATGTTATATACTATTTGAAAATGGAAAAAATCAAATTCTTGCTTACAGGATCTGTTCACAACATTTTTAAAATATGACAGGATCTAATCAGTAACATTTTAGAGTAAGCATTTATATCGGGGATAGGGACATTCTTTCTTCCTTTGATGTTTTTAAAGATTTGTTCTTGTCGTTGGCTGTCCTCTCTTTCTCTCGGGTGGAGGTTGAATTCTGTTTTGTTTTGTTAAATTTGACTTGATTGTATGTAGTTATTTTCTTCAAATAAAATAAATAATAAATAAAAGTAGAACTAGGATAAGAATGTGTCCTACCTCTGAGTAGGACATGAGAAGTATGGATGAAGCCTTTTACTCTCACTCTCAGCTAGGACTAAGAGTTCACATTTGAGAATGAATGATGCTATATCATGGCAAGACGAGCCACAAAGTGGTACTCATAATAATGTTTTGCAGTTTCTTTGGAAATTATGATGACACTTTGTAGTTTTCTGATACTAATGCTAATGTTTCACCACAAAGCTAATAAATAATAATAATAATAATAATAATACTATATAAAGAAGAAGAAGTAAAACATTATGAGGTGGGATATTGTGCTAAACTGCACATAATTATTGCTACTTCACGACAAATTTATAAATAATAATGTAACCAGCACTGAGATGAAAAGACAGAGACACACACACACACACACACATAGAATGAGAGTAAAGCCTGATGACGGCATGTTTATTTAACAACGAGTGATCTGTAGCCCTACTTTCCAAAGAATCACCTTCCAGATGTTCTAGGCATTGGAAACCCCGTTAAGTACAGTTAAACTGAAACTAGCCAAGGCTGTGAGTCGTGTTCACTCTCCCCGGGTACTGAGGTGTGCAGTGCCCCTCCGTTACCTTCTGTCAGGCTCTGTTTCTGTAATGCTCCAGGAGTTTTACGTCTGTCTCCTTGAATCTTCCCTGTCTTGTAAAATGTATGCAGGTGTATTGGTACTGTGGTATTGCTTGGGATTCACATACAGTGGTGTGAAAAACTATTTGCCCCCTTCCTGATTTCTTATTCTTTTGCATTTTTGTCACACAATATGTTTCTGATCATCAAACACATTTAACCATTAGTCAAATATAACACAAGTAAACACAAAATGCAGTTTTTAAATGATGTTTTTTATTATTTAGGGCAAAAAAAAAATCCAAACCTACATGGCCCTGTGTGAAAAAGTAATTCCCCCTGAACCTAATAACTGGTTGGGCCACCCTTAGCAGCAATAACTGCAATCAAGCGTTTGCGATAACTTGCAAGGAGTCTTTTACAGCGCTCTGGAGGAATTTTGGCCCACTCATCTTTGCAGAATTGTTGTAATTCAGCTTTATTTGAGGGTTTTCTAGCATGAACCGCCTTTTTAAGGTCATACCATAGCATCTCAATTGGATTCAGGTCAGGACTTTGACTAGGCCACTCCAAAGTCTTCATTTTGTTTTTCTTCAGCCATTCAGAGGTGGATTTGCTGGTGTGTTTTGGGTCATTGTCCTGTTGCAGCACCCAAGATCACTTCAGCTTGAGTTGACGAACAGATGGCCGGACATTCTCCTTCAGGATTTTTTGGTAGACAGTAGAATTCATGGTTCCATCTATCACAGCAAGCCTTCCAGGTCCTGAAGCAGCAAAACAACCCCAGACCATCACACTACCACCACCATATTTTACTGTTGGTATGATGTTCTTTTCTGAAATGCTGTGTTCTTTTACACCAGATGTAACGGGACATTTGCCTTCCAAAAAGTTCAACTTTTGTCTCATCAGTCCACAAGGTATTTTCCCAAAAGTCTTGGCAATCATTGAGATGTTTCTTAGCAAAATTGAGACAAGCCCTAAATCTTTTTGCTTAACAGTGGTTTGCGTCTTGGAAATCTGCCATGCAGGCCGTTTTTGCCCAGTCTCTTTCTTATGGTGGAGTTGTGAACACTGACCTTAATTGAGGCAAGTGAAGCCTGCAGTTCTTTAGACGTTGTCCTGGGGTCTTTTGCGACCTCTCGGATGAGTCGTCTCTGCGCTCTTGGGGTAATTTTGGTCGGCCGGCCACTCCTGGGAAGGTTCACCACTCTTCCATGTTTTTGCCATTTGTGGATAATGGCTCTCACTGTGGTTCGCTGGAGTCCCAAAGCTTTAGAAATGGCTTTATAACCTTTACCAGACTGATAGATCTCAATTACTTCTGTTCTCATTTGTTCCTGAATTTCTTTGGATCTTGGCATGATGTCTAGCTTTTGAGGTGCTTTTGGTCTACTTCTCTGTGTCAGGCAGCTCCTATTTAAGTGATTTCTTGATTGAAACAGGTGTGGCAGTAATCAGGCCTGGGGGTGGCTACGGAAATTGAACTCGGGTGTGATACACCTCACTTAGGTTATTTTTTAACAAGGGGGTAATTACTTTTTCACACAGGGCCATGTAGGTTTGGATTTTTTTTCTCCCTAAATAATAAAAAAACATTTAAAAACTGTATTTTGTGTTTACTTGTGTTATATTTGCCTAATGGTTAAATGTGTTTGATGATCAGAAACATTTTGTGTGACAAACGTGCAAAAGAATAAGAAATCAGGAAGGGGGCAAATAGTTTTTCACACCACTGTATGGGTGCTCATCCAGACTTGGGACAATGATCTTTATGTGTGTGGTGCAGCTTGCTTTAACATTACCTCACTTGGATTGGTGGAGAAATGTATAAATTGTATAAACAGACACAAATCAATGCTATTGCAAAGCTGCATTTTACATGTAATGTTACCAACACTTTCATTTCAGCTGACAGCGCATGGTTTCTTCATGTAGAAAGAACGATTAAGTAACATACAAGATTTGTTATGAATATTGTTCCATCTCTGTCTAAGCGATATCTTTTTACAAGTTCATTGTTGTCCAGCATTTCCAAAGCATTCCACCTTTCCCGGGATGCGTGTGTCAATCTCTGCCTGAATGTGAACTTCTGGCAGCTCCTAGTGAGTTAGGACAGCTCATGAACTCTCCTCAGTCCTGGTGAAGTTAGGAATGGTTTCCGAAATTAGGAAAATTGATAAAACACTTTTACTCTTTCTCATAAGGGTAGGACCTCTCTGAGATTTTTGAGCCAGTTACGACTGTTTTTTTACACTGAAATGCTTGATAAACACAGGCTCTTGCCACCATATTCATGGGTACAGCTGGTATCCATTTTTTCCCTGCTCCCTTCAGGCTTTCCTCTCTGTGCTCTGGTGTCCTCCATCATTCTGAATGACACTAAAATAACTCCATACAAATGAGTAGTCCTTTTGAAAAGAGAAAGCATCCTCACCAGACCTGTTAAAACAAACATGGCATAAGTAAGGTCAAAGCCAAATATCATACCGATAAAATGGGCTCTTGTGAGGTGGTTAATCAGAATAAATGTCCAAAGCCGTTGAGTTTGGCATGTTTTAGGGCAGGTGGCGGACATCCTTTAACTAACTATCACTAATCACAGTCCAAAAATGGGTAGTTCTGTGTGAACTCAGAGCAAGTTGGTTGCGACCTTCCATTCAAAGGTACTGAGATAGGCTGTGGTCACCTGTGACCCAGAAATGGGAAAAGCAGCTTCAGAAAATGTGTGGACATCTGCAATAATAGATAGGAAACACAATTTAATGTAAGTTGTATTGAACTGCAGTCTAAAAATATATTGTTGGGTTAATGATTGGTGGCAAATAAACTCAGCATGAGTGTGGCCTTCAATGGACTGACTGATATTCAGGATTGTGTCCAGGGGTCTTCCCAAGGAATCTGTGATATCAGCCTAAAGTGCACTTCTATAGGGTTTTCCAGATCTAATTATGCAACTTTTAATGCAATGCACCTCAGAAACATTGCCCGTTATCGAGAAAAGGCGAACACATTGTACCCGCTTATCGACTGACAACCATCTCCCCGCCATTTTGGAATGCAGGGCAGGTGCTGCCATCTATCAGCAACAAAAAGAATTTTTTTGTGAATTCTCTATGTAATAAACTTAATAAGTTATAGTGTAATGAAAATTGCATAATTAGATCTGGACCACCCTATATAATGTAAACGCGCAATAGGGACATGGCACAGATGATTCATACAGTGGCCTAGTGTTGGGGCCACATGGACATTGTACTTTCTATGTATAAAATCATATGTCCATAATGTGGTATTTTGGTATTTGGTACACTGACGACTCCGAGCCATGAGACAGGATGAGCACTAAGGGAGGTGGGAAACTGACTAATATTCTGTATGTTGCTGAAAAGTTAAACATGGCAGCATACTGGCAGAATTTCCAAGGATAATAGCTGCAGAGAAGCGGGTCATGCTTACTCCAAGTGTTGCTCAGATAAGAGCTGACTTCTCATAATCTGGTCAGAAAACAGATGAAAGAATTACACTAAGAAGACTGCAGCGCCCTCTGCTGGTCATGAGTTTTCTATTTTGTAATCTTCTGTTTGCTCCAATGGCTCCTTTTCAGCCTGCTTACCTGGCTTTTATGGGGAAGGTTGTACAAGCCACTGCAATTGCCCTTCTGGAACGTCCTGCAACCACATCACCGGAGAGTGTGGCTGCCCACCTGGATTCACTGGCAGCGGCTGTGAACACAGTGAGTAGTGCCAAAAGCTCCGTAGATGTCTTATTCTAAATGCCACTTGGGTTAAAGTCTCTTTTTTTTCATTTTTTTCTTCAAAGCATGCCTGCCAGGAACCTACGGGCAGAACTGCAACCAAGTTTGCCAGTGCTCAGAAGGAAACCAGCATTGCCACCCTGTCACTGGTGTATGCTATTGTGCACCAGGATTCCATGGCAGTGCCTGCCAATTCAGTAAGTTCCTCCTGTCAGTAGTAGCAGAGCTGGAGATTAACTTGCCAGTGCCAGTCCTGTCATAGTGATGTCTTCTGGGGTTCATTTTTGAGTACATCTACAATTGTAGAATTGGCATGTACAGTACCAAGTATAACGAAGGGCTCACTAGAGGCACACAACAATGAATAATAGCAAGCTTGTCACTGTGTGACAGAGATGGCATTGCCAGCCAGTAGTGGGGCCTGGCCTCCATGCTCACATCTCCATGTCTGTCATTTTCTTTTTTTGTCAGGCTGCTCAGATGGCTGGTATGGATCTAACTGTGAACATAAGTGTCAGTGTTTGAATGGAGGACGTTGTGAGGCCACCACAGGATCCTGTGAGTGCCCAGCGGGCTACATGGGCGCTGACTGCAACACAAGTAAGTTGCCAGTATGTTTAATGGAGTGGAAACCAACATGCTGAGGACTCCTCTTTATGAAGTCCTTCACTTGCTTTGCTCTGCCTAGAATGCCCTGCCGGGTACTTTGGGGAGGACTGTGCTCAAGTCTGCTCCTGTGTGGGGGGAAGTCACTGTGACCACGTGACTGGAAGCTGTATCTGTCCACCCGGAAGGATGGGTCTGCGCTGTGAGGAAGGTGAGGAAGTTGGCGGGTGGCATCCTGTTTATAAAATTGCACCCTGTGACCCGACATTGCCATTCCTTACACTTGAAGTGGCAGAACAGCTGGTGCCATTAAGTATTATGTATCCCCCTTCTGGCTGATATTACAGGGTGTCCCGCAGGAAGGTTTGGCGTTGGCTGCCAGTCGTTGTGCTCCTGCCAGAACAGTGGGCTGTGTGAACCCGTCACTGGAAACTGCACATGTGGCTTGGGCTGGACTGGCTTATATTGTGAGGCAGGTGAGCCGAGTCCTCTGCTCAATATGACAATGTTGAGCACATTTTCTGCCACCTTTGCATATCTGTTCACATAATCGAAAGGCTGCTTTGGCTCTGATAACCTTCTGAGTGTCCACTGAGTGGCATTTGGCTGCTTTGCTGCAGCTTGTCTTTCCTTCCGTCATCCATTAAAGTTGTAAAGAAGCTAAACAGTCTGTCTGTGTTCCAGAGTGCCCCCTCGGAAGATACGGAGCTGATTGCCAGCACTTGTGTTTATGTCAGAACAATGGCACATGTGACAGAGTGACAGGATGCTGCCAGTGTGCCCCAGGTTATTATGGGCACTCATGTGAATATGGTAAGACTTACTTAAAAATGAAAGAAAAACTGTTTTACGCCGCAGTGTCAAAGTTAGCAAAATGACAAAGTGGTGCTGACACTTAGGGGCATTGGGCTTCCAAATGATCTTTAACAACATTGGCATTGATGTTTTCTTTTTAGACTGCCCACCAGGCTTTTATGGAACCAACTGCTATCAGTCCTGTAACTGCACCAACAGCGCTACTTGTGATCCAGTCTCTGGTCAGTGCCAGTGTCCAGCTGGTTACTATGGCAGTCACTGCGAGAAAAGTAAGGAGAACAGAGTTTTATAGTTGTACTGGGATTGAAGTTATAATGTAACTCTAGTGAGGATTTGGCACGTGGCAAGAAGCTACGTGCCAAAGGAAGGAGAAGTCCGGGAATGAAAGGTAAAGCAGGCCAGAAATTAAGAGGACTGGCAAAGTGACCAGGGGTCTCATTTATAAAACTTTGCGTGGATTTGAGTATGTAAATATATTTATACCAAAAAGGAAAAAACAAGAAAATGCATATGACAAAAATATGCAATTTATTTTTATAAATCGCAATCATCTTGTAAATGCCATCCATACGTGGACTATGCTAATCAACCTCATACATATGCAGTCATGATGTCGTAGAACTTCATTGGCTGGTACAGCAGCCTCCCACCTGATGCACTGAGACACCTCCACCGCCATTCAAGGGTATCTCTGAAACTGAGAGCCCAAGATCATGTGTGGCATTAGAGCGCCTCTCTTCTGCATCCTGGGAGTCCGGGAAAGGCGTAAGGTGCCAGCGTCTGAGCGGGTAACCACTATGACATGATTGCTGTTACAATAAATAGTTCAGGCCATATGAAAGAGTGAGGGTTCAGCCAGTTACCTTACCAATACTGTGTCAGCCACCATGTGCAGTAACATCATGTCTATCAAAGCTACTTTGCCACGAAAGAAATGAATCATGGATTGACACTGGCCACTGAGCCATGACACAGATGACTTGTGCATTAATGGACAAAAGCTGCATCAAGTCAAGTAGCTTTTATGGTCATTTCAGCCATATACAGTTAGCACAGTCCATAGTGAAACGGAACAACATGGTGCTACATAGAACACATGCCTACAGAAAAAGCTACACAAGTGCGGGACAGTGCAAGACAGACAGAGACAGTGCAGTGCCCACCAGAGGATATCTAAAGGCACAAAAAGAAAGTAGCAGGTTGTGCCAAATTGTGACAGTATCTTCATAGAAGGAACTGATGTAAACATGACACTGGCAGTAGGAAGAAGGTAACAGTATTATAATAAATACAAAGACTTGATCTAGTTGAGTGGGAAGATGTGTGTGTCCTATCAGCCTAGTCTTGGAGTGTTTAGGAGTCTTATGGCTTGAGGGAAGAAACTATTACACATTCTGGTGGTGAAGGTCCAAATCCTTCAGTGCCTTTTTCCAGATGGCAGAAGGGTGAATAATTTATGGGAGGGTTGTGTCGGATGCTCCACAATGCTGGAGGCTTTTTGGTTGCAGTGTGTGGTGTACATGTCTGTGTTGGAGCTTCTCAGCTGCCCTCACCATCCACTACAGGGTCTTGCTATCCATGACAGTGCCATTCCCAAACCATACAATGATGCAGTTGCTCAGGATGCTCTCAGTAGTTCCTCTGTACAAGGTGGTGAGCATCGGCTTTCCTCAGCCTTCACAGCCAGTAAAGACACTGCTGGGCTTTCTCAGCTATGGAGCTGGTATTGATGCCCTAAGGGCCTCATGTATAATGGTGTCTGTAGAATTCACACTAAAACATGGTGTACGGACAAAACGTTCAGATACATGAAACTGTGTGCAAGCAAAGTTCTATGCACTTCCCCTTTATAAATCCTAATCAACGTGAATTTTAATGCACAAGCATGCGCCTACAGCCCCAACCAAACTCCTCCATGAACTTGCATATTTGAAAATGCCCCTTCCATTCAAGTATTTTGGAAAAAGACAGAAAAAAAGAAGTGGTCAGATGTCAAAGTGAATGTGAAAAGGCAAGTGTCTGAGTGTCATACATTAGTGTATTAGGGACACAGTGAAGAAAAAAAGGTCAATGTTGAAATTAAAGTCAAAATGTCTCGAAATTTACACTTTAATTACTTTGTCTATTTTGTCATTAAAGTACAACGTCATAAACTACATCTTAAAATCGATGTTTAATTTACTACAGTGTTACTGCAGTTTCTGAAATCACATAGTAATTAAAGTATTATGTTATGTGCTTCATATTCTAAGTGTCCTCTATCCCAGTCATTAATTGCTAGGTGCATTTGAAATATCTTACATACAAGAAGGCATGGACAAGCGGTCACTAGAGCCTGAATGGCCTCTGCTTTGACTTTGGTTGGAACGTCTGTGTAAGTTAAAGCTGAGATATAACTTCCTAATTTCTTGTGCTATACTGTGTGTGCTTTTGACTGTTTGGTCAATATAAATACTCATTTGAGGCCTGCACAAGAATTAAATCGTCAAACTTTTGACGGGCATTGGCTTTTGTTTTTATTGGTCATAATAGTTTTGATGATTATTATTAATTTTACTAGGGGGCTTCGCTCGCCAACCCCTTCCCCCAGGGACCCCCCAAGCACTATGCACCGTTATGAAGAGGGGTCTGGACGCAGCTGCTCCTCTGAAACCCCTCTTAAACGGTGCTACAATGGGAAACAAATGCATTTGTTTTTTTAACCTCCTCTTTGCTCAATTAGCTGCAAGCTTGCTGCTGCTGCCGTACTGCGTGATCTGCATCTCGTGCTGCACTTCGAACATTTAAAAGCCTGTTGAGCAGCTGTCCTTTTGTCTCACTGTCTTGTCTCAGTACAGCAGAGTGGTTGTTTCTAGTTCTTCCTAGCTGCCCTTATTGCAATATGAGAGCAGTAAAATGATCCAATTATGTTAAAGGAACTGGACACTACTGTAAATTGCCCTTTTTTGTTTCCAAAAATATTTAATGTATGTATACCCGCACCACACGGAAGCTGGATGTAGCGTCTCACCAATGAGCCAATGGCTTTCAGTGCAGTGGGCATGATCGAGTGAAGCTTGGTTGACATATTCCTGAACTGGCAGCCAGTTCCCTGAGAAGTAACAAGAGGTAGCTGACATAAACTGATGAAAAATCCAAAAGGTTCTTCAATGCAAATGCACAGCATTGGCCCTCTTGAAAGGGTCCTAGAATTCTGTCTGTACACCATAATTATCACATTTTAGGTGTAACATGTTTGTCAAATCAACACACATTATAACAATGGCTTGGTGATAAGCTTTACAATGCATGCAAGTCGTCACTTAGCTGGTTTGGCTGCATTGCCCTACATGATCAGGGAGTTGTCATTACGCAGCTTCTCCAAAATGTTGAGTATGGATGAGTTAGAGTTGCTATGTACACACTTTCTCCTGTTAAGTTTTCTTTTATAAATCCTGACATTTGCATGGGAAGCTGTGTACGCACATTTTGAGGCTCTTTTTTTATGCAAGTTTTATAAATCTGATCGCTGGAGGGTGTAAGAGAGGGAGAGAGAGAGAGAGAGACAGGCAGGAAGTGGCTTTGGGGAGCCCAATAGATAACATCATTTAATGGGGGAGATGGGCTCTGGTCCCCAGTAAGGGTGTTCTGAACACATCCTTCTTCCATGTTTTTCATTGTTATATATAAACTATAAAACGCCAGATCCATACAAAAGCTTGTACGATTGCTTGGTGTGGGACCTGCTCAGAGGGTGCAACCTTAGGATGGTCGCCACTTTTCAAATTTCAATTGACATTCCTTTACCCTTTAGGCTGTGAGCCAGGTCACTTTGGAGAAGGCTGTCGGCAGACGTGCAACTGCCATGGAGGAGCACCATGTGAGCCAGTAGATGGAACATGCATCTGCCCACCTGGGAAAACTGGAAAAAATTGTGATACTGGTAGGTTGATAACTGCACCTTTCTCCAGTAGGAGTACATGGTAAAGCTGCCAAGATAGCATTCCTGAAAAAAGGAGCAGACACTAAAGGTCCAGTGTGACCATCAGCATGGGTACAGTTGAAACATAGGGTTCCTTTCCACTTCCCAATTTATTATTTAATCTTCCCACATCGGCTTGAATCGCATGGAATGAACAAGTATTTTTACATCCCAAAGAAAAAAGAGGTGATTGAATGTTTTGAGATGGACTATTACATGCATTCATGCATACAGCGTGTGTTGATGGTCAGTGTTGGTGTGAGAATAAAGGGCAGGAGGAAGTTTCTGCTTAGATCTTGAAGATTTACACCAAATAGTTCAACTTCTTCTTTACAGTGGTGGCCATGAGATATTCAGCTGTGTTCCTGCCATTGCACTGGAACACCCTCCTTATAGTGCTGACTTTGCCCTGTGTGATTTTGCAGGAGGTAAAAAAAAAGCTATGGTCATTGCCTTAAAGAGTATGTAAAAAATTAAATGTTGCATGTCTTTGAGAGATTTGAAAGATAGTACAGTAAAACTTCGATTATCTGTCAGGGCAAAAAAAAAATTGCACATGCCAGCGACTACCTATTACTACTGCCACCCGATGCGCTGCAAGCTATGCACATTGGAAAAACTCTCCATTTTGCTACCACCACGTGTGATGCTGCATTTTGAAATCCGTGTCAGTTGCATACCTTCAACTTTAATAGCGGTTCGTAACTTTTCTCTTTTGTTATAATTAAAGTGCTGTACAGTGTTATGGCCGATAAACATATACATGTGGTGTTGGAATTGTCACAAAAAATTTAAATTATTTAACATTTACAAAATGGCGAAAGTGCTTCAAGTGTTGCTTTAATTTACGGAGTAGGAAGAACAACCGTGAATGTTATAAAGTGTAATGCCAATAAAATTGGAAAAAAAAAATGGAAACCACTGACGGTAATGTTATTCTGTACTAATGTTAATGTTCTTCTGCATTGGAATTATCTTTTTAAATTCTGTTTTGTTAATATATTGTGACGTGCAGGCAGCTTGTGCGGGTGGAGAAAGGGCAGAATGCTGTGTAAGTGATGGGACTGGGTGAAGGGCTTCTGTTCTACGAGGGGCGGACATGCTTCTTAGGAGATGAGTGACAGGAGAAGTTAGGAGAAAAAGGAAGGTTTGAGTAGGGTAAGTCAGGAGACAATAAGCAGCAGTTATTGTGGTATAGAAAATGACAGAATGTGAGTGGCAGGAAACAATTATTGGGAAACCTAAGACAACACCATTTGTTAAGGAACAAAGACTCCAAGTAAAACGTAGAAAACTCCAGTATCTCCAAGTTGTATTTGCTTATTACGCTGGTCAATACAACATTATATACATTAATTTTATTAATATATTTTTTTTGTGAAAAAATACAACTATTTGCTTAACTAATCTACTGTATATCATTTAAAAAGTAGCTGTTCTGTTATCTGTCTTTTCTCTTATCCATCACTGCCTTGGTCCTGACCCCTGACAGATAATCGAGGTTTTACTGTACTTTGAAAAGGACTGAGCACCAAACCTGAAGAACCGTCACATGTACAGACAAATGTGGGTTCAAAGCTTTTCAGTCAGCTCTGTAGATAATCAGAATGTGACTTAGCATCCCACAAAAACTGAACTTCTTGTATTCCTTCACCTCATTGCTCAACTGCAGCTGCAGGAGTACGTTTCCTGTACTATGATGGGAGTTTGGGACACATACTTCAATCAGGGAGATGACAGTTTTCTGCAAGTATAAGGGGGACTTGTCTTGTGTGTGTGTGTGTTATATATACACACACACACACATTATGCATGTATATATACACATCTTAATAAGAATCTTTTGTTAAAATCAAAAATGTATTATATGACACCTATTCTAAGGACAGTCTAACAGCAAAAATAGCACATTTCATCTTTATTTTCACAAATTTACATACATGAAAATGGCCACTCCAGCCCAACCTGAGTTTGACGTACCTTTTTACTGAAGTTACTTAATTCAGTTTGAGGGTTGCATATCTGAAGCCCATCTCAGAAGCACCAAGTATAAGGTAGAAACCAGTCTGGGCACCACTACAGTCGTCACAGCACAACACTTACATGACAGTGTTTTAGATAGCAGACAAATGGCTCACAGTGGCTGCGTCACACTACTTCTCTGTCCCCTGTTGGCAAAGGTATTATATTTTTTTTTATGTTTTCCCAGAGTGCCATGCAAATACATTTGGTCCTAACTGCTCTCTAACTTGTGAATGTAACAAAAGTGCTCTGTGCAACACCAAGAATGGCCGCTGTACCTGTCTGTCTGGTTACCTGGGCTTCACCTGTCTAGAAGGTAAGCAGATCACAAGACACTCTCTGCTACAGGGAGGTAGAATGACTGAAATAATGAACAGATATGTTTACACCAATATCTCGGTGTCTTGTACATCCTTATAAGCAGTTATATTGAGCTTTGAGAATGCGCAATACTGATCTAGGTTTACTTAATATATATTATGTTTCTAAGTCCTATAAATATTTTTATTTTTAGGTGGACCTCCCCAGCTACCTCAATCCTCAGCAGGCTCAAGAAGAACCAATCGCTCCTTTGCTCCCATATAATCCACTGTAAAACCGTGAACATTACAAGGATCTATACAACTGGGACAAGCAATGGGAATGGCCTTCTTTACTGTATTGGTATATAAATAACACAAAGAATTATTAATGGGCCAATACTGTATTATAGACATGAGTCATGTTGGATTTGGAAACCAATAAATACAGCAGTCCCAGTCAACATTGCCTGAATATACTCTGAAGAAAGAAAGTTGGACACTAAAATTTAATCAGATCTAACTTGGCTGACCACATTACAGGGGTCCATAAGGAAAATGAGGCTCATTGACAGCACTTTAAAGTAGTTCATCCCAGACACTTTTTGGGAGTGACTCACAGAGGGTGTGCCTCATGTTTTGAATTTTAAAAAGTAACTATTTCTACTCACAAAGACTTGGCCCAGGGTGAAGGAGCCAAATATACTAAATGCATTTCTACATTTGATAAGCACAGTGACTCTTATCCCTAAATAACATTTTTCTCCTAAGACATTTTATTTGCATTCATGGGAAAGCCAGTGAACCACTCTGAACTCTAATTCCCCAGACCGTGGCGATACGCTTGATTGCCATTGCCCGCCTTTGGCCAATGTGGTTGAGGCACAAGCAAGCACTACAATCTGCTTCCAATTAGCCACTGCAGTATTTGCCTGAAACGATAAGAGGAGACTGACCTGTTACCTATTTGGGGAATTGTAGGAAAAGGAAGCAGTGATTAAGAACTATTTATGATTTCCCTCCTGAATACAATGTTGGCTGTTCCACTGAGACTTGGACAGAAGTCCTACAGTGCAAAATGTGATGAAAATGGCAAATAATCCTCATCAAGCCTGAAGTGAACAGGAAGTGTAGAGTCTTCATTTGGTGACATGAACTGAAGCTGTTTCTGGGTGCCCTCTGTCTCATTTATTTCATTTTTACTCGAGTGTTGTCAAAAAGACTTTGCTTCAGCACACAAAGCAGCAGGGAGCTGTGTCTTTGGGGCTCAGAACTACTTGACATTGTACTGTATGTATGTATGTATTTATGAATGTATGTAAGTACTGTAGTATTTACTGATTTTCAACACTTAGTACGTGTAAAGGAAAAAGAATTAAAACACTCTGGTTAAGATCTAACCTCAAATCATTCTCAGAGATTTATACCCAAGGCCTTTATAAGGAGTATCTCTTGCCTCAACAGTTCTCAATGGAATGATGGCCTTGGAAATTATAGGCAATTGTGGAACCTGAGTTAAGTGGGAACACAAAAGGGAAGTACATGTAAGCCTTTGGGACAACAGGCCATCATCAATGATGAAAGGAGTGGCGGGAGACAAAGCAGGAAATGCAGACGCTACTGAATGACAAGATGACAGAACATCTCTTACCCAAAAGGAGATTATAGGCTCAAGGAACAAATATTGGTACGATTTGTGATAGTCCTAAAGGCAATGCTAAAATAAAATTATGTAGGTTAATGGGAAGTAAAAAAAAAATTCTGGTATATTTGGTGGTATTAGTAATGGTTTGGGGCGTTTCAGTCTTGGGACATCGACAGGTTGCCACAATTGTACGAAAAAATTAATTCTTGATAACACCTGCAGATTCTGCACAAGAATGTCTCAATTTTTCTGTCCAAGAGTTCAAGCTCAAGAGAGCCCGATTCATGAACCATTGAGACCAGACTCAGATTAAGACTCTGGGCACTTCTAGGCCCAATGATCTTATGACACAATCACACAGGATTATTCAAAAGTGACCACCGTAAAATAGCATAGCACATGCCTGCTTCCAGACAGCTATCACTGCAAATTAATAATTAAGTGTGAGGGCACACAAACACCCGATGTCATAACATGCAAGAAAACTGAGTAGTGCATGCACCGCTCTAAGATGACGCCTATCCATATTATTTTCTTCATTGGTGTCACCACAAAAAGCAGGAGCTGACAGCTAATATTTTTTTACGACTTTGGTTTAAGTTTTCAAAATTTACTTGCAGATACCATTGTGCAGACATATTGGTTGAGATTTTTGTGAAGCATGTGAAGTGTTAAACCAGTATTTTTGTGTTTAAGTTTCTGTTGCCCTGCTCAACAAGTACACATGCAAACTTACAAAAGAAAAGTTAATGCAGTACAAAGGGCAAATGAAAGTCTAGACCAGGGGTCGGCAACCTGCAACTCGCTAGCCACTTGCGGTTCTTTGGCTGCGGCTCATCCCAGAACGATAGACACATTCACATTTTCATGTCTTAACATGTTATTTGATTATACTTTTGTAAAGATAAATAATTTATGGGTTAATACTATTTTTCATTTAGATATTTCTTTAGCTATATATGAATCGGGCAGTCTGCCACACACCTCTGTTGCTTTTAACCTCTTAACTACATCATCTACATCTCCTCAAAGGTCATTCTGTTTGATGAAATTATGTCTTCAGTCAAATCATATGCTCTCCAGAGTTTTCTTCAGTACCCGAGATTGGATGCACGCTTCGACGTTTGTTGGGATTCCTAATTCTTTCATAAACTTTTTGTGGGTAATTGTCACCATGCCTTCTCAGGTCTTTGTAAACATTATTATATTTGCTCCTATTTACATATTACAGCCAGCCAAGTTCAGAGTGGTGAGTACAATTTGCACTGCTTGCTCAGCACAGTTTAAGTAGTGATGTAGAGAGTGAAGGGCAGATGAAGGACTGGGGGGGGTTAAAGGTGAAGACTATCACTACAGAACTAAACAAAGCTGTAATATTAGTCACCTTTGCGCTGAAGTGATTTGAGTGATTTAAAACTGAGATGCAAAACTCTATGGGTCTTCTATCATGTCTAATTTACAATGAAAAGTTATCCAATAACAAAAAAATCAAATGTCGAACATAAACAAATAAAAAATTCATTCGGAGTAGAAAGAAAGAAGCAGTGACCGATTTAAATCAAAATATGCAACAATCAGCAATTTTGCTGTTTCTCGTTAGATTGTAAAGCATAGAAATTCTTTCACAGATGGGGAATATGTAAAAAAAGTGCATTTTCAACTCTGACTTCAAAAATAAACAAAAAATATTATTAAAAATTAAAGACACTCCACTATCCACAAAATATTGTTCACGAAAGAATCATTAAGATGGGTGAGAATGTGACAGATCAACAGACTAATGAAATAAAATCAGCATCTGTATTTTCTTTGGCATGTGACGTGTCGTGGTATGTTTCCAATAAAGGTCTCCATGAAGAATTACTGGCTCTGATACCTCTTAAAGGAAAAACTGACGATGAAGATATCTCTGGAGAAATTTTGGAATTTTTGACTGTTAGAGAAATTGACATCAATAAATTGGTATCTATTGCTACAGATGGAGCACCCAGTATTGACGGGTAAAAAAGGTGTTGTTACTCTCTTCAAACAAAACTACGTTTGTTTGCAGAAGACTTGAAAAGTGGAAGTCTGTTTCATTTTGAAACTTTAAAAAAAAAAACATCCAGGAACTACTGGAAGTGTCACTGATAGCAAATTCTTTCTGGCAGCTATTACAAAAATGCATAATTCATTTACTGGTCACTTCAAAGATCAGTAATGCTGAAATCCTCACAGCTAAAGTCTGAGTTGAAGTGTTTATCTGGTGATGCAATTGTAAGGAATTATATAGGTAATGAAATATCATGATTTGAAATACATACATTTCATGGGTGTTCCGTGTCTACAATGATTGGTGAAAATATAGAATGACAGAGGAAATGCAAGACATGAAATGCTGAACACGCAGCTAAAACAGAAAATGTTTTCATATGTTATAGTAATAACAACATAATTTTGACATGAAGTGTAGGATGTGTGAAGACCAAATATCCAAGAAACACTTTCAAAAAAGGTGTAACAAAACAAGTATTCTTTTATTCACAAATAAAATTGAAGAAAAAGAAATTTGTTCAATCAACATGTTTGCTGAAGCCCAACTATCAGTCGGTACAAAATAAGACATTCGCATACGTGTGTGTTTGCCCGTTTCATTTTCAACCAGTTGTCACAGTGGTAACGCTACTCCATCATGGATTTGCGCAGATAAGCTACCGTTTAGCAATGGATCAAATTCTGTGTCTTCTCTGTATGTAGCGCTTTGGGTAGTGAGCTGCTGCTATTATTATTATTATCATCATCATCATCATCATACAACAAAAATTTACATTTATTACAAAATGAACATCCACCATAGACGCTGTGGTGTCTGTTTTCTCAGCAAGACACCAGGAAGAAATGATTGAGATGTGTTTGTGTATCTGCTTTTATCCCTTCAGTGCTAACTTTTGTAAGTACCATAAATTTACACCAGCTGTTACCCACTCAAAATAAATGCATGTTTTTATTATATAGTAATAATAATAGCAGCTCACTTCTCAAAATGGTAAATGCGAGGAGGACCTGGGATCAAACCCGCAACCTCTAATGGTATGGGGGATATTTTCTTGGTACACTTTGGGCCTCTTTCTACCAATTCAGCATTGTTTAATTGCCACAGTCTATCCAAGGATTGTTACTGACCATGTCCATCCCCAACCACAGTGTACCTATCTTCTGACGGCTGCTCCATCAGAATAATGTGCCATGTCACAAAGCTCAAATCATCTCAAACTGGTTTTATGAACAGGAAGAGTTCACTGTACTTTTATTTTATTGTGATTATTTGATTGTGATTTTATTTTTATTTTTTTCTCCGGCCGTCTGGAGTTTTTTTTTTGTTTTTTCTGTCCCCCCCTGGCCATTGGACCTTACTCTTATTCTATGTTAATTAATGTTGACTTATTTTATTTTCTTACTGTGTCTCTTATTTTTCTATTCTTCATTATGTAAAGCACTTTGAGCTACATTTTTTTGTATGAAAATGTGCTATATTAATAAATGTTGTTGTTGTACTCAAATGGTCTTCACAGTCACCAGATCTTAATCCAATAGAGAACCACTGGGATGTGGTGGAACAGGAGATTTGCATCATGGAAGTGCAGCCGACAAATCAGCAGCAACTCCATGAAGCTTTCACGTCAATATGGACCAAAATCCCTGAGAAATGTTTCCAGAACCTTCTTGAATCTATGCCAGAAAGAATTACTGCAGTTCTGAAGGCAGAAAGGGGTTCAGCACGGTACTAGCAAGGTGTACCTAATAAAGTGGCTTTTGAGTATAAAACTACTTGGTAAAGACATCAATATTTGTTTAAATATCTTTTGAGCTCAAATCTTTATCAAAAAGCATGACTGAAGAGCACTCAACAAAGGGAAATTAGAACACATTTCCATATTTTGTTATAGCATCTCCCTTCCCAGGGTTGCCTTTTTGTTTAATTACTAATTAAAAATATCATCTAAAAGGTACTTGAACACTTTTCTAAGTAAAACTGAATTAAGATCATTTATTTTGAGTTCTGTAGTTAGTTTCAATGGATAATTGGAACTTGAAGATCTGATCACATTTAGGGTTAAATTAATGCAAAAAATTATATCATTCAAAATGTTTGCAGATTTTTTTTTTAATTGTTATATTAATAAAAGGCCCTGAAAGGGTCATTGAAAAAGATGGCAGAACATAAAATTGTTAAAACCAAAACAAAAACACATTTTTAGGAAATATTTTTTATGAGTTTGATTGCTGTGGACAAGAGTAAGTGCCAATTAAGCCATTTCTTTCCTCCCTGAGATTTTGGGCATTTATTTTCTCTTCCACCAAGGCCTAGCAATAGGATTGCCTTTTAAAAAATGTATTCACATCGAACCCTATTAAAATGTGACATTGCATTTTTAGATTTTCTTAACATTTTAAAAATATCACAGGTTTTCATTTATAATTAAGAAATGCTGGGAAATCAGTTTTTTTTCCAGTGAATGTATATTAATTTATTAGCAGTAATGCAGAATTAAGTAGCTTAAATTAACTCAGCAGCATTACGTCTTAAATGTACAAAGGTGACAGAAAAAAAAATCCTTGTGTTACATTGTGGTCTGCTGATTGTTAGCACATAGCCTGCCTCTGGCAGGGGTCCTTCTTTTTCCTATTCAAGCAAAGCAAGCACTCCTGTTGCATAGGGAAAGTATCTCATGTTTTGTTTTTTACTCAGAACCCTTAAAACACCGTCCTGCTCCCATACAGGCAAACATTTCTGCTTGTAAATATCTTTTGCTAATAATTTTTCAAGATTAAAAAAGTCAATTTTCCTGAAAGCTTTTTTTTCTTAATAAAGCTCAGAGAATGGCTAACAAGTACAAATACATGCTATGCTAGCTATTTTTATGCACTTATGCTGGCACTTTATATGACGTTCAGTGTTACCAAATTGAACTAGGTCTAATGCTGGAGCAGTGCTAAAGGCAAAATACTATCAAAAAGTGCAACCATCAAAGTAAAGAAGGCATTATATGTGATGTAGAATGAAACTAGGTAGGAATTACAGCATATTCTGTGATGTCACACTACATGGCATCCACAGACTACGTACTCAGATACTGACTAGTCCCCAAGAGATGGGCAGTGTACAAACTTTACTACAGCGAGTTGGAATTTAAGTTATTTATTTTTATGTTTACAGATGACTATATTCTCCAGCTTAATCTGGTCAACTGGATGAACAAGGGTAAAACTAGAATTATAATGAATGTCAAACTGTTCAAAGGAGTATAACATTCTACAGCTCTTGTTCTGAAACTGCTTTATTTGTGCAAATTCAATTTTAAATTACAGTTTTTAAAGTCCCAGAAGGACCAGTCCCCCCTAACAATGCAAAAAATTTAACAATACAGAAGTATTTTATTTTTTTCCTATCAAAATTCAGTTTTGCAATTAACATAATTATTGGATTTAAATAAATGATCAAAACCACGGTGTGACTGTTCAGATAACACACTGTGACATATTTAATAAAATAGTCCTCTTTTCTGATAAAGTGGCCTTACTTGGCATAGTCCACAAATTGAAATGATAATTCTGCATTGGTCACAATCCCTACCCACCCCACATACAGACATGTCAAAGTTGGTTTCAAAACTGTTCAAGGACATTTTGCCACGAACTGAGACAGGTTTGTATTTACATAACACCCCCCCTTTCCCCAAACCCCCAAAATCTCTTGAATATGCACACATATCTACCCCCCAAAGATTTATAGTTACTCGGATTTGAAATACATACTGTACATGAAGTTTTTACTAAATATTAAAATGTTTTCAGGCAGTGCTTTGGCAGCGATTATAAGAATCACTCTACTGCAAATATATCAAAGATGAAATTCATATTGCAAGGAAACTCTCTTTCACTCAGAAATAATTCAGAGATAAGTATCTCTGCTTACAGCCAGGCTGGCTTCCCATCTCGCTGTGGTACTCTTTTCCAGTTTCTGATTTAAACTAAAATCCATAGCCCAAGACAAAATAACTTACCCACATGTTCCTATGGCCATACAAGATAGGATGATGCTAATAATTATGCAGAACAGCAACAGAGGGAAAAGCTTTAAATTTCCATTATTGCTGTCACCATTAAAATACCCAGCATCCTTTAGCTTACGCAACACTAGCAAACACAATTCTGGGGTGCATCTGTTCAAGTCTGTTGTCATCCTTGTTATGATTATCTTGCAAAAATGAGCACACTGGCATATTGTTGTGGCCTATCTGCTTCACACATCTGTTTCTTTGCGTAGCCTCTCCATGCGTCGTACGTTGCGTTCTACAGCAACGCGATTAGTAATCTCCTTTGCACAGCTGTCAGGAAACCATCCTCTCTCTCCATCCCGCAACCTCTCACCCTGGTACCAACCTGCAGGACACAAACATGTTTCTTTAACCCTTTTCATAGTACAGATTCAGACCTGAATCAAATGCTACCAGAAGAAAAAATATCTTTGTAGGGTCATAGTGAAAATCCTCATGATCTGAAACTAATGGCTTATACTGTACTCAAAGTCATACAGAATACAGATCCAGATGACAGAGTAAAACGTTCAACTGAATCAAGTCTAGGCTTGCCAAATACATCTTCAGTACATGCAGCAATTGTATGATTCTCTCCAACATGCCTGTTTTGCATTTCTAAACTAGTCATATGCGAGTGTGTGTGGGTTGCAGGGCACTAAATTGGATTAAGTGACTTTCCTTTCTAATACTATGAAAATTAAAGTACATTACTTTCTACTTTTTTATTATTAATAATATAAATTTTATTTATAAAGCGCCTTTCCCATGCTCAAGGCACTTCACAGAGTCTTAAAAAAAAAAAAAAAAAAAAAAACACAGCAGGGTATATGTAACATTGGATACAAATGTTTTCCTGAATAGAACAATGAATCAGATAACAAAGCATTAAATAGGATAAAGGACGATAAACTTTTCTTTTTTTAATTAAAAAAGTATTTATCATTTTCTGAAAACAAGTTTGGTTTAATTATATAACACACTTCTCAAAGATGTTGCGAGCACTGTAAATACCAATAAGTGGATTTAAATAAAACAATGCAAAAAACACACAAAAGCATGCATGTAGAAAATTGTGAGTATTAGGCATGATTAATTCTTCTTCCTTAGGTTTGTACTATTTTTCAGTTTATTCTTATAGGTCAAAATTAGGAACCCTATAACTTTGCACAGGCAAACTGTATATTTTCAGAGTACTGTGGTATTATTCTTGTGTAACTAAATATGTCTGGGGGTAGCACTGGTGTTGGTGAGCAGAGCCAGAAAAGGCTTGTTTATAGAGAATGCTGACATAATATGCCCTGGCACTGCTAGTTAAGTTCTGTTCGGCAAACTTTTGTAACCCTAACATGAAAATCCTAATGTTGCTGCTACAGGAAACAGGAAGCCAATGTGACAGGAAGTAGGAAGTTAGTGCAGCAGCATTAGGCATGGTGTGTTTGTTATCTCAGTACCTGTTCTCTCAAGCAATACTTCGCCATCCTACTTAGCCCATTTGAAGGCATTCCCTGTAAGTTATCTCCTTTACCTAGTTATATACCTTTTACTTAAGTAACTTTCGGTCAGGGAATGTTAATGTTACATTTCAACAAGTAAATTTACTGAGCTTTCGGCTGTTAAACTCTTAGTTATAAATGCTGCTGTCTTTACTTTACGCTACTTATACAGGTACTTAGTGTCTGTTTGTATTTATATTTACAGTTTCGCACCATTTGTGTGATTAAACATTCTCAACATCACATTGTGGTTCTAGGAATTATTGCATGAAGGGGTTTGGCTTGCTGGATAATTGAATGGGAGATTTGGTGAGGACAGTACATAATGGGAATGCTGCGGACAACACTAGCTTAGCTCGGATAGATAGATAGATTAGATAGATAGATAGATAGATAGACCACACACACACACAAATTTTAAGCAGTAAAACACCTGGTCACCTTTTTCAAAATTACTTGGTATATAAATAAGGAAAATTTAAAGAAAGGAGTTTTAAGAAGCCTTACCATCAACCTTCTGTAAAACTGTGACTACATCAGCCTGCTGGAGAGCTAGCTCATCGGGCTGTTTAGATAGGTAGGCCTTGATAACTTCCACTTGTGGCAAGTCTGAAAAGAAAGAAAGGTTCAAGTATTTATATGTATTTATTAAATTATTGTTGTTTTATATTAATTGTCTTTACACAGCATGGGTTCTAAATCACCTTACATTAACGCACAGTTCACATGTAGTTTGTTGAGGTTCATACAGGTTTTTGAATAAAGAAATTAACACTAGAATTACCAGAGCCTACGAAAAAACTCATAATTCCGTCCCACCTTAAACTGCTTCTTAAATCCCTTCACACCTCTCCGCCAGTGTCCTTTGTCTTCTAAATGTGCTGATAAAGAGAAGCTTGGAGCAGCCGGCTATTCCATCCCCCCACCAATTTAGAGCGTGCACGAACTTCAGCTTGATTGAGTATCTGGGAGTTTTAGAGTGGAAATAATAGATCGTTATTTGGAACACACGCATTTCATGTCTGTTCCGTTTCTACAGTAATCTGTGTCAACACATTGTTAAAACAGAAACGTTTTTTATATTCTAGTAGTAGATGACAAAATGTAGGCATAAACTATATAATGTATGAAGCCTGAAGTCCAAATAGCAAAGAAACATTTTCACAAGAATAACACAATTGCGCTTTTATTCAAAAATATAACTGCAGAAACAAAAAGCCGCCTTAACATGCGACATTTACAGCAGTTTATTGTGACTGCCTCTGTGGTTTAATAGACTCAGCCCCCGCTTGGGATTCAAGAGGTCACGAGTTCGATCCTGCGCCCCTCCGTTTTGAGAAGTAAACTGCTCTTAGTCTTAGTGTTTTAGAATAAAAGCATACATTTGATTTCAGTCTGTAATGACGCTCTATAGCTCTGCAGTGTACCACGATGCATACTAACAATAACCCCCAACCTACCCCAATCCCCGGGTTCTGACACACAAACGCTGGCGAAGCTGCTTTCTTCGTATCTCACCGTCACTTGCTTTTCTTTTTATTCAGTTTTATTGAGTGTTCCTGCCAGTCCCCGCATGTTGCTGTATGTTGTTTCTTTTGTACTCCAGGACATGCAGAGGAAAGAATGGTAAAGACCAGTAATTTCGGTGCTATATGCAATCATCAGACACTCCCCATCTGTCCGTGTCGTTCAAACACTGGAACATATATTGGTGTAAAAGTATAACAAAAGTGCACTTTTATTCAAGTGCACTTTTTCCATTGCCTTTTCCTGTAAGAAGCAATGTACACACTTCTCTCTATGCTGTGGTTTCTATTACACACCTGAAAGAAAGAGACAATACATGTGAAAATATCCAGCATACAGCACCATGCGGGGACTGGCAGGAACACTCAATAAAACTGGGGGGCGTTAGTATGCATCGTTGTACAACGCAGAGCTATAGCGCGTCTGTATTCTGTTTCTTTTGTACTCCAGGGCATGCAGAGGAGAGAATAGTAAAGAGCAGTAAGTTCGGCGCTATAAGCAATCATCAGACACTCCCCATCTACCCGTTGTTTTGTTATACTTTTCAACTTACTGTTTTACTGCTCAAACGGGCATGCTCAAAAATACACGTAATGCCACGAAAAGTGCAGCAGACACTTCATTTCGCAAACAAAACAAGTGCACTTTTATTCAAAACTACCTGTATAACCAAGAAAAAGAAAGCAAGTTACAGTAGGCGATTGATACGACAGCTTGCATGGTGCAATGCTAAGAAGTGCAGATTTTCATTCCGTGCTATATAAAATCATCACATTCAAATATTAACAGTTCCCACACACCCAAGGACCGTCCTTCCTACATTTACGACACGTGTACTTGTTGCAGTGCACACAACTCTCTGTGCTATGGTTTCTATTACACTGAATGAGCACCTGACACTGTACTTTCTTCCCTGGGGGAAGGTCCCGCATCAGAGAATTTCCAGTTCCTGCATAAATTCACACCCGATCTGACGCTGTTCGTTTTCAAATAATATTGCATTAGTGCGATTATATTTTCACATATATTGTCTCTTTCTTTCAGGTGTGTAATAGAAACCACAGCATAGAGAGAAGTGTGTACATTGCTTCTTACAGGAAAAGGCGATGGAAAAGTGCACTTGAATAAAAGTGCACTTTTGTTATACTTTTACACCAATATATGTTCCTGTGTTTGAACGACACGGGCAGATGGGGAGTGTCTGATGATTGCATATAGCGCCGAAGTTACTGGTCTTTACCATTCTTTCCTCTGCATGTCCTGGAGTACAAAAGAAACAGCATACAGCAACATGCGGGGACTGACAGGAACACTCAATAAAACTGAATAAAAAGAAAAGCAAGTGACGGTGAGATACGAAGAAGGCAGCTTCGCCAACGTTTGTGTGTCAGAACCCGGGGAGGGGCTGGGGGTTTGGCGTTAGTATGCATCGTGGTACACTGCAGAGCTATAGCGTGTCTTTAGTGAAAACAGCCGTGTCAGATGGGGTTGTATGGATTGATTCTGAACGCGACTGAGAAAATGAAAAGTGAATTAAAAAAAAAAAGCTAACCTTTACAAGGATCATAAATTGCACCGGCTGTTACAGACTGAAATCAAATGTATGCTTTTATTCTAAAACAGTAAGACTAAGAGCAGTTTACTTCTCAAAACGGAGGGGCGCAGGATCGAACTCGTGACCTCTTGATTCCCAAGCGGGGGCTGAGTCTATTGAACCACGGAGGCAGTTACAATAAACTGCTGTCAATGTTGCATGTTAAGGCGGCTTTTTGTTTCTGCAGTTATATTTTGAATAAAAGCGCAATTGTGTTATTCTTGTGAAAATGTTTCTTTGCTATTTGGACTTCAGGCTTCATACATTATATAGTTTATGCCTACATTTTGTCATCTACTACTAGAATATAAAAAAAAGTTTCTGTTTTAACAATGTGTTGACACAGATTACTGTAGAAACGGAACAGACATGAAATGTGTGTGTTCCAAACAACGATCTATTATTTCCACTCTAAAACTCCACTTCACTCCCAGATACTCAATCAAGGCATGAGCTGAGAGAAGTTCGTGCACGTTCTAAATTGGTGGGGGGATGGAATAGCCGGCTGCTCCAAGCTTCTCTTTATCAGCACATTTAGAAGACAAAGGGCGCTGGCGGAGAGGTGTGAAGGGATTTAAGAAGCGATTTAAGGTGGGACGTAATTACGAGTTTTTTCGTAGGCTCTGGTAATTCTAGTGTTAAACAGTAAACTCAGTTTATTGCACAATGCCTTGGTGTATGCTTTAATAAATTAAAAAAGAAAAAACATCTGGAAATGATATACCTACCTTCTTTGTTTGTGGTGCTTCTACTTGTATTTTGCTGGTGCTGCAGTGCACTGACCCATCGAGCGCGATCACTCCTTCAGATTAACAAAAAAAAAAAAAAAAAGTGATTAGGTCTAACATAAAAAGATCAGAGTGTTAGGTGAACAATGTGGAGTAACACATGGAAGTAATCTCCAAACATTAAACTGGACAGAGGAAACACAAAATGCTTAGACACTGTAGCAGGAAGCAGTTAACTGAGATTGGCACAATGCATGTCATATAGAGCAGTAGTTATGAAAAGAACTAATCTCAGCATTGTATTTCTTTGTTTTTATTTACTTGTACATTTAAAATCCTTGTGGAATAGCTCTAAACAGGCATAAAGACTACACATCAAAGCTGGAGGCAGTAAAGTCAACCGCATCTTAGGTGGAGGAAATAAACCTGAACTGGAAAGCAGATTAGAGGGTATTTTTCACTGAGCCACTAAAATTCTAACAAAAAGGAGATTAGATCTCTGAAAATTACTTACAGGGTGTCAGTTGACAAAGTAATCTGCTCTTCTCGGCCTTCACTGTTCTTCTTCATCAGCACTCTGAACAAGTGCAGTCCAGTAGCGCTGCGGGGTGTCCCACTAGCAACCTTTGAAGTAGGGGACTGCTGCACCTCATTGGGCTCAAGTGCCTTTACCTCAACGTGCTGTAGTGTGGCATAGTCCAATACCAAATAGCTCTCCTCACTGTCAAGAAATAAAAAGGTTAATATTCTTATGTTGGGCAGTTTAAAGGTTTAAATAAACACTAATGAAAACATGCATTTTGCTCTTCAATTTAATCCATTATTCTACTTATTAGAACCTGTAGAAAGAATTCTACCGCATTTCAGTGGTGGGATTTCTGATTATTTCATTTTGTTGTCATTGGCCAAACATGCTTGCAATATCTATATTAAAACCATTTTAATAAACAAATTGGCAAGGAGGGGGCTGAACCACAGAGGGACAAATTCTAAGTATTCAAGCAATGCAGGAAGGAAAACACTGTGAATCTGAAATCTTTCCCTCCACTCTCCATGTACACTCCTCCAGCCATGCTTTATCTAGACCTGGAATGCGGGGTCATCACCTTTTATGAAAGCTTTGAATTTCTCATCCAAACATACACTCCTCGCACTGCTGGCCTTGTAACAACAATGAAGCTGGGATTAGGAGAAGTCACCATTAAAAGGCACAAGTGGCTGGTCATGAAAAAAGCATTTCTGTTTCAGCAAGTTTCAAAATACTGCTACTAAAACTAGAACATAATACTATGTCATGTCCATATTTCACAAAATCAGTAGATAACAGCAACTTTCATCAAGTCACTGTACATTCATAAAGGAATTTCCAAATGAACCCACTTATCCAGGGCAGGGTCATGGGGCAGCTGGAGCCTACTCCAGTAAGCAAAGGGTGCAAGTAAGGAATTAGTCAGAGAACAAATGGGTAGGCACTACTGACATTTTCCATCTTTGTACAGACCTCTTGACTTTCTCCATCTTGAACCACTATAATGTTTCATAAAACAGTCAGACCCCTTCACTTTCTGGACACTTTGTGTTGTAGATTTCATTTTAAAATCATACATTTGCCTTTTTGACCATCAATCTATGCCTATTAACCCATAATGACAAACTGACTGTTTTCAGAAAGGTGTTCAAATGTATTTGAAATCTCTTGTTCGTGGAAGTATTTAGAACCTTAATTCTCAGTACTGACAGTAATTATAGCTTTGAGTCCTCTTGAGTAAGTCTCAATAAGCTTTGCCTGCCTGGATTTGGGCAGTTTATTCCATTGTTCTTGGCATATCTTCCCAAGTGGAACTAGACTGAAAGGGAAGCATCTGTAAACTGCCATCTTCAGTTCTCTCAGGAGATGTTGTATGGGATTTATGTTTGGGCTTTGGCTGGGTCATTTAAAGAAAGGCAGAGAATTTTTCCGAAACCACTCCAGGATTGTCTTGGATGTATGTTTCAGGTAATTTCTGTGCTTAAAGGTGAACCATTGCCTTAGTCTAAAGCCATGTGCACCCCAAAGGAGGTTTTCTTCAAGGACCTGGCTTTATTTATTTATTTTTTGATTTTATTACAATCAACTAGCATTCCATACAAATAACACAAGTTTGGAAAAAAGGCTTGAAACAAATCAACCCCCACCCCTGAGAAAGAGAGCTAGGCCAGCAGAGTAAAACCTAAAGCTAGTAATAACAAGTAAATAGATAAATTAATAAATGAGTAAAGATAAATGAAGTAAAAGAGATGAGAGAACCTGCTTCCTCAATTTAAATGCTTACTTTAAAATGTTATTAATTAGATCCTTCCAGGTTTTGAAAAAACTTTGTACAGATCCTCTAAATGCGAATTAAATTTTTTCCAGTTTTAAATAGTATATAACATCACTTATCTTATTATTAGAATAGGAGAGTTAGGATTCTTCCAGTTGACCAAGATAAGTCTACTTGCCAATAGTGTAATAAAGGCAGTTACACTTTGTTTGTCCTTCTCCACTTCAAGCCCATCTGGAAGAACCCTAAACACAGCTGTTAGTGGATTAGGAGGGATTATAACACCAAGGCTGTCTAAAAGGCGTTTAAAGATTGTGGTCCAGAATGATGTTCATTTGGTACATGCCCTAAACATGTGGCCCAGTGAGGCCGGAACTTGATTGCAGTATTAGCAGGTTGGATCTTGCCCTGGAAACATTACGGACAAATTTAAATGAGAGAGATGCACTTGATATATAATTTTGAGTTGAATAATTCTATGCTTTGCGCATATGCAGCTCAAGTGAATTCTGTGCATTGCTACTTTCCACTCCTTTTCTGAGATGTTGAGTGAGAGATCCTTTTCCCATTGTACTCTTGGATCTTTGAAAAGGAGAGAATGTAAAATGATTTTATATATTACAGAAATACCATCTGAGTACTCAAGACTGATCAATATTTTTTCTGCCATAGAAGTAGGTGGGAAGTGAGGAAAATTAGGCAGGTTTTGTTTAACTAAGTTTCTTCTTGAAATGTGTTGCTGCAAAGTTAAATCTGGAGTGTAATTGTTCTTAGGATGTAAAGACGTCTATGTACAGATCTCTAAGTGATTTAATCCTGAATGTTTTCCAGACATTAAAAACCGCATACGTTTGAGAGGGTGGAAAATGGTGGTTTTCGTGCAGAGGTGCCACAGACAAAAGCTTCTCTATCTTAAAATACTTCCCACATTGGTTCCATATTCTGAGAGAGTGAAGGACAATTGGGTTGTTAGTATATTGGCAATTACTTGCATCTATTAGGGTGCAAAGCAAGGAATATAAAGAAGTACTGCAGGATTTTATTTCTACTGCAGACCAAGCCTGTGTATGTTCATCTATTTGTGTATATGTCCATGTTTTCATAGCTAATATATTTGCTGCCCAATAATAAAACTGATAGTTAGGTAGAGCCATGCTGCCTTCCGCCTTAGGTCTATGTAGGGTTGCCCTTTGACTACTTGGATGTTTTGAATTCCAAATAAATGAGGTTATGATTTAATCTAATTTCTTTAAAAATGATCCATTTATGTATATTGGAATGTTTTGAAGTAAAAGAGAAGCTTAGGAAGGCTATTCATCTTTACAATGTTAATTCTTCCAGCTAAAGTGAGATGAAAGATTGACCATCTATGCAAGTCTTGCTTAATTTTTTCCATACACATGGCAAAATTTTGCTGATAAACAGCTTTATGTTTACTTGTGATATTTACCCCTAGGTATATAAACTGATCTGCGAATGATAAAAGGGAAGGTGTCCAATTTAATACTGTATGCTTCAGAATTCACTGGGAAGAGCACACTTTTACTCAAATTGATCCTTAGACCAGAAATCTTTTGAAATTCTATTAGTGCTATTAGGACTTCAGGCACAGTATTTTGTGGATCTGATTTATACAGTACCATATCATCTGCATATAGATAAACTTTCTGTTCAAGTCCTTCTCTGATAATCCCCTTTATCTCATAAGCATTTCAACTGTGAATTGCCAGTGGCTCAATGGCAATTGCAAAAAGCAGTGATGACAAGGGGCATCCTTGTCTAGTAACACGTTCTAGTTTAAAGTAGTCTAAATTAATGTTGTTAATACAAACTGAAGCTTCTGGATTGGTATACAGTAGTTTGATTCATGCACAAATGTTCGGGTCAAACTCAAAATTTCTCCAATGTACTGAAAAGGTAGTTCCATTCAACTATATGAAATGCTTTTTCTGCATCCAACGATATCATCATCTCTGGGGTGTTTGACTTTGTGGGTGAATATATTACATTAAACAGGCGTTGACGATTGGAAGCGAAGTGGATGACTTTAATAAATCCAGATTGGTCTTGTGATATTACCAATGGCAGCACTTTCTCCATCCTTCTAGCTAGGACTTTGGAGAGTATCATTAACATCATTATTCAGAAGTGAAATTGGTCTTTATGATGCACATTGTAATAAGTCCTTATTTTGTTTGGGAGACGGTAACTAATTCTCTATCCATCCATCCTCTTCCGCTTATCCGAGGTCGGGTTGCGGGGGCAGCAGCTTAAGCAGAGAGGCCCAGACTTCCCTCTCCCCGGCCACTTCTTCCAGCTCTTCCGGGAGAATCCCAAGCGTTCCCAGGCCAGCCGGGAGACATAGTCCCTCCAGCGTGTCCTGGGTCTTCCCCGGGGCCTCCTCCCGGTTGGACGTGCCCGGTACACCTCACCAGGGAGGCGTCCAGGAGGCATCCTGATCAACTAATTCTCTAGCTTCCGTAAAAGTTGCTAATAAAAGGAGAGCTAGATAAGTTGAGAATTTTTTTTTTATAAAATTTGTCAGTGTAGCCATCAGCGCCTGCCGCTTTCCCACACCAAAGTGAGTTTATAGCATCTAGTAAATCTGATAGCGCCAGAGGTTTATCCAATTCCTCTGGACTAAGAGTATCCATTTATGGTATCTGTAATGCATCCAGAAATGCATTAGATTGCGTCTTGTCTTCTTTAAAACAAGTAAAATATAAGGATTTATAGTAGTCTCTAAATGTGTGCATTATATTTTTACGGTCAATGATTTTGTCTCAATTTGTGCTGGTGACTGCTGGTATTGTATTGTGAACTTCTTGCTTGTGGATTTGTTGAGCTAAGATCTTATTAGCTTTCTCTCCATGTTCATAATAATTATGTCTTTATTTAAATATGAGTTGTTCAGTTTCTTTAGTTGTTAAGTTGTTGAATTCTGAATGCGGAGCCTGCTTTTTCCTATGAAGTGCTTGGACACCTGGCATGTTCTTGATCTATTCTAGTACTTTTACTGATTAGTTCTGATACCTTCTTGATTTCCATTTTATTTCTGTGGGAAAGATATGAGATAATCTGTCCTCTTAAGAAGGTCTTCAGGGTTTCCCAGAATATTGCTGCAGAAACCTCTGAGGATGTATTTGTCTGTAAAAAAAATATTGATTTGCTTCTGCAAGAGGAGTATATGGGGCATAATGATTTTAGCTCCAAAATCAAAGGTGCATGGTCAAAAATAACAATAACGTTGTACTTGCAAGATATAATCATAGGCAAGAAATTGTTATCTACAAAGAAATAATCAATTCTTGAGTAGCAATGATGCACTGGTGAGTACTGTAGAAGGAATACGCTCTTGACTTTGGGTCTAGAAATCTCCAGGGGTCTGATAAGTTGTGATTATTATTATCAGTTACAAACTGTGTAATTTTCATTGTATTGTTGGATGTCATCAAGAATTCCCACACCGCTAGTTTTCTTTGTAAAGCTGGAATGGAACATTTGGCCAGCCGAAATTGATCCTTGCTTAATAGGTGGGTCTCCTGTAAAAATACTATTTTAGCGTTTAAACCTGTTAGGTGAAAGAATACTTTCTCTCTCTTTATTTTGTGATTCAGGCCTTTAACATTCCAGCTCACAAAGTTTACTGTCCGGTCTCGGAGACATTGCTTCTGAACTTTTGTTATTTTGTAGTCTTAATTGAAAATAAGACAGCTTTGACCTTAATTTCTAATTTTCCCAGGAGTAATTGCCATGAAGCCTATTATTACGTTGGCACTTATAATTATAAGGATTAAAAGGATAGATTAGAGATCGCTTGCTCTCTTTCTCTCCCCCCCATTCCCCACCCCCCATTTTGCCTCCCCACTTGAGGCTCGACCAATCTTCAAAGTCCCAGTCCTCTGACATACCTAGAGACAAAGCACGTCCAAAACAAAACAAGCCCCCCAGCAGCAGTGTATGAGGAATATAATTGAGATATCTATTGCCAATACAGTCCAATTACTATAAGCATAAAATATAATCTTCAACAATCTAGAGACAGTAAGATAGTAAACCCAGGGAATGGTGTTAAAAAGTGACCCTGGATAAACATAGTAACCCCTAATACAATAATAACAATAAACCAAGGGTATGATATTAAACAAACAGTCTCCTTTAGAAATGGAAAAAAATATTTCTTCCACAAATACATACATATACACATATAATTGTAATTAAAAGCATAAACTAAAAGTGGCCAAGAAGGGAAAAGGATGTATGATTACAGTACCAGTATCATTGCAAGCGGATCAAGCAGCTGGCAAGATCTTCTTTGCCATGCCATGACAAGATACGACTCACATTCATATTTCAAAAAAGTATATGGATCAGTTTTCTTAACACTTTTTCTGCTTCCTCCGTAGAGGTACAGATAAAATGCTTGCCTTGAATATCTACTTTCAGTTGGACAGGGTACAAGAGACTGTATCTGATCTCGGCTTTCTGTAAGCGCTGTTTAATGTTGTAAAAAGTGGCATGTTTAGCAGCTGTTGAAGGTGAGAAATCCAGGAAAATATGAATGTGGTTATTTTCAAATATAATCTCTTGTTTCTGTCTGAGAAGTGACATCACATGTAATTTAAATTGTAATTTTTTGAAACGCACAATAAGACTCCTAGGTTTAGAGGTATGCGGTAAGCTGCTGCTATCTCGGTGTCCGATTTATAGTATTCTCCAATTATTTTGCAGAATAGTTCAGCTACGAATTTCACTAGGTTTGGACTTTCACGATTTTCTGGGAGACCTTTGATTCTAATATTATTCCTTCTGCATCCATCTTTCAGTGCTGCAAGTCTGTCTCAGAGTTTTTTGCATTTGGAATTTGCAGCCATTGCTTTTCCGTCAGCAGTAGATGCCAGATGTTCGGCTGTTTCAATTCGAGTTGTGAATTTTTGTTTAATGTCTTCCAACTGAGCACCAAGTGCTCCCAGTTTATTCTCAAACTTAGACACATTTTCCTGAATTTGTTTCTCAATATTTTCTAGCATACCTTTAAACGCTGCCTCAAAGAGATTATTTACACATTTCTCCAGGTCTTTATTATCCTGCCACTGCTTCTCATTTGTCTTCTCGTTTGTCTTGAGCATATAATTTATTTCTTTATATATCTTTCTTGAGCTCCTTTATGTCTTGAACGGTGACTGTCGTGGCCGTAGCCATTGCAGCGATCATTACCTTCAGTTCGGACAGATTGCTTCGGCCTTTGTGCTTCACAGGTGAAGTGGCAAGCCCTGTTACATCTGATGCTCCTGGCTTGCGAGGAGTAGATGAAAACGCAGAAGGCAAGGCCACTTCCAGTTTCAATGTATCTTCTGGAATTGACAAGCTATTGTGACCTGCATCACTTGCACATTCCCTCCCACTTTCGCTCTCAACTGGAGACAATACAGTGGACTGGAATCCCAGGAAATCTGTGCTTTTGCCTGTCTATTCCAGGTCAGTCTCTGTAAGGCCATACCTTGAATTTGGACTTGATGCCTATCTAGGCTTGGGGGTAGCTTTGGATTTCTTTTCCATTTCTTTCTGAGCTCCATTCTTACCGCTCATGTTTATATATGCTTGCATATACTGTAATAGAACCTCCTCAAGTTGGGTAAATACAGAATACCTCGGGATGATATCCATCTCCTGTAATGGACGAGACCAACTCCCGACCTGCCTTTATTTACAGTAGCTGCATTCATCCTTCACTCAGTTCTGACCAGCCTCCAAGTCCCTGCTGCTGCAAAGCACCACATAGCATGATGCTGCCACTGCCATACTTCACCATGCGAATGGTACTATGCAGGTGATGAACATTACTTTGTCTTTACCCGACACAGTGCTTGGAGTTCTGTCCAAAAAGCTAAATTTTTGTCTCATCACCCCAGTTAATTCTCTTCCCTCTTGTTCTCAGAGTCCAAGAAGGCTTGTCAGATGTTTTTCACTAAAGAGTGGTTTCCATTTAGCCACTCTACCACAAATGCCTGAATGGTGGAGCGTTGCCGAGATGGTCATCCTTACGAAAGGTACTTTCATCTCAGCAGAGGGCATTTGTTCAAATGTTCTTGTTCAACTCCCTGACTAAGGTCCTACTTGCTCAATTACTCAGTTTGCCTGAACAGCCAACTTCAACTTCCAGACTTCTTCCATTTCACAGTTATCAGGGCCATTTTGGTACTGGTAACTCGCAAAACTTAATAATTTTATATTCTTTCCCTGATCTATGCCTCACTCCAATTTATTTCACAGAGGTCTACAGAGAGCTCTTTGGACTCCATTGTTTTATTTTTTGTTCTTATGTACAGTGTGGATTGTGAGAACTTATATTCACAGGCATGTGCTTTTCTAAATTATGTCCAATCAATTCAGTTTATCACTGGCGGACTCCAATCAAGTTCTAAACACATCAAGAATAATTAAAGTAAACAGAATGCACCTGACCACAATTTGGAGTGCCACACCAAAGGGTCTAAATACATCAATAGAAGATAAATTTCAGTTGTGGTTTTAATAAATTTGCAATAATTTTTGTAAAAATGTTTTCACTTTATCATTATGGGTTATTGAATGTAGATTGATCAACAAAAATGTCAAATTTATTAAATTAAAATTAAATCTACAGCACAAAAGTGTGTACTGAAAGTGAAAGAGACTGAAAACTTTATGAATCCACTGCATTTGACTTTCATCACCTTTCACGTAGCACCATACATATGCTAGCCTTTCAGGGCTAGATGTGATTCTCAAATGAGAATACACATCTGGGGACAACCAGGTAAAAAGTGTAGAGGCACACCTACAGGGCTTCTTTCTGAAACATCTGTCCCCAATTTCTCCAGTCCATGCATTTTAAACTGCTGCTGAGGTTTCAGGGAGACAGCAAGACATACTGAACAAAAGAATGAGAGAAAATAAAACAGCTAGAATTGCTGTTATGCATTCAGGATCTCAGTAGCCTAAGGTAACTAAAACCTGATAATCTGCACATTGTAATGACACTGTGACAGTGGAGTCAGACAGACAGACTCACGTAGACCACTGCAGCTACTGTCATTTTAACTGACGCATCACTATATGATACAAAAACAGCAAAGAGAGTTCAGATAAGCATTGTGGTATATGGATACACAACGTGTTAAAATGCTGCGGCTATTTTGTTATTGCATGTTTACATTCCCAATTAGACAGTAATGTTTGTTCGTTTAGACATGCAGTTAGAAGGTGGATGTTGTGCAGTTCACCTATGCATCTACTGGTGGTGTTAGGCAGATTTGTTGATTTGGGTATTTGAGTGCTGAAGTCTGCATCTCTTGTGGCTCTTTCTTATCAGCACTCTTAACAGCAGGGTGACACAACGTTTACTTCAGATGTGTATTTTGCAATTCATACTTTTCTGAATACTGTATAGCCACCAATTTTTAAAACGTATATTGATTCTTACACTATCATCTTAATGCTGAATAACAGAGAAAATGCACAGCACCTGCAATAATAACATTCACATTTACCATTCATCCATTGATGCCAATGTATAATGTGATATTACAGAAATGTTTTCTCTTGCATCATGTTTATTTTTTAAACATCCAATGTTCTTTCTGCCCATGTGACACATTTATTATGTCTGATAGTTTTTCTGTTTTTTTGTTTTTTTTTTTTAAATGAGACTATTCATTGTAAACAGAAGCTTGCTGTCTGTTGGACCAGGTTAATGAGAGCACCTCTAATCTTTGCAGTTTAAAAGCACTGGCTCAATTTTGAGTGCCACTTACATAAGGCTTTGGATTGGCTTAGTAATGTGACACTCAGTCATCTAAGTGTTCCCACGCAGTTTTAAGCAAAATTCACACGTGGTTTTGTCTCCAGATGTATACATATATAATACACGTCTGGCTTCAGCAAGACTATATATACACTAAGTACCATACTGGAGGAGTCTACAACAGCCTACTTAGTTCCATTTATCTCATCCAGTTTAGCCTGGAACAAACCCTGTGTACAAAAAACCTAGCCCCTTTCTGTGGTGTCAGGGAATTATTGTTACAATTTGGTCCAGAAAACATGTGAGAAAGGATTTGTCACCCAATTAATATTGCCTATTTAAAGTACCTTTAATAGTGAATATGGTCACTGAGAACTTTATACAGCACTACAGCTTAGTTTTGTAGGCTTTAAAAAAATAATACACTTTACAATTATTAAGGGTAACCGAATTTTTGTACACCAAAGTTATGAGTCACAAAAGCTGTCAAAGACACCAAACTTACCTTTTCTTTTTTGTGACAATAAGCACATCATTGAACAAAAAGAGGTAGTAGGTTTTGTTGGTAAAGGCCTTCCAGAAAATGCTGAGTTCCTCCATGCAGGCAGCCAATTCTCCACGTTTCAACAGCCATCGTGATGCAGAAATCAGGGGGAATGGCTAAAAAAAACAACATAGTGTTTACTGCTTGAAAAGAGAAGTGGACTGAATAAAGAGTAAGGATCAGCCACACACACAAGAAAATAAAACACCTGTAAACCACAAGGAAATCCTAAAAACATAACAGGTAAAATCAGCACTAAGGCCAAGACAATGGTTACCTTGATTTTGCCAAACTCCAGCTGTTTCTGTATTGTATACATCTGCTCAGTCTTTTCCATTCGTCTTGCCCCATCATTGCATTTTCTGACAAGCTATAAAAAAAATGTTACAATTTCTATGTTAAATATCATATATTATACATATGAATGAAACGGAGTGAAATGTGTAAGGGAATAAATACAGAATTAGACAAATCCTACTCTTTCCTACACTTCAAAAGCTGCATGTGAAGAGATTGTTAGATGTCCAGAAAGGGAAACAAATCAATAGAAATTAGACTGTTTCAAGCAGGTCTGAATGAAAGCAATGGCTTATTGTTTGCTATTCAAAAATATTCTGCAAAAAGCAAAAATGAGTAGTAAAATCTTTTGAGAAATATATTTTGCAAAACCATCTAAGTGGTTCATTGTTTATTTTAAAAGATTTTCACACTGATGAGTACCTATGCCTATTGCACTAATATTTTAATTATTATCCATTATTCATATCATGTTTACCAAAAGGTATGAAACAAAATCACAATGAACAGCCTTTACTAGATTATCTTAAAGTGAATGATCCAATTACATTATTTTATTTTTAGAACACAACTTCCCTTTTATCATTGCAGATCAATTTAAATATCAAGGGGTAAACACGACAAGTAAATGTAAAGCTCTTTTTCAAAACAATTTTGCTGTTTGCATGGACAAAATTAAGCAAGACATGCATAGATGGTCTACCCTCCATCTTACATTAGCAGGGAGAATTAACACTATCAAGATGAATATCCTCCCTAAGCTTTGTTTCTATTTCAAAACATCCCAATATACTGTACATTAATAAATAATTTCTTAAGAAATTACATTTGATCATAACCTCATTTATTTGGAATTTGAAATATCCACGCATCCAAAGGGTGACCCTACAATGACCTAAAAGTGGCATGGCTCTACCTAACTTTCAATTTTACTATTGGGCGGCAACTGTCGCCCATCTGCTATAAAAATCTGGACACTGACACAAACAGATGAACGCACACTAGCTTGGTCTGCAATACAAATGAAATCCTGCAGTACTTCTTTATATTGCTTGCTTTGTACACCAGTAAATACAAGGTATTATCAATATACTAACAACCCTATTGTCCTTCATTCACTCAGAATATGGAACCAATGTAGGAAACACTTCAAGTTAAAGAATATTTTATCTATGGTACCTCTACATGATAACCACCTTTTCCCACCCTCTCAAACTTACACAGTTTTTAATGTTTGGAAAACATATGGGATTAAATCATTTAGAGATTTGTATATAAATAATGTCTTTGCATCCTATGAACAGTTACACTATAAAATTAGTTTCACATCAACACAATTTTCCATTATCTCCAAATCAGAAACTTTACTAAACAAAGTCTGCGCAGTTTTCCTCACATCCCACCTATTTCAATTCCAGAAGAGATATTGATCAGTCTTGAAGACTAAACATTTCTAGAATATATAAAACCATTTTAAAGTCCCTTCCTTTTAAAGATCCTAGGGGTACAGTGAGGAAAAGGATATTTTACTCAACATTTCAGAAAAGGAGTGGAAATCAGCCATGCACAGAATTCACTCTAGCTCCATATGTGCAAAGCATTCAATTATTCAACTTTAAATTTTTATTGCACATCTGTCTCATTTAAAAATTGCTCAAAATGTTTCCGGGGCAAGATCCAACCTGTGAAAGTAGCAATCGAGCTCTAGCTTCACTAGGCCACATGTTTTAGACATGTACTTAATTAACATCATTCTGCACAAAACATTTTAAATGCTTATCAGACAGCTTTGGTGTCACAATCACCCCTAATGCATTTATAGCTGTGTCTGCTGTACTCCCAGGTGGACTTAAAGTAGAGAAGGACAAACAAACTAATTGCCTTTACTTCACTATTAGCACGTAGACACATATTGCTCAACTGGAAGAATCCTAAGCCACCTCTATTAAGCCGGTGGGTAACTGATATTATTTCAAGTTGAAAAAAATCTAACTCTGTCATAGAGGATCTGTTCAAAATGTTTTTAAAACCTGGAAGGATCTATTCAATAATATTTTAGAATAAGCACTTATATTAGGGAGAAAGGCCACTTTCTTTTTTTACTACTCTCAAATGTTTTACTTTGGTTGTTGGCCTCCCTCTCTTTGTCATGAGTGGAGGTTGAATTGAATTTAGTTGTGTTAAATTTTACTTGATTGTTTGAAATATTTCATGATTTTAATAAGTTCAATAAAAGAAATGTACAAGGCATTACTTTTGCTGCCCAAGAATATTTTTCATTTGGTGAGTCATTCATGTCATTTGGCAGGTACATAGGGTGAACTGTGTGACATGATAATCTGATAGTAACAGTAAGTGTCATTTCAAAATCTGGGGCACTAACCATTTTGGAATACATCATCATACAAAGCGCCACCACAAGTGTAGTGGCTTGCTAAATATCTTCTGATGAGTTAGATCATCATCTATAACGTGGCAGGATGAAGTATAAACCAAGTTTTTTTTTTTCTAGCAAGCATGCAATATTTGATTGGTTACCAGTTTCTGTGTAGCCTACAGCATAGTGGCAACAAAAACCTTTTCATGAAAATAACATGCAGTATTTGGAGTTTTCTCATCAGTAGAGAAAGATTTCTCTTATCTAAAGTTACTTGAAAATAAATGCAACAGGTTTAGAAACAATCATCAATGGACAAACACTAGCTAGACGTAAAAATTGAACACCCAACGTCCATCAACATAGCACCTCTAACTCCTACCATGTTAAGTCACCATTTGTTTAACACATTTTACTATTAAAACACTGCACTGGATCCCTCCTTTTGAAAAATTGAAATTACAATGCAAAACCCTAAAAGATAAATAGATACGATACAAAATAAGTTGATATAGAACTATTGCAAAAACTGAGAGGTGCAAGTGTCTGGACATCAAATCACATTAAGTAACACAACAAGTTGAATGTAAATAGGAGGCTGACAGCAACAGTTGATAAACAACTCGGCAAAGACAATTTCTGAACAGCAAGTCAACAATGTGGTAGGGACCGTTTACAGGCTCAAATAGTGTTATTCATCAGCCAGACCCAGGGTTGGCGCTCTCATCTGATCCTTTCTTCTCTTGCCCATCTGCAGACCATGCCTCCTAATGACATCACTACAGGTCTATCCACTAATGATGTCACTTCCAGCACCCCTTGATGACATTACTTCCATTACCAAGAACGCATTCACCTGTCACATCATTTCGGCCTTCCTGACTCCACCAATTCATAGGCCAGACTCATTCTTTTAGTCAATTTGGTTTTGAGCTCCACCTTGTAAAGACATAGTTGATTTCTCTTTTGATTTTTTCAGTATACGGGGTGGCCATCCCCAAACTTTTTACCACAATGGACAAAATGGAACAGACTTTTTTCCTCTATGTGGAGTTATAAAACTAGGCCTGTCTCCAATATGCATCTCTTTGTGATAAGTCATATCAATCACTTTCAAATGAGTCTTTTGAAGACTATCCCAAACTGCCAAGCCCTTTTTTTCTTCTGCCTCTGCATCAGCTATGGCTGGGTTTAATTTCTGCTCTATCTACCTGACTATCTATTGTCTAGGGTGTGACATGCAACAAAGACCTTAAGAATCTAGATGGGTCCAGCTGCAGACCTCCACAGCTCTGTGATTTAATAGCACCGCTGGACAGCCAATTGGATTACAGGTTTTTGTCAATTGGTTTGATTGATTTGATTCAGATTACCTGATAACATCTTCCCTACTCTTAAACTTAGTGTAACTAGTTGTTATCACTGACGTATAACTTAAGGCAACAACCTCCTCAATGGAATAGAGCTCCAGATGTCAGCAGCTACGCTCTATTGGAAGAATCACTATTCTCCAACAGGTATCCTATCAATGGAAGACAGTATGAAACTGGGTGGGGCGTAGGTACCATGTTCAATCCAGTCTTGGTAAAGGACTGGAGAGATTGCACATAAAAGCAAAACATTTGCCTTGCTGAAGACAAAAAATTAACTGGTCACTGACTCTAAACTAACATATTTTAGGCTATTAAGAGTGAATCATCATGTAAAACTTCAAAGACAGTAACTGTAGTACAGCATAAGTAGTGACCAAGAGACACAGTCACAGGAATTTAAACCATTGCCTTTGACCCATATGTGCTTGTTAAATCTCTCCATAGGCACTGAAGACTTCAGGACAACAACCTCTATTGGTTTACCTTTAAATAAGTTATACCCAAAAAAATCTTGATTACTTGAAGGAACAGAAACCATGCAAAAGACTAATCATTGTCTTGTGCTTTTGCTTCTAAGGCAAATAACAGTTGTAAGCATGTCTGATTGTGGAGTACTAGTATGCAAGATGTCATTGTCCTGAGGTCAGCAACTGCAGTTTTAGGTTTATCAGCAGGTCATTCCATAAAGAGTGAAACCTACCTCTGCATCCAGCTGTAAAGTCAGTTACGATAGGATGTGTGACATTCCCCTAATGTCCATTGCTCATTGTTTTGGACATGTCCTACTGGTGGGACTGAACTTCACTTTTAACTCGGAAATGTTGATTTCATAATTCCCCTGCTTTGGATCTTTCATACATATCACCTTTGGAAACTTAATACAGGGGCTCAACATTGACTTTTCCTGCTTTAAATACAACAAATTGTAGCCGTCTAAAAAGAGAGGCTACATGAATCTGTGGACTATCCTGGGAATGTTGCTGGGTTAGGGTTACGGTGTTTTATGTTGCATATTGTCCTGCATCTGTATATACACACACATATACATGTTCTATACTTTTTGTGTTATGAACAGACTTCAGGTGTGTTTGGGTTATTTGTTGAAAAATAGTCTGTAGCCTTGTGAATGTATAAAATGCATCAAGTGAAGGCAGTGTTGTGACTTTTTCTACAAAGACTGTTGTAAAATTAATGAAGGGAGAAGAGCTTAAAAGTTTTTTTTCTCATTTTAACAATAGAGGAATGTAATCAGATATATCAGATAAGAGAGTCTTAAAGAGTTGGCACCACAGATTTAAAATACTGCAGTACAAGAGTTACGTAATAGAGCCCTTGGATAACAAGTGAGCGAGTGACAATAGATAATGGGCATGGCATACGTTTACATGGATTAGAAAGTGTGCTGAAACTTAAAGTGCTGTAATAAAGTAGCAAAGTTTTAAAGGTAAATCTTTTATTGGCAAAGAGCCAAAGTTCTCAAGTGTTAAGTGATGTGCAAAATGCTCACAGTTAATGTGATTTGGTAGACTCTGCAATATCTATGTATAAATTCTTAGTCAACTTCCTACCTTGCTAATGGCTTTCAGGGCTGAGGCAGCAGATTCAAACTCTGGCGACTGTTTACTTGTTTTCTGGTGAACTGTCTGGATGAGAAGTAGAAAAAAGTAATTGTCACAAGATTTTATGCTCATTTTAAAAGTTGACACAGGATGAATCCTGAGGGTAATAGTTAACCTCAAGTTTAAACACGTAATATTGATTTCATTACACAACCACATGAACACACATATAACTAAGCATTATCTTCCACAATGCTTTTAAGACAGCTTACATCCATGAGCAGAGGCAATCTGGTCACTCTTTGCATTGGCAGTATAAGAAATGAGATCATTGGGAGCCCACCACATTCTGGCATCATCTCAATTTTCTTCAGAGCATCCTTAAAAGGCATATTACTTGCCCTAAAATATCAAGCAAGAGTATATGATAAGACATAGAATGACACAGCTCTTTTGGAAACCCTAACAATGATAGTACAATGAACTGTTTATAATGAACATGTGGCTGAGCATTAGGTCAACAATTCTGTGTCTAATGTATCCTGTTCCTTTCAACTGAACACTTGATCAAATATGTGTAAAAGTGCTTTAATGATGAAGGTTCTCATCTGTGTACAGTAATACGGAATTAAGAAGGCTATTTAGTTCAAGTAGCCAATGTGAGTATGGTCAATAATAAAAGGTTCTGGAGCTACAAGTACTAAATCAAAAGGACTCAGCCCACATTCAATGGCGTAAGATTGCATCAACTCACGTCTGTCTGAGGTGATGCTTTGAAGTGAAAAAGAGAACATTTATTATATTAAATTTACATTTTACAAATACCAAACATAGCCCAATCTAAACTCCTGAAATCACAGAAATGACACAACTTTCTATTAGGACCTTTGTTATGGAAAATAAAAAAGTAGTATTAATTGGCTCAATGCAGTTTTTTACATTTGTGTGTGTTTCAGTTTTAAAAATTGCACTTAAATGACAAAAATTTTAAGTAACTTGTGAAAGACTATAATTGTTAGAGAACTTTATGTATAATAGAGTACTCTTATCAAGCATTCCAAAAGGTGTTTACTTTTTAGTAAACCTTTCTTTCTCTTAAGAATGCATCAAATATTAATGAGTTCTCAGTGTTAATAGATTATCCCATGAATATATTAAGTACTAGAACATGGATTTTTTAAGAGTACTGAATTTCTTTTTTTGGATTAGTAGCCAAAGACTATTTCCTGTACTTTATACTACTGGTCAAAAATTTTAGAACACCTCAATTTTTTCAGTTTTTATGTAAATGAAGCAGTTTGATCTCTTAATGTTTCATGAAATCAAGAGATTTAACAAAAAAAAAAATACCAAATAAAAAATAAGTCAAAGAATCATTAAGTGTACAAAAGTTTATTCAAATTTTTGCTTCATCAAAGTAGCCACTTTTTGCTGATATAACAGCCAAACTGTGGTAACCCTTTTGATACAGAATGTCAGTCTCTCTATGTAATTAACCAAATCTGCCTCCTTGTTTGACAGTTGGCGTCACATACTGAGGAACCATCAACTTGACGGCATCCAAACAACCTGCGTGATGAACGGAAGATTTAACATTTTGCTTCATCTGTCCATAAGACTTTCCTCCAGTCTGCAATAGTCCACAGAAGTATTTCTAGGCCCTATTTTGTCTTTAAGGACTGGTTTTCTTGCTGCAACTAGTCCTGTCAAACCTGCAGCACAAAGTCTCCGCTTCACAATAGAAATAGACTGCTTTAATTGACCACTGTTAAGATGTGCTTGAAGCTGTTGTGCTGTGAGGTGCCTATCACACAAGATGGTGACCCTCAGAAACTTATCTTCTGATCGGATTGTGACTTTGGGTCTGACAGATCTCTTCCTATCAGAGTTTCTTCCAGTTTCCAATTGCCATTGGATTACGTAGGACACCATACTCACTAACACTTTGATTTTTTTTTTTTTCTTAGTTTCTCTAAATGAAAGGTCTACACTTCTAAGGATAATAATGTCATGTCTCATTTAATTTGCTAATTGCCATTTTCTTGACATTATTCCATTATTTACAACTCTCTACAGTATAATAGTGTCCAAGTAGTACTTCAGAGGATATAGTAACACAGACAGACAGAGGGTTTTTAAGTAATCAAAAGAAGTTCGGACACATGTTCAAATTATTTGCTTTAACTTACAAATCCTATTTTTCTTTAATTGCTGCATGAAATCTGTAAGTTGTAACCTATTAGTTGATCTCTGTAGAAAGCCCATTTGTAATATTTTTCATATTTTGAAATTTCCTTTTTTTCGGTTTTTGCTTACCTGTACTTTAAATTTAAACTTCTGGCAATTTACTGCTGACCTTCTCACCATTTTAGGCCATTCAATGCATTTCAACTGATTAAATCTGAAGAAAAACTAGAAATACTGAGGTGTTCTAAACTTTTGACCAGTAAATTGGTCTTGATTGAATCACAGACTGTTAAGTGCACTGTTTAAAGGATACAATTATAAACTATTTAACAAAACAAAAATGTAGGCAAGAATTAA